>NC_082716.1:82089157-82399052 GCF_030144855.1 Hypanus sabinus
CCGCAGCAGTCCTGGGCAGACTACGCGAGAAGCTCGGTAACCTGGCCCCCATACCCACTTCACAGCACGGGCGGCACCCGACCTGCGTACCCAAAGACCTACAGAACTGTAAGTTTGTGTTTGTACGAAGGGGCGGGCATCGGCCACCGCTGCAGCGGCCATACGAGGGGCCGTTTATGGTGCTCCGGAACAATGGGTCCACGTTTGTGCTGGACGTTGGGGGGAAAGAGGAGGTTTTCACGGTGGACCGCCTCAAACCGGCCCATGTGGACCTGGCGCAACCGGCCGAGTTTCCGGCGCCTCGGCAAAGAGGCCGACCTCCCAAGTAGGTTCTGGCCCAGACTGTGGACATTGGGGGGTGTATCGCCGGTTCTGGGGGGGGGGGGGGGGGGTTATGTGGCGACCCATTTCCTAGCGTATCCGAACCGACTCACAATTAGATAGCCTACGGGGGTTTGCGAGTACAGAGCTTTGGAGCCTCTGCGCCATGGGGGGCCGGTTGACAGAGGCTTAAAAGTGAGGCTGAAGTTTTCGAATAAAGTTTTTTTCCTTCGACTGCAGTTACCGACTCCGTGTCGTAATTTTAGCGCTGCGTGTAGCACACCGCTACAATGTACTGGTTTCTATTGATACCACTCAATGATACTTAGTTAAACAATGTAACATCCATTGAAACTCATCAAAACCAGCCAGTGAGTGTAGGACATCCTGATTCTGTGCCATTGTAACTAGGCAGTAGAATTCATGTTAACTAGCCTTATCAACACCATTTATTATAATACTCTGGAGCTATGGTTACCATATTAAATTTTCACATTATGGACGAAATGGGCTTATGGACATGGTTAAAAATGGAACCAGTTTTTAATGTGAAGGTATCCTCTAAAACAAGATAGACACACAGGAGATTCTGCAAATACTGGAAAACTTGAGGCAACACACACAAATTGCTTGAGGAACTCAGCAACTCATGCAGCATCCTTGGAAGGAAAAAACAGTTGAAGGTTTGGGCCAAGACCCTTCATCAGGACTGGACAGGAAGGAGGCAGAAGCTGGGAAGACATTGGCTAAGGTGTATAAACTAGAAAGTGATAGGCGAGCCTAGGTGTGAGAAAAGGTTGGTGGTGGCAGAAAGTGAGAAGCTGGGAGGAATAGGTAGAAGAGGTTGAAGAAGGAATCTAATAGGAGAGGACAATAGACCATGGAAGAAAGGAAAGGAGGAAAGGAACCAGAGGAAGGTGATGGGCAGGCAAGGAGAAAAGGGTAGAGAGGGTAGCCTGAATGGGGAATGAAAAAAGAGAAAATGCGGTTGGGGGCGTAATTACCAGAAGCTTGAGAAATCAATGTTTTTGCAAACAGAGTCTAAGCTATCCAGACAGAATATGAGGTGTTGCTCCTCCAACTTGAGTTTGGCCTTTGTGGTAGTAGAGGCCACAGACTTCATCGAGCAATTCTGCTCTGTCTGCTTCAAAGGATAGGATTTCCTGGTGGCTACATATTTCAATTTAGCTTCCTATTCCTATATTGACATGTCTGTGGTCTCCCCTACTGCCACAATGAGGCAAAACTCTGGTTGGAGGACTGACACCTCATATTCTGTCTGGATAGCTTGCAATCTGAATGGTATGTACATCAATCTCTCTGACTTCTAATAATTTCTCCCTCTTCCTCCTCTGTTTTTCCATTCCCTATTCTAGTTACCCACTCTCCCTTTGTCTTTCCCTCACCTCATTCTAGTTCCCCTCCTTTTTCCCTTTCTTCCATGGTCCACAGTCCTCTCCTTTTAGATTCCTCTTCAAGCTCTTCCACCTACCCCACCTAGTTTCTTACTTCATTCTGTGCCCCTTCCCCCACCTGGTCTCACTAATCACCTGCCTGTTTGCACCTCTTCCCCTCTCTACACCTTTTTCAGGCTTCTGCCTCCTTCCTTTCCAGTTCTGATGAAGGAAAACAAAACAGATGAAGTCTCAGTTGTGGAGACTGAAAGTAAATGGTAAAACGCATTAGTGACCTCAGACATGTTTGTAACAAGCACCAGGGCACAAAAAAATCTCAGCTTTTCAAGTTTTGGGACTTTAAGCCACACAAAGATAAGATCAGAACTGAATTTTCCTCCATGTCCAATACCATTCTTAACTACTTCACAATTTTAACTTCTAACCAAACTTCTTCCTGTTTTAAAAATAGACCAGCAGCTGCTCTCATTTCTGCAATTTGTAAGTCTCCTTATTCAGAGCCTTTCTGCTGTTCTAATTATGGTTCAGTTGTACACGTCCTCTGCTCTTTGATTCCACTGAAAGAGACTTTTGTGCTTGGCTCAGCATGAGGACTTGATTTTTACAGATTTTCAAGACTGAGGAGCAGGGAGCAGGTAAAACGTCAGCTTTCTGAGCAATGTTTCTTCACTTAACTCTTGCTGCTTGGTTATTGTTACCTCAGATGAGAATTATTCTCATTATTATCACTACTCAACTCCTCTTGACATAGCTACCCAACTAGTTTGAGCAAACCTTCCAACCAATTCCACCCAAACTTCAGCCTCCATGTGCGAGGAAACTGGCTGCAACTATGCTGGGACATCCTAAAGTTCCCACATAGTACAGAAATGTCAGTCTACAGGTTCCCAGCTGTGTGCTACCTTTCTTATTAAAACAAACTTCTTAGGTACATGTAGTATGGTAGCATAATGGCTCTTGTAAGAGTATATGAAGTGCCAGCTGAATGAATGGGGTTCGATTCCTTCCACTGTCTGTAAGGAGCTCATACATTGTCCACGTGACCATGTGGGATTCTTTCTGGCTCCTCTGGACTTCTCTCACACTTCAAACACGTGCAGTTAAGGTTAGTGAGTTGTGGGCACACTACATTGATGCCAGAAGGGCAACACTTCAGACGGCCCAGCGTAAACCTCACTTATTTGTTTTGATGCAAAACTATGTATTTTGCTCTGTTATGATGTGCATGTGACAAAGCTAATCTTTAAACTTAATCTTTGATTTTTAATAGTTGTTTCCTCTGTCAGAAGTATTTATAACGGATTAAACTTGTTATTTATTTCTGAAAACTAACTAATAAGTTGTCATTGATTTACTCAAGCAGAACGGTAGCCAGAGTGGTATTTAGTATCTTGTTTATACAACCAGATACTTCTCCTCAAATCCCTATATTTTATAATGTAAATCTTCCTTTTGGGTATTGGAAAGCCCCCTGCCCATCAATAAATGCCTTTTCTACTTAGTTGACAGTTTCTGTTCTGCGATCCACACAGCTCTTCAACAGGTGTGTGTGTCTACCCCCAACTCCTGTTATTTCCCCATTATCTCTTCTCATTTCTTGAACAAATTCTATTGACAATATCATCCCAAGTCTCCAGGGAAAGAGCTCACAGACATTATTTTAAGGATTTTTTTAAAAAAAAAGTCTTCTAACGTCTGCGGGAGATGCAGCATGGTTCATGTTTGTTTAAAATTACACGGTAAATAGGATTAAAGATTTATGCATCTTTCAACTATTTTCTTGAAATTATTGCACTGATACTTGTTTGCTGTGAGAATCTGTATCCGGTGTCAAAAAGATGCAATTATTAAAATTGTATCAGGTAGCAAGAAAGAAACACCTCTGTGCATTATTTTCAGTTCTACCACTAAATGTGCCCGGGGATTAGAATAAGATTTCAACTCCCAGGTTTGTTCGCAACCGTGCTATGATGATTAATGTAAATTTGAGTGCACATAATTGTTTTTCAACTTAACATGCTATCACAGTCACGAGGAAATCTGCAGATGCTGGAAATTCAAGCAACACACACTCTAAATGCTGGTGGAACGCAGCAGGCCGGGCGGCATCTATAAGGAGAAGTACAGTTGATGTTTCGGGCCGAAACCCTTCGTCAGGACTAACTGAAAGAACAGACAGTAAGAGATTTGAAAGTGGGGTGGGGGGGAGATCTGTAATGATAGAAGACCGGAGGGGGTGGGATGAAGCTAAGAGCTGGAAAGGTGATTGGCGAAAGTGATCCAGAGCTGGAGAAGGGAAAGGGTCATGGGACAGGAGGCCTAGGGAGAAAGAAAGGGGGAGAGGAGCACCATAGGGAGATGGAGAGCAAGCAGAGTGATTGTGGCAGGGACAGAGAGACAAAAAAGAGAGAGGGAAAAAAAAGGGGGGGGGGGAAAGAATGAATGAACGAATGAATAAATAAATAAATAAATAAATAAGGAGTGGTGTAAGAAGGGGAGGAGGGACATTAACAGAATTTAGAGAAATCACTGTTCATGCCATCAGGTTGGAGGCTACGCAGACACAATATCAGGTGTTGTTCCTCCAACCTGAGCGTGGCCACCTCCTACACGATCCCACCACCAAGCACATCTTTCCCTCCCACTTCTTTCTGCGTTCCGCAGGGGTCACTCCCTATGCGAACCCCTTGTCCATTTGTTCCCCCATCCCTTCCCACCGATCTCCCTCTCAGCACTTACCCTTGTAAGCGGTACAAGTGCTACACCTGCCCTTACACTTCCTCCCTCACCACCATTCAGGGTCCCGGACAGTTCTTCCATGTGAGGCAACACTTCACCTGTGAGTCCGCTGTTGTGGTATACTGCATCTGGTGCTCCCGATGTGGCCTTTTATATATTGGTGAGACCCGACACAGACTGGGAGACTATTTTGCTGAACACCTACGCTCTGTCTGCCTGAGAAAGCAGGATCTCCCAGTGGTCACGTATTTTAATTCACATCCCATTCCCTTTCTAATATGTCTATCCATGGCCTCCTCTACTGTCAAGATGAAACCACACTCAGGTTGGAGGAACAACACCTTATACTCTGTCTGGGTAGCCTCCAAACTGATGGCATGAACATTGATTTCTCTAACTTCTGTTAGTGCCCCTACTCCCCTTCTTACCCCATCTCTTATTTATTTATTATTTCCCCCCCTTTTTCTCTCTCTGTCCCTGTCACAATCACTCCTTGTCTGTTCTCCATCTCCTTCTGGTGCTCCCCTCTCCCATTCTTTCTCCTGAGGCCTCCCGTCCCATGATCCTCTCCTTTCTCCAGCTCTGTATCACTTTCGCCAATCACCTTTCCAGCTCTTAGCTTCACCTTCCCCCTCCGGTCCTCTCCTATCATTTCAGATCTCCCCTCCCCCTGTCACTTTCAAATCTCTTACTACCTCTTCTTTCAGTTAGTCCTGGTGAAGGGTCTCAGCCCGAAACGTTGACTGTGCTTCTTCCTATAGATGCTGCCTGGCCTGCTGCATTCCACCAGCGTTTTGTGTGTGATACTATCACAGTTGCTTTTTTTCCCACAACCAACAATTTGCGTTTGTGGTCTTAACACTGTGTACAAATTTACTTTAAATTATTTACACCTCTGCCATGCTAAAGACTCCTAATAAACCATTTGTTTAAAAAGAGAATCAAAAATGCTGCAGTTGCGACAACTCAAACAGAAACAGAAAATGCTGGATATACTCAATAAATCAAGTTGCATCTGTGGGAAAAGGAGAGTTTGCCTTGGGTTTCCAACCTGAAACATTGACTCTGTTTCCACAGACCTGCCCTGGACTGCTGAGGTATTCAGCATTTTCTTTTTTTTGCTTAAGTCCAAGAACTAAGAAAGAGAGATTACAAAACTGGAATGGAAGGATGGGATATGTTGAATATCGGTGACAGGCTAAGATTAGGGTTGGTGTGGTCATGCAGCCAGTGGGATAATGGGAGGGGGGCAGTTAATGATTGATTATGCTTTCTTGTCAGTATTAACGTGCTGCTAATACCAGGGCTGTGGAGTATGCACAGCAGAGAGGCTGATTTTAAAGAGGTCTTTACAACATTAGCAAGGAGGATTTATGCTGAACACCACAGCAAAAGCCTCACAATAAGAGCAGGATTATTTCTCCAGCAAAATATATTGAGTGCAGAATCAATTTATGTCTCTCCCAATCACTAACCACAGTGCAGTCTCAAGTATAATCACCATGGAGTTACTTAGAGATTTTCTTTCTACACAGAACAAGTCTAAGAGACTACTAGACAAGTATATGGACAAATTTAAGATGTGGGTTATATGAGAGGCAGGGTTTGAGGGTTGGCACAACATTGTGGGCCAAATGGCCTGTAATGTGCTGTACTATTCTATGTTTTCTGTTCTAAGTGGCCTTAGGCTACAGAATGGGGCTTTTTCCCTTTGCATCGTTGGTGTAGTGCCCAGCAGCTGGTGGCTCCAATTGAATCCTGTATGAAGTCTTCTCATATGAGATGAACTGAACCCCTGTCACACTGGATTCCCTTTCAACCCCATACTCTATGCTCAGTTTTTTTTTTGACATCCTGCTCAGATCAAATTTTTATGCAGAGCCTCTGGGGAATAAAGGAGTCACAGAGCCCTGCAGAATGGAAACAGGACTTCCGGCCACCGAGTATGTAATATTATCAGGTCCCGCCCGCAAATCCCCATTCGTTCCACCAATTGTACCACCCACCTCCACACTCGAGGCAACTCAGCAGATAATTAACTAACTGACCTGCACAGCTTTGGGATGCGGGGGGAAGCTGGAGCACCGAGAGGAAACCCACACAGTCACAGAAAGAATGGGCAAACAGAGAGCACGGAGGGTCAGGATTAAACCTGGGTGGCTGGAGATGAAACGCTGCAGCCTTACCAGCTGTGTCACAGTATTAAGCAATTTAGTGAATGGGCACATGTGTGGATAATGGAAAAATTAAAGTTAATGCACTTTGGCAGGAAAATAGACAAAGATGATTTGCCTTGAACAGTGGAGCGGGTATACAGGGCAGAATGACATACTTCTGTTTCATAGGCTGTTTCCCAGACATCACAGAGAAATCCTGACTAAAAACTTTTCTCGAGTGCACTAATATAATTGCCACACAAGCCTCTCTTACTGCAAGCTCTCCAGATGAGTGAATTAGAAAATGAGTACTAATAACTAAAAGGGAACAGCAGCCTTTTGTACTCATCCTGGTACAAGCAAATGCAGGGTTATTATAAATGAATGTTCAATAGTCACCATTGGCACAAAGGGTCTTTTCTCCCTGACTACGGTTTCCTATGACCATCAACCTCTGACTCTGCTGGAAGGAGTATGTACAGGCAGAAGTATGGAAAAGGCTGTGTAGCCCCCTTCCTCAGTTTGCCTGCCCACCCCTCTCACTGTTTAGTTTCTTACACGATAAACAGCCACCAGGTCAGGAACAATCGACAGGAACTGCCGCTGGAACTAGTTTATTGTCATCTGACTGGACAAATATACTGTACAACAAAACCAACCAATGTTCCTTTGTACTATGGTGCACCCACACAATACATATATCACATAGTGCATAAATCAAAATAAGTTAATAATATAATTCAAACTGCAAACTAGTACAGCAGAGCACAGGTAAAAAGTTCAGTAAACAGCTCACTGTCCTTGTGATGAGACCTTGGCGGTCACAGGATATTCATTAATCTCACAAGTTGAGGAAAGATACAGTTACCCAGTCTGGCAGTCCTAGCCCTGATATGTTCTTTACCTCCTTCCTGACAGTAGTGAGTCAAAAGATTGTGGGATTGCTGGTAGAGATGCTTTGAGCCCTTTGTCTGCAGTACTCCTGGTAAATATCACAAATAGTGGGGAGGGACACCCCATTGATCCTCTTGGCAGTTTTTACAGTTCTCTGTAGGGTCTTGTAGTCCAATGCACTGATAAAAGTTACTTTAAGAGGTAAACTTTAGGGACTGTTACATATTACCACAGCTCCAGTCTCCCAATAAAAGGTAATACCCTTCAAAACATTCCAATCAATAGAGCTGAAAATACTGCAGGCAGAAGTGTCTGAATAAGTCATTTCAGAAATTTAGAGATTATCACTCTTTCAGCGCAACCTTGGAATAACACTTTAGAAACAAAAATACAGAGAAACATGTGGCTCAATTTGACATTGCCAGAGTACTGGTGGAAATTTGTCAAAATGTCAAGGATTCTGTGGTTCTGTGCAGTTTAATTTTCCTTCTCCCTCTTGCCTGTTGACAAGCTGCTATTATTTGCACTCAGAACTAAGGCAATGATTTTTTTCTTGGATTTAACAACAAAAGAACCTGCAGTCCCACACTTATTGTCAGAAACACACTGAGTCTCAGCAATTTGCAGAACGGTAAACTTTATTTTTCGAGTCTGCAGAGTCGGACCCAACCAGCTCCTGCTAGATTGAGTGCCGAATTACACTTTGCACAGTTTTTTATACCCTACATTCTTCTTTAATCTCATTACAAAATTACAAATGTGATTACCCCTTTGGCCCACTTATCAGCCTCAGCGCATTAACACCGTTATTGTTCAACCGTTAAGCATGTCTTCCCGTTACCCATATCGCTTCTTTAATCAGCAAGCTATTGTTTCATCCTGATTTTGCAAATTGGTTTATACGTTGCCCTGCAAGTTGCTTTGCACGTTCTTTCTGTGTCAGCACATTCTAAATGGACTCCTTAAGAATCATTTCTCTCACTTATAAAGTCCATCATCAATTCACTAGTAACTCAGAGTTTATGTTGCTTTTACTTAGGAAATGTCAGCTAATTTGCACACAGCAAGATCACATAAAAAGCACTGTAATGATGACCTAGTCAGTGGCTTTGGTGATATTCATTGAAGGGATAAATAACTGGTAACCAAGAGCATCTTCCTTCTCTTTGCCAACATGACATTATGGAATTTGTGCTTTGAACTTTGTATGTCCACACATGAAGGTATGGCAAAAATTCAAACTTTTATCTTAACAATGACATCCGGGACTGCACGAGTCATCAGACAAGATTATGTCAATACATTCACAGACTGTGCCACCCACTGTTTTACAGGAGATGCCTGCTTGTAAGCACTTGAAACCAGTGTTCGTAGGTAGTGGGAGGAACCTTCAGTCTCGTGCCCCTTATCAATTCTTCCTGCCGAGGTGCGAATTTCAGGGGGTTCCCCTTCCTTTCAAGGCAAATTAAATTCCTAGGCATGGTCCGATGAAGGGTCTCAACTTGAAACATCCAATGTCCATCTTCCTTGCTACATACTGCCACAGCCACTGAGTTCCTCCAGAATCTTCTGTAGTCTTTTTTGTTTAGCACGCATGGTGTTCCTTTGCTTCTGTGAGCTGCCTAACTGTGCCAACAAGCCATTTGGCGATTCCACCTGCCCTGGCATTTAACTTTCATGGCTTAACTTCAGAGAGTCAAGGGAGAAAGGATTTACAGATCAATGGGTCCATGTCATTAACCTACTGGTTCATTTCTACAACAAATGACCTACACTCCAGAGAATCTATAGGAATACCTCTCCTATCCTAGTCATTCTTTCTTCTCTCCACTCCCATTAGGCAGTAGATGCAAAAGCTTGAGAGCACGTACCACCAGACTGTAGGACAGCTTCTACCTTGTTGTTGCAGTTCAAAGTATATTTATTGTTAAAGTACATATATGTCACCATATACAATCTTGCAATTTGGTTTCTTGCAGGCATACACAGTAAATCCCAGATACACAACAAAATCATTGAAATACAGTACCCAACAGGATAGAAAAACAAATAATGTGCAAAAGACAGTAAACTATGCAAATATAAAAAAAGAAAAAAATAAGCAATATATATCGAGAACATGAGATGAAGGGTCCTTGAAAATGAGTCCATAGATTGTGGGAACAGTTCAGTGATGGAACGAGTGAAGATATTCCCTCTGGTTCAAGAGCCTGATGGTTGAGTATTAATAACGGTCCCGAACCTAGCGATGTGGGTCCTGAAGCCCCTGCATCTTCTTCCTTATGGCAGCAGTGAGAAGGGCATGGCCTGGATGGTGGGGATCCTTGATGATGAATGCTGCTTTCCTGTGACAGCACTTGATGTAGATGGTGGGGAGGAATTTACCTGTGATGGAATGGGCTGTATCCACCTACTTTTTGTAGGGTTTTCCATTCATATGGCTTCAACAGACCTTTAATATACTAAAAGATGAACTCTTAATCTCTCAATCCATCTGCTGTCCCTTGCACTTTATTTGTTCACATGCGCTGTACTATAGTTTGTAATATACAGTATATTCTGGAATTGGAATTGGTTTTATTATTCTCACATGTACAGAGGTACATTGAAAAGCTGGTCTTGCATACTGTTTATGAAGTTTAAATCATTACACAGTGCGAACGAGGTAGTACAGGATAAAGCAGTAGCAGAATATAGAATAAAAGTGCAACAGCTACAGAGAAAGTGCAGTGCAGGTAGGCAATAAGGTGTTAAGATTAGAATGAGAGAGATTGTGAAGTCAAGAGTATACTTTGATTGCTACATCAGGAGTACAAGGGAACCATTTAACAGTCTGATGGTGGGCTCGAAGCTGTCCTTGAGCATGGTTACTCATTCTCTTTCTCTCCTAATCACCCAGTCATCATCTCCCTCTGCTTCCCTTCCTCCCTCTCTCTGTCTTTCATGGTCCACTGTTTTTTCCCTATTATATTCCTTCTTCTTCAGACCAATGAGAGACTGATGCTCTGAACAGCTTCACACATACCCTGCCACCATCATGCCTAAGGAGAGGCAGAGAAATGATAAAGCCTTGAATAGAAGATATGGAACTGAACAGATGCTGAATTTTTCTTGTTTAACCCTAATGAAGTACATTAAACAAGGTTACTGAGCTGCACAGAATCACTATGTTGTGTCAAGACTTGGCTTAAGAGAGGGAAAGGGTGATTTTCAATACTTCTAGATTCAATAGAGATATACAGAATGAAATATGGAGGAGTTGTGGTAGTGTATGATAAGATGATTCTAATGCAGAGCATGGTGTTGAAAATAACACTTGAACTTTGGTGACCAATCAGAGCAGAAGACAGTTATGTAATACGCAGCAGATTATTGATGCAAGTGGAAACAAGCTCAGAACGACTGAATTAAAAAAAAGACAAAGTGGCAATCAAAGCCAATGAATCTTGTGTACTAAAGTTCAAAGTAAACTTAATATCAAACTACATATATAACACCATATGCAAGTCTGAGATTCATTTTTGTGGACTCTAAATCTATAGAATAATAACCATAATAGAATCAATGAAAGACTGCCTAACTAGACCATTCAACAGACTGCAGAAGACAACAAACTGCGCAAATAGAAAATAATAATAATAATAAATAGTATCATGCCATGTGGAACCTGCACAAAATCTCTTTTGACAGTCATTTTGACGTATGTAAATGAAAATGTGGGTGACACAAGCTGTCCTGCAAATGGCGATACATGAACATTTTGTATTGTATACAATTCTAGGCTACATTTGGAGAGTTGAAGACCTCTTTACCATTATTTTACAGTTTTCACAGGCATGACATTTCTGCAGATTTGCTCCTTAATAACTTTCCCACTAACTGGCAGTCTGTAAAACAGCCCCAGCAGTAGATATACATCTCCGTGGCTTCCTACTCTAAGGCAATCGATTCTGACCGTGAACATTTCAAATATCCCCCTCTGAAGATCGGAGCAGAGAAGTTTTCTATTGATAAATAAGCAGAGCTGTTTCAGTTCAAGGCAGTTAACCTTGTACATAATATAGAACTTATACACAATCTCCTTGGACTATTTACTTATGGAAAGTAGTCCCAAAGAACTGATGTCAAGCTAACATAATGTAGAGAGAGTGATACAAGTTGCCCAGAAAGTGACAATACATATTATGTACAATCACAAGTTATATGAAAAAAATATAAGACCATAAGACCATTCAGTCAGCCCATTAAGTCTGCTCCACCATTTCATCATGGCTGATCTATTATCCCTCTCAACCCCATTCTCCTATCTTCTCTCCATATCCTTTGATGTAAAAAAGTGCCATCCTGGGGCCCATATTGTTATGTTCTGCTTGATGTTAAAGCTGTATACACAGTTAGAAAAATCTTTGGTTCTGAATCACTTTTCTTTTGTGATACCAACTCTCCCATTGCCATTGGCATTTCACTGTGGGCAGTGAAATGAGGACAGCAATGTGTTGCACAGGCTCTTGTTTGGTGGCTAATAGGAGACAGAAGCTTTCAGAGTCTCTACTGTGAATTAACTATTAACAGCTGAAACAGTGAGGTTGATAACAAGTCTGTTAGCATCTGGCAATATTTCTGTCAAATACTACACAAAGGTGGCAAATCAAATTTCCTGCAAGAATTTATATCCATGCTACTACCAAGCAGTGTCACCTACACTGCAACACTTAAAGGACTTTGAAATATTCTGCATTTTTCTTTACAGTAATTTTAATTTCCTTCGTTCTCTTTCTTTGCTCGGCTCCCATACGACCTGACTGCAGAACCTCTTCTGACCCTTCTTGCCTCACACCTAATGCTGCACTTCACGCGGCCCAGCTTTTGATTCCCTGCTCCAGACCAAATGAGTACTGTTTCTTTGTTTAGCATAGCAGATTAGAAGCAGAACTGATATCTGCTGAGTGAGGAAGAAAATAAAAAAATGTTTTGCTTTCAGTAGTTTAAATGTATTTATGGTGTGGCAGACGTTATTTCAGGAACCAATCAGTCCCTTTTGGCTCCGAACATGACCCTGAGCACCCACTGACAGTCATCCATCATGTGCAAAGCCTTGTCCTTTGGATTTATAACTCCTTTTGTTCGTAGTAGAAGTCAAGAGTTTGCCTCCTTGGTGTGAAAGAGCTATCAAAGTGAAACCTGAGTGCAATATTTCTCCCACAAATGAACAAAATCAAGTTTTAGACTTGTCCAGTACAGGATGTTCTAAGGTAACAAAAGAGGTTTTCATAGACATCCATAAGTTGGTTTTGTCCATAAATCAGAAAATACATAAAAGTTACCTCCAATAGTACTGCAATGAATGTCATCAAAAACACACAAGACTGACAAGGAGGAACTATACTAACAGGAGGAAACTAGTTCTGCCATTTACAGAAATGAATGCAAGTACATACAATACAACAGATTTTTGAATTTAATGATATTGTAGGCAGATTATTAGCCAGGGATTCCTATAGCTGGTGGGAACTTGTTAAAAAACTGGCAGAAACCAATCAAAAGATTTGAATAACCAACCAGTAAATCGCTAGAATAACTTTTCAGTTAAGTGTGTTAGCTGTGTTCATAATACAGTACTTGAATGATAAAAAATTTTTTTTGAAGGTGACAGTTTTAGTAAAGATTCCACAAGTTGTTCATTGAGCCAACAGTTACTACGTACAGGATATCTTGTTGCCTTACTTTTGGGCTCAGAAACAGATTTGGTATCACTGACATAAGAGTATTGTGTGAGGCAGCCACACAGTGCGATGCATAAACAGTATAAATTACAATAAGAAATACATCTAAACTAAACTTAATAAGTAGTGCAAAAAGAGATCAGTAACAGTGAGGTGGGGTTCATTGTCCAATCAGAAGTCTTATGGCAGAGGGGGAGAAGCTGTTCCTAAAATGTTGAGTGTACATCTTCAGGCTCTGGTATTTCCTCTTTGATAGTAGTAATAAGAAGAGAGCATATCCTGGGTGATGGGGGTCATTCATGATGGATGCTCAGGTATCGCATTTTGAAGATGTCCTCGATGCTGTGGAGGCTATTGGCCATGACGTAGCTGGCTGAGTGTGCAATACTGTGCAGTGGCCCCTCCATACCAGACAGTGACGCAAACACTTAGAACTTCCTCTGTGTGTAGAACTTTGTTAGGGCCTTTGGAGGCAAACCAATTGTCCTCAAACTCCTAATGATCCAGTTGCAGAGGGGAGTACAGAAGCCCCCAGGACCTGATGCTTGTTGATGAGTATGGAAGGGTTGATGACATTGAAACTGAGCGGTAATCAATAAAGGGCAGACTGACACTGCTATTGTCCATGTGGTCCAAGGTAGTGTGAAGAGCCAGTAAGAGTACATCCGTTGTAGACCTATTGTGGCGATAGGCAAATTGCAGTGGGTTCAGGTCCCTGCTTAGGCAGCAGTTGATTCTAACCATGACCAACCTTGGTCCAGTAGATACAAGTACAACTGTTGTACCTTCAAAGTACAACAAAGATTGCCTTTTGAAGCGGGTAGGAAGCAGTGAGAGACTGAAGATGTCCTTGAACACTCTTTCTTTTCTTTTTCAATCTTTTTATTAAGTTTCATATAAATATATAAAAAAACAACATAATAATGAATGTTATAAATACAATAGACTTAAGATTACATTGATAATAGGATAATAATATCCTATTAAACATTAACAAAAAAAGTACATTAATCAATCGAGTCCATATAATTATATATACAAAAAAGTCATCAAAAGAAAAAGAAAAAAAAATTAAAAATATGTGAAAAAAATATATATGAAACAAACACTAAACTAAAAACTAAACATGGGCAATAATAACAGTTTACAAGTATATGATAGTGTCAAAGAACTCTGGAACTCCATATCTGAACAAGAACAAGCAGAGAGAAGGTCTGGAAAAGGCCAAATTAATTCATATGAAAATGTCGAATGAACGGTCCCCGAGTTTCTTCAAATTTAATTGATGAGTCAAAAATAGTGCTTCTAATTTTTTCCAAACTCAGATAAGAAATAGTTTGAAAAAGCCACTGAGACGTGGTAGGAGGGTTTACTTCTTTCCAATTTTGTAATATAGACCTTCTGGCCATTAATGTTACAAAAGCAATCATTCGTCTGATTGAAGGAGAAAACTGACTACCATCCTCATTTGGTATACCAAAAATTGCAGTAATAGAGTTGGGTTGTAAATCAATGTTCCAAATTGAGGAAATGGTAGCGAATATGTCCTTCCAATAGTTATGTAAAGTAGGACATGACCAAAACATGTGGGTCAGTGAAGCCACTTCTAAATGACATCTGTCACATTGAGGGTTAATATGTGAATAAAATCGAGCAAGTTTATCTTTAGACATGTAAGCTCTATGTACAATTTTAAATTGTATTAAAGCATGTTTAGCACATATAGAAGAAGAATTAACCATTTGTAAAAATTTTTCCCATTTATCTATTGGTATATTGTATCGAAGTTCTTTTTCCCATTGTTGTTTAATTCTATCAGACATCTCTGGTTGTATCTTCATAATCATGTTGTAAATAAAAGCTACTAATCCCTTCTGACAAGGATTTAAGTTAAAAATCAAATCTGAGAAATCCGTTGAAGTTGAGTTGGGAAAAGATGGTAAAACTTTATGTAAAAAAATTCTAATTTGTAAATATCTGAAGAAATTAGATTTAGGTAATTTAAATTTATTGGAAAGTTGATCAAAAGACATCAAAGTACCTTCAAAAAAAAGGTCACGAAAACATTTTATACCTTTCCTTTTCCATATGCTAAAAGCTTGATCTGTCAAGGAAGGTTTAAAGAAAAAATTAAATAAAATAGGGCTATCAAGAACAAAGTTTTTCAGTAAAAAATTTACGAAATTGAAACCAAATTCGTAATGTGTGTTTAATAACAGGATTAGATATCTGTTTATTGAATTTAACTAAATCAGCAGGAAGAAAAGAACCAAGAACGGAGAATAAAGAATATCTCTTTACCTCACTGCATTCTAAATTTACCCACTGTGGGCACAATGGTGAATCCAAATCTAATTTCCAATACGTTAGGTTACGGATATTATTCGCCCAGTAGTAAAATCTAAAGTTAGGTAAGGCTAAACCACCATCTTTTTTAGATTTTTGTAATTGTCTTTTACTTAACCTGGGGTTTTTATTTTGCCACACAAATGAGGAAATTTTTGAATCAATGTTTTCAAAAAAGGATTTAGGAATAAAAATTGGTAAGGCTTGAAATAAATATAAAAATTTCGGTAAAATCATCATTTTAATAGCATTAATCCGACCAACTAATGATAGGAATAAGGGAGACCATCTTGAAGTAAGATGTTGTATTTGGAGAAGCATAGGTAAAAAATTGAATCTAAATAAATCTTTATATTTCTTGGTAATTTTTATACCTAAATAGATAAAATTATCAGTAACAACTTTAAATGGAATCCTGTCATTCTTGAACACTCTTAACAACGGGTTGACACATATTTTCAAAGTCCTACCAGGTACACCAATGCGGCCTGATGCCTCTGGAAAGATGTTCTGATCTCAGCCTCTGAGACAGAGATCACAGCGTCACCAGATGTTGCAGACAATCGCACACGGGTAGCTTCATTCTCCCGTTCAACTGCAACAACTGCGATCAGGTTTGAAGATGAATCCCTGAATATTTTCCAGTCCACTGGTTCAAAGCATCCTGTAGGTGTTCCTCTGCTTCCGTTGACCATAATTTCATTGTCCTCACCACTGGTGCTGTAGTCCTCAGACTCTGCCTGTACACTGGGAATAGACGTCAGGTGACTGGACATATCAAATTGCGGGCATGGAATGGCATGGTAATCATTCTTGATGGCAGTGTAGCAGTGATTAAGTGTGATGCTCCACCTAATTTACTGGTGTTAATTGGTCAGGGACTTCTTTAAGCTGGCCCTTTGAAATACCCCACAATAATCACGAAGGCATCAGGGTATGCTGTTTCGTGATTGCTGATCATGGTGCTCAGCTCCTCCAGTGCCTATCTGACGATGATAAGGGTAGAGTATTCGTTGCAACAAGGATGATGGTGAAAAACTTCTTTGGCGGATCCTGGGTTGGGGCAGCAGGACGGAGACAGAACTCATTTATGATGAGTTCATCAAAAAGCAATCACCACCCCCTCTACTGCTGTCCTGCCCTTGAGATGTAAAGTGAAGCCCTTGGGCTGAAACACTGTGATTGGAATGCAATTTACCATCTAGATAGAGATAGCTCAGTAGGCTGAATGGTTAATTATCTTTCCTTCAGATCTCTTATTCTATGGACAATTGCCTGGCTTTTGTCTGGTGTTACAAGCAACTAACATCTAAATGATTGTGCAACAGGACTTTGAAATCAATAGTTGTCTCTGGCATAAGTGTGACTAAGCTTCAAAGGATTCCTGAAATAATCCATTTTACAAATATTTACAGTATAGACTAACTTTTCCATTGATGTTCTTTTTCCAGCTGTACTGCATATTTAAATAAAATTTGCAAGTACCACAAGTGAAAGCAGCACAAACAGCTGTTTATTGCACACTGCAGAGCTTTTTTTCCAATTGATAGCTTGCAGTAGGTAGAAAAGATGCTTCACAGAGGCCTCAGAAATATTAAATGGGCATGTCAGAGGAGATAGTAAGATAAATGCCAAAAGTTTTAGGAGAGGGAGGCAAATTTGGTTGGAAAGGCAAGGGATTATTTTATATGTTCATAATTTCTTTATGCCTAGGAAACTATTTCACTGATCGGTTCCATGGCAGCTCCCTCATCTTTCCCATCAATCCCATTCCCTCAACTTATTCTGCTGTTTCCTGTCCTCTTGCACGAGCCTCACTAACCTGATCCTGATTTTCCTACCACAATCCACACCAGAGAAAACTCAGAGTAGCTAATCAGCAAGCAGCACATGATTGGGATCCAGGAGCACCTGGAGGAAACTCATAGCAGCTAATCAGCAAGCAGCACATGATTGGGATCCAGGAGCACCTGGAGGAAACTCATTGTAGCTAATCAGCAAGCAGCACATGATTGGGATCCAGGAGCACCTGGAGGAAACACATAGTAGCTAATCACCAAGCAGCACATGATTGGGATCCAGGAGCACCTGGAGGAAACTCATTGTAGCTAATCAGCAAGCAGCACATGATTGGGATCCAGAGGCACCTGGAGGAAACACAATCACCAAGCAGCACATGATTGGGATCCAGGAGCACCTGGAGGAAACTCATTGTAGCTAATCAGCAAGCAGCACAAGATTGGGATCCAGGAGCACCTGGAGGAAACACATAGTAGCTAATCACCAAGCAGCACATGATTGGGATCCAGGAGCACCTGGAGGAAACTCATTGTAGCTAATCAGCAAGCAGCACATGATTGGGATCCAGGAGCACCTGGAGGAAACTCATTGTAGCTAATCAGCAAGCAGCACATGATTGGGATCCAGGAGCACCTGGAGGAAACTCATTGTAGCTAATCAGCAAGCAGCACATGATTGGGATCCAGGAGCACCTGGAGGAAACTCATTGTAGCTAATCAGCAAGCAGCACATGATTGGGATCCAGGAGCACCTGGAGGAAACTCATTGTAGCTAATCAGCAAGCAGCACATGATTGGGATCCAGGAGCACCTGGAGGAAACTCATTGTAGCTAATCAGCAAGCAGCACATGATTGGGATCCAGGAGCACCTGGAGGAAACACAAGGAGCCGAAGAAAGAACATACTCACTCCACAAAGAGTTTCCAGGATCAGGATTGGACTTGGATCACTGGAGCACAAACTGCAGGCCCAATATGCCACACCCTCAGCAAAATGAATGAACATGAAAGGCAGATCAAGTGCTATGGTGGTGCTCATCATCTTGGAACTTTTAAAGGAAGAATTCTAGCAAATAAATGTGATGAGCTGCGGTTGGAAATGGGTATCTGGGAGTATGATGTTGTGGCTTGTATCCAAATACCATTCCTAGATGGTTAACAACAGTTTGATGTCCTTGGCTACAGGGTTTTCACATTAGAAGAGGTTGTAGCGGTGTGCTACACGCAGCACTAAAATAACGACATGGATTCGGTAAACTGCAATTAAAGATGATTTTATTCGAACTTCACAGCCTTGCTTTAAAGCCTCCCTCATCCCGTCCTCCTCGGGCGCGGATGCTGTAAGAGACACCTACTCACTCCCTTTGTTGCGGACCTGGCCTTTGTGCCGGCGCGCTGGCTATTTGTGAGCCGGTTCGAGTGCGCTAGGAAGTGGGTCGCCACATAACCCTCCCCACCCCAGAACCGGCGATACACCCCCCAATGTCCACAGTCTGGGCCGGACCCTGTTTGGGAGGTCGGCCCCTGCGCTGCGGTGCCGGAAACTCGGCCGGTTGCGCCAGGTCCACGTGGGCCAGTTTGAGTCGGTCCACCATGAAAACCTCCTCTCTCCCCCCAACGTCCAGCACGAACGTGGACCCATTGTTCCTGAGCACCGTAAACAGCCCCTCGTAGGGCCGTTGCAGCGGTGGCCGATGCCCGCCCTTCGTACACAAACACAAATTACAGTTCTGCAGGTCTTTGGGTACGCAGGTCGGGTTCTGGCCATGCTGTGAAGTGGCCAGGTTACCGAGCCTCTTGCGTAATCTGTCCAGGACTGCTGCGTGTTCTTCCTCTTGCCCCCTTGGGGCTGGTATGAACTCCCCGGGGATGACCAGGGGTGTGTCGTACACCAACTCAGCTGATAAGGTGTGCAGATCATCTTTGAGCCGAATACAGGCAGGTGCCGAGTAGGACCCAGGGAAGCTCGTCCGCCCAGTTAGCTCCTCGCAGGCGGGCCATGAGAGCCGACTTTAGGTGACGGTGGAAGCGCTCCACCAGGCCGTTCGACTGTGGGTGGTAGGCAGTGGTGTGGTGCAGCTGTGTCCCCAAAAGGCTGTCCATAGCTGACCACAGGCTGGAGGTGAACTGGGCGCCTCTGTCGGAGGTAATGTGGGCCAGTACACCAAAGCGGGATATCCAGGTGGCGATCAGTGCCTGGGCGCAAGATTGCCTGGCCATCTTGTGAACTGGTCCACGATAGTCAGGAGGTGCCACGCTCCTCGCAACACTGGCAGCGGGCCCACGATATCCACATGAATGTGGTCGTAACGCCGGCTGGTGGGGTTGAACTGCTGCGGCAGAGCTTTGGTGTGCTGCTGCACCTTGACTGTCTGGCAGTGCATGCACGTTCTGGCCCATTCACTGACCTGCTTGCGGAGTCCTTGCCAAACAAACCTGCTGGAGACCATCCGGACGACTGTCCGGATGGAGGGGTGCGCCAAGTTATGAATGGAGTCAAAAACGTGTGGCCGGCAAGGTGCTGGGACGACGGGACGGGGCTGGCCGGTGGCGACGTCACAGAGTAGGGTCCTCTCACCTGGGCCCACGGGGAGGTCCTGGAGCTGCAAACCGGAGGCTGCGGTTATGTAACTTGGGATCTCATCCTCTGCCTGCTGCGCCTCTGCCAGCGCCTCAAATTCTACCCCTTGGGAAAGGGCATGAATGTTAGGGCGAGAGAGCGCATCCGCCACGACATTGTCCTTACCTCAGACGTGCCGGACATCCGTCGTGTATTCGGAGATGTAGGGCAGATGGCGCTGCTGGCGGGACGACCAGGGATCGGACACCTTCGTGAACGTAAAGGTAAGCGGCTTGTGGTCCGTGAACGCGGTGAAGGGCCGACCTTCTAAGAAGTACCTGAAATGCCGGATTGCCAGGTAGAGCGCCAACAGTTCCCGGTCGCAAGCACTGTATTTGAGCTCGGGCAGTTGCAGGTGTTTGCTGAAAAATGCCAGGGGTTGCCAACGGCCCGCGATGAGCTGCTCCAGTACCACACCGACTGCCGTGTTAGATGCGTCCACAGTGAGGACAGTAGGGACGTCCATTCTGGGGTGCACTAGCATCGTGGCGTTCGCCAAGGCTTCCTTCGTTTGAACGAAAGCGGCGGCGGACTCCTCGTCCCAGGTAATGTTCTTGCTCGGACCCGGCAGCAGGTCGAACGGGGATGCATGATCCGGGCAGCTGAAGGGAGGAAGCGGTGGTAGAAATTGACCATACCTACAATTTCCTGAAGGCCTTTGATCGTGGTGGGCCGGGGTAAATGGTGGACCGCATCTACCTTAGCAGGGAGAGGGGTTGCCCCGTCTTTAGTAATCCTGTGGCCCAGGGAGTCAATGGTGTCGAGCCCGAACTGGCATTTGGCGGGGTTGATTGTTAGACCGTATTCACTCAGCCGGGCATAGAGTTGACGGAAGTGAGACAGATGCTCCTGACGACTGCTGCTGGCTATGAGGATGTCATCCAAATAGATGAATGCAAAGTCCAGGTCGCATCCCACCGCGTCCACCAGCCGCTGGAACGTCTGTGCGGCATTCTTCAGGCCAAACGGCATGCGAAGGAACTCGAAAAGGCCGAAAGGGGTGATGAGAGCCGTTTTGGGGACGTCGTCCGGATGCATCGGGATTTGGTGGTATCCTCGGACGAGGTCTTCCTTGGAGAAGATCCGTGCGCCGTGCAGGTTCACTGCAAAGTCTTGAATGTGCGGCACAGGGTAGCGGTCCGGTGTGGTAGCCTCGTTCAGCCTGCAGTAGTCGGCGCACGGTCTCCAGCCCCCTGTCGCATTGGGCACCATGTGCAGGGGGGAGGCCCATGGGCTGTCGGACCGCCGGATGATCCCCAATTCCCCCATCCTCTTGAACTCCTCCTTCGCCAATCGGAGCTTGTCCGGGGGAAGCCGCTGAGCACGGGCGCGGAGGGGTGGTCCCTGGGTCGGGATGTGGTGCTGTACACCGTGTCGGGGCATGGCTGCTGTGAACTGTGGTGCCAGAACTGATGGGAAATCCACCAGGACCCTGGTGAAGTCGTTGTCGGACAGCGTGATGGAGTCCAGGTGAGGGGCTGGCAACTGGGCTGCACCCAGGGAGAACGTCTGAAAGGTCTCGGCGTGGACCAGTCTCTTCCTGGGCAGATCGACCAGTAGGCTGTGAGCCCGCAAAAAATCCGCACCCAGAAGCGGTTGGGCTATGGCGGCCAAGTGAACTGACTGGAGCCGAACTGTAGCTGTACCGTATGTGTGCCATTTGTCCTTACTGTGCTGCTGTTCACAGCCCTCGGGGGGGGGACCCGGTGCCCTGTTGTGGGTGTCGTAACTCGTCGGAGGTAAGACGCTGATCTCGGCATTGGTGTCAACCAAAAAACGGTGTCCCAACCACTGGTCCCTGTTATGAATGTACCACAGCTCTGAGGGGCCGAAGGGGCGGGAGCAGCCCCCTCCTTCCGGAGAATCGCAAGATCACTATTAATTCGGGTCCCGGACCCAGGAAATGAGAGACAATGCAACGGTTTTGACCATTGTTCTTAGAGACACCTGTGTGAATTGCAACTCCCTGCTATGTTCCAGCTACCAGGGACATGGACACCCTCGGGCAATGTGGGGGTGGGGATTGCATCACCCTACTTTGATGGACATCTACAACTCTGCAAGTCAAGATAAAAGGGGACTGCAGGAGGCGGTACCCCAGCGATGCACCAGAAAGACACACCATCGCTCAGCGCTCCCGTGCTAGTGGGAAGCCATTCAAAGCCACGTGTGTCCCGTTCTCCTTTGCCTAGGGAGCGGGTGGCTGATAACACCGAAACGGACTTTGAACTAACAACGGGGAACCAATGTTCCCGATTCAATGGATTTGCTTCATAAACGACTGGGCAAGTTTCTTTTTTCACAAGTCTCTCTTTCTAACAAGTGAAACCCAGCGGTCCCCAAAAGGCTGAAGCCTGCAGACTTCTGAGTGACTTTTATATTTCCATCGGACTCAGTATTATCCCCTAGACAAACGATAGAACTATTTCTTATTGGTGATTATTACTATACCCGCGCTTTAGATGGAGCATTGACGACGTATATTATCTGAATGTTTGCATTAACCTTACTTTTGTGTCCCTTTATAAAATAAAGACTTTTAAAAATAGTACCATCAGACTTCAACGGACCTCTCTATCTTAGCTGGTAAGTGATCCAGTTACGGGATACGTAACATCCCACACATACAGGAGGCTATCCCGATGGCCAGCTGCCGTAGCCATCAGCGGCGGCTGGCCCTGTCGTTTCCCGGGAACTGGCAGGGCGGGCGACAACGGCGGGCTTCTGCGCCCCACCGCTGGTGGTAGAAACACCATTGTTTGTTGGGCTTCCCACCCCCGCCTCTGGGGTTAGCGGGCTCTGCGGCCGGGCCTGTACTGGTTTGCTGCTGGGAGTGTGGCCTGGTGATCTGTGCGATGGACGCCCCACTCACCTTCATGGCGTTCCACAGCAAGTCTGCCCATGCTGCCACCTTCCGGGGGTCACTGCAAGTGTGGAAATGTGTGGCAAAGGAAAGAATTTGCTCAAAAGATCAACAAATGAGCCAGCATGGATGAACTACTGGACAAAAAAAATAGAGGCAACTCCAGTCAGTACAAAATTGCAATTCCAAACCACAAAAATAATAAGGCAAGGAATTTCAAACACACTAACAGGAACTGGGATAGTAAATGCCAGAGGTATGGAAGTTGCAGTATTCTTAGAGGTTTCAAGAGAACATTTTAAAAAACAGAGCAAGCCTAATAGGAAAAGAGCCGGTACTGAGCTGGAGAAGGAACTGTAGTGTGGAAGCAGTTTGAAGCCAACAATCACAGTTCAGTTCAGCACGGGAACAAAGACTAAGAGAAATTGGAAGTAAAAGTTCTCAGTTGCTGTTTCACTCTTACTTGTGTGTGAGATTTTTCAGGATTAGATTGGAAACAGTTACCTATAGTTAGTTCAGTAACAGAACAGAGAGGTTGAGTTTGCTTTGCCAAAATTGCAGAGTACTTCCAGCATTTTCTGGTTTGCTTTTAGATTTTTATTTTCCACTTTTGAGGGGTAAACTGGGATGTTGATTATAACTGTACTGTATATTTGATGGATTTTTGAAAGGCTTTTGATAAGGGCACTGGTCAGGTTAGTAAATGCCCATGGGGCCCGAAGGGAGAGTGGCAAATTGGGTACAAAATGGCTCAGCATGTAAGAATAATGGTAGATGGTTGTTTTTGAAACTTCATAGCTGCCTCAGTACTCGGAACTTGCTTTTTGATGTATATATTAATAATTCAAACATAACTATAAAGGAAGATAAACATAGAAGCTACAAAAGATAGTCTGGAATTGATAAGGAGGAAGGAAGTTGGCAGCTGCAGTAAGATACCAATGGTCTGGACACTAATGAAGGGAATGCACTAAAGGACATATACAAAATGATGCAAGAATTGGACAAGGCGAATAGGTCATTAAACAAAGTGTAATCACTGAGCTTTCAGGTAAATGGTTTGTCACTGTGTGGACAGATCATGGAGCAAATAGAATGGTTTTTTAGGTCACGATTATTCTGTGAGCACCTGCTAGTTCCTCTATAAAGTTGATTGCCATCTTCTTTGCAGCTTCCTACACTATCCCAATGAGACCCAATGTAACCCTGTAAAACAGCATCTGATTTTCCATCAGCCTTCGGGACTCAATACTGAACTCAACAAATTCAGATTATTATCAGAACAATCGATTGACAGCTGCACTCAAACTGCGGTTCTTCACTGGGATGGTTCCAACTCCCAGGGCTCATCGATCGGCCGTTTGTCGATATCCCGAGGAGGAGGCCAGGAAGACCTGTGCACCTTCGGATTTCTGAGGCTCTCTCGCCCTGTGGACAAGTTGATCCTGAGCCGGTGTCGCTGACTGAAGCATTGCAGAGAGAATGAACAGTGCAAACAGGGGATTTGCTGCGGGAGGCGTCTGTACTCGGATCCATCTTTATCTCTCTCCCTCTCCCCCTCTCCCTCTCTGTGGTGGTGAGGGGAGAGTTTGCTGCCAATTCTGGAGTCAGAGAACTCGGAGAAAAAGCAATGCAGCAAACTTTAGCACCTCTGGCTTAAGAAATCCCTCCTCGTCTCTGTTCAAAATCTATAATGCCATGGTTTCTTAGCTTGCTTGGCAGCCTTATGTGCAGCACATTGTCAAAAGCCTTCTGAAAAGCCTATCTACTGACTCTCCTTTTACTATCCTGCTGTTATTTCCTCAAAAAAATTCTAACATGTTTCTCAGCCAAGTTTTTCCTCTTAAAGAAACTGAGCTGATTTGGTCTATTCATGTGCTTCCAAGAGCCCCAAAACCTCATACACATATTCAAGTGTAAGTTTAATTATCATGCAACCATACATGAATACCCCCGAATCCAGCCAAACAAAACAGAATTACCATGGGGCCAAAGTGCAAACCATAGATAAAATAGTCAAACACAGCACAAGGCACATAAGATAGTAAATAAACAGTCACACACAAAAAAGCTATATATATTAGTCCAAATCCATGAGTGGTATGAGCTGTAAATTGATAGTGCATGGGTATTATCAGCAAGAACAAGTGGTTCTTAGCAGTCTGCAGACAGAAGTATGCACAGTCACATGCAATTGTCCACCGATTGAACATCAGAGGGAAGCACTGTCGAACGGGGCTAGCCCTCAACCTAGCGTGGACGCTGTGCTACACTGCCCCTGGACAGCTGCTACAGGCATTCCTGTGGCAGTGAGGCCCAGTCCTCACTACACTGAGGGCATGGAGCTCCAGCACCATCTGTCTAGCCTTTAAAGAAGGGAAAAGGACGTGCAGAATTTCACATTTTCAAGGTCAAAGCGGTCTTGCAATCACAAGGGAAACATCCAAGACAATCAGTTGCTGTTAAACTGCAAACCATCTTCACACATAGACTCTGATGCCTTCCTGTAGCAAGCAGTAGTGGTCTGCACTAAGTCCAACTTCTGCATCAACAGCTCACTCACAAATGGGGTAGATCTGCATTAGCTCAAGCTCTTAATGTCCAGCATTGCCCTGTGATTGTAAAAAAAGACAAAACTCCTTTGGTTGGCCCGAGAGGCCACTGCATCCAAATGTGCACTCCTCTTCTCTCCCACTTCCCTCTGGGCCAAAGAGCCAGCTCAGTGGAAGAGACCTGAACCTATGCTCAGGTAGGTCCTATTCCCCAAAAGTATCCAAAGCAGTATAATTATTATTGAGCGAAGCAGCCACACAGGTACTCTACACTGGCTGCCTATTCCCTGAAGTCACCCATCTACATGCCTCCTATATAATTAGGAGAGTCTACCTCTCTGTAGCTCCTATCTGTCACCTCCTTGTTCTCCTATATGAGCCAAAGGCCATCTAGCTGCAGATCCAGTTCCCTAACGTTGTTTGTAAGGAACTGCAGCTCAATACACTTCATGCAGTTGTAGTAACCAGGGAGATTGGAGGTCTCACAAAGTTCCACTTATCTCCAGTTCCCATTGGAGCTTAAAGGATTGAGAGGTGATATTACTGAGCCATTCTGGATTCCAAAGCAGGAGCAATGCTGCGAGGCTGTTTACTGGGACAGAGACTCGAACAAGGCGACCATCGTCTCAGAGTAAGTGGACAAGCAAATTGGCAGAGGGGGTGGTGTAGCTCTGTTGGCAAAAATAAATTAAATCAAATCATGAGAAATAAGTGACAGAATTTCATCAATCCTCATGACCCATTTAGTACCAGCTCACAGAACAATCCTTTTTCTCTGCTGGTTTTTCTTGCAACCTATTCCCACCAACTCTCCTCAATTTCTACCACTCACACAAAGAGCAATTTACAGTGGCCAATTGATCAATCAAGCCACATATCTTTGGGATGAGACAGCAAACTACAACACCCAGAGGGGATGGATGAGATCAGAGGATGGTGTGTAAACTCCAAACATTTGAGGACTGTATTGTACCTAGATCTCTGGAGCTATGAGTCAGAAGCTATACTGGCTGCTGTTCAAGTACTGTGCCACCTATTTAACATACGTGCGGAATA
Organism: Hypanus sabinus; assembly: GCF_030144855.1. Taxonomy (NCBI): domain Eukaryota; kingdom Metazoa; phylum Chordata; class Chondrichthyes; order Myliobatiformes; family Dasyatidae; genus Hypanus; species Hypanus sabinus. The sequence goes on from NC_082716.1 coordinate 82,115,642, forward strand.
TCTTTATTCAGATGTTTGTGCATCTCTGGAACTCTGCTTCAAAGAACCCTGGATACTCAATTGTCCTGTATTTTCAAGGTAGAGATTAATAACAGTTTTGAACATAAAAAGAATAAGCAAGCATCTCCCATTTTAAGGCAGAATCAGAGGCTGTCCACTTACTCCGAGACGATGGTAACCTTGTTCGAGTCTCTGTCCCAGTAAACAGCCTCACAGCATTGCTCCTGCTTTGGAATCTGGAATGGCTCAGTAATATCACCTCTCACCTCCCTTTGGCGCCCCCTTTCTCTAAAACTGGCGCAGTAGACTCTGACAATAAAGGCAGAAAGTAGTTTCTCGATAGGTCAGAAAGTGAAAGGTTACAGAGACAGCTGGCCATGCAGGGTTGAATGTTGGAGTCGAGTAGGCTGAAGGGAATGAGTAGCCTATTCCTATTCCTAATTTAATTAGGAATTAAACAATAAACTTGAAGTCACAAAATCAGCCATGGACAACACAATCAAAAATCAAATTCACCTCCTGTTTAACAGACTTTGCTAAGTACAATTTGTCTGGGATATTTACAGGCACAAAGCAGAAACAGTTTTATTGTATGTTATAAAATTTATTGTACTGCTGAAGCAGTACAGTGCAAAGACAAGAATGACAATAAATTACAAAGCTATTACCTTCTGCAGCCTCTTGTGATTCTGTACATTGGAGCCACCATGCCAGGATGTGACAAATCATGCTCTTCATGGTATACACATAGAAATTTGTAAGAGTCTTTGGTGACATACCATATCTGCTTAAAGTTATGAAGTAGAGCCACTGGCATGCGTTCTTCATGATTACAATATACTGAGCTCAGATAGAATTGCAACTCAAGGTATTCAATAATTCATGGATTGCAAATATTATGCTTCTAGTTCGACCATACCCAAATGCCCATGAATGCAGCAAAGCAAAACAGTGTTATTTTGGGACAAGGTGCAAACACAGTAACAACAGTCATACACAGAACAAGGCATATACAGCAGTAAAATACAGTCACACCGTAACAAGGTCCAAGTCCCTAAGTCCACAGATGTTGCAGCAGTTTGCAGTCATGAACAATATAGACTGTCTTCTGCTGAGGGAACACCAGGGGCAGCACCAACTCCAGCGTGTACAGTGTGGCACACCACCTCCATCAGCACCGCGGAGCGCCCAACTCCAACACTTCCTCCTGGGCCGATGTGAACTGCCAACATTGCGGCTTGAGGCAGCTTCCCCACCGTTCATCAAAAAACCAATGGACTTGCAACATTCCACACCACCCATCTCCAACAGGGTCTTGTGATCAATGACTAAGATGATCACTCCCTGTTAGACTGCACACCCCTCCTTTGCACATCAACGCCTCTTTGTCGCAGACAGCATCACAGTCCAACTCCTTTCAGTTTCTCTGCCAACAAATAGCTCGCTGATGGGGTTTATCATTATTATTGTTATGAGCAGAGAGACAACATCTGCCGGAAGTAAATTCCTTGTATGTGTACAGGTACTTGGCGATTAAAGTCTGATTCTGATTCTGATTCTATCAGTTCTTAATGTCCAGCAGGGTCTTGCAATCATAAAAAAATAAAGAAAGATAATAACACCTCTGGTTGACTCCATATAAGCCACTGCATACAAGCACACCTCTATCTTACTGGAAGAATCATCTATCAAAATTCTCATTTCTTTCCTGCCTTTGATCAGAAAGGCATAGATTAAAACTTAATTCCAGAATCTGAGTGCATCCAGATTCACTTGCCGAATCCTACTCTTTAAATGATTATGTATTAACAGGCAAAGCTCATAAAAGCTATCCCATCCAACAAGATTTTGATGGCTCATTCATCAGGTTTTAAAAACATTGAAATTCTCAGGAGATTGAAGCGAGCTTCCAGTCACCCGTCTCCCTTCCAGCAGAATCAGAAACATCAAGAGCACCACTTTGTAGCCAATTCACTTGGCCTTTGCCATTCACGTGGTCTTAGCCATTCACGTGCACGTTGATAACGATGAGGTCTTTTGAACTCGGTCACGCCATAATTATAGTCACTCAATGCAAAGTACTTTCTTTTTCATGCAAAGCTACTGCGTAACTCTACTTTTATCTTAGTGGTATTATCTGTTAACAAATGCAACATTTTCATACTCCCTGCTGCTGTCACTAGCAATATTAGCACTATGCAAAATTTATTGGGCAATACAACTATAACCAATGAGATTTTGATGCTATTATGACACCAGTCCCTTTATTATCAATTTCCAGGCAGCCGGTGTAAATACGTTGCTTTTCATATTCCGTCAACTACAACTAGACTTTCAGTTGTGGATTCGCCTTGCAAAGAGGATTAATCGCTACAAAAAGAGTGCTCTGCTCTTTTTTTTTGCCCAACCTTGCCTCAGATGACAATCACCAGACGGATCACGAGGGTGCCCTTCTGAAAGTTGTCCCAGCCATCAGCGTTACATCTTAATCCTACCCATTCTCTGCCTTTCCCTGATACACACCCACTTTACTACCTACTGTTTACTTTTCGCTGCTCGCTTCTGTATCTCTCAGCACTGCTATCGGTCCCAGTCAGTCTCAATGACCCCGCACAGACCCGGCGAAAAGAGACGAAAACTCATTAGCAGGTGGTGCCCAACCAGTGAAAAACTAGTGATTGCATATGCAGGAATCTTGGTCAACAAATAATCTGATGGAGTGACTCAGCAGGTCGAGCAGCATCTATGGTGCTATTATGACAAATGGGGGGAGGGGGATAGGGAATTTGAAAACTATGCTGGGCGGCAGAAAGGGGTTGTTGGACATGACTGGAGCACACACCATTAAAATTTGATAACCAAAGGAACAGGGATTGTTATATACAGCCGGATGCGATGGTCCCTGCTATACATGACAATCAACTAATCCGAATTCCAGATTTTACAGACTGGCCAGCATGTCGCTCTTGGTGACTGGGTATCAGATTATTTAAACCCAAAGGCAGGTCGATGTTGAATTTGAAATAAACTGGAGCTAGAAGTAAGTGATGTGGGTCCGGGATCAATCGGAACCTTAATGGGTTTATTATGACAGCGGGCTGGGGTCTTGAACCAGTGTTAGTTCTGGTATGGGAATCAATTTCCAACGTAGAAGGCAACTTTTGCTGTGGAACACACCGTGGCTGAGACTTAACAGAGGTAGAGAGTGTGTTCCGGCGTTCGCACCTCGCTCAGCAAAGTATCAGAGCTGCGAGTTCCTTTTAGTTTAGTCACCCACAAACATACACGCTTCGGATTAAATAAAGTCAGAATCCAAACCTTTGATATCAATCGCCAGCGATTTCCACACTCGGGCGAAGCTTATACAGTGTCCGCACCAAGAGGCATAGAACTCCAGCACCCAGGCTTTGCTGGAGTTATACAGGATGCCATTCAAGTTGCTGTAGTCAAGGATAGCGACCTGGTCCGTCCGGGAATAAAGACCGTTTTCGCTTTTCGCCGGCAAGGAAATCGCCGCTAGAACCAGCAGGACCGTATAGCAGTGCCGCGCCATGCCAGCGCAAACCGACATCAGGGCACGCTCAAACCTGGCCGAAACAGTACGTGCATCGGCTCAGAGGGAGGAGCGAGGTTCAAAACCGGAATCCTGCCTCCAGCAGATCATGTGCACAAAGCAAATAGTCTTATCTGCCCATTGGTACTGAGGACGTTTTGTAGATCCGGTTAGATCGCAGCGTTGAAATATTTTGCAGACTATTATAATTCCAGAAGCTAATTCATTTACACCCGCACCCTGATCTCCACACTACTGTTCAACAGCTGCCTCGGTTTTTATTGCACTGAAAAGCTCCAGAATTCTCTGCTAACATGACACTGATGAGCTACAAACAATCTGCTGGAGGAACTCAGCAGGCTGAACAGCAGGGAGTACTTTCAAGTCAAAACTTCGAGCCAAGTTGGGAAGGGGCAGAGACAGAGGCAGACAAAAAAAAAAGGCTGATGAGCAGGGAGGTGCTTCAGGCCCTAGTCTCCTCAAGCCTTCCTTATTGTAGACCTTCAGACCATAAGACATAGCTGCAGAATTAGACCGCTTGGCCCATTAAGTCTGCTCTGCCATTCAAACTTGGCCGATTTATTTTCCCTCTCAACCCTGTTCTCTTGCCTTCTCGGCATAACATTTGATGCCCTTACTAATCAAGAAACTCATCAACTTCTGCTTTAAATAAATGACTTGGTCTCTACAGCTGCCGGTAGCAATGAATTCCACAGATTCACCAGCCGCATGGAAAGACATTCCTAATTTCTGTTTTAAAGAGACAGATTTTATTCCGAGGCAGTGCCCTCTTGTCCTAGAATGTCCCACTATTGATAACATTCCCTGTACGCCCATTCTATCTAGACCTTAAAAAATAATCAGAGAGTTATAGAACACTGCAGGCCCTTTGGCCCATCTAATCCATGCTGATCTATTATGCTGCCTAGTCCTATTGACCTGCACTTGGACCATAGACCTCCAAACCCTTCCCACCTCCGTACCTCTTCAAATTTCTCTTAAATGTTGAAATTGAATCCATATTGACCACATCCACTGGCAACTCATTCCACACTGTCACCACCCTCTAAGTGAAGAAGTTCCCCCTAACATTCTCCTTAAACCATTCACCCTTCAGCCTTAACCCACGACCTCTAGTTCTAGACTCAATCAACCTCAACGGAAAAATGCTTGCACTTATCCTGTCTATACCCCTCATAATTCTGCAGGCCAAGCAGCATCTATGGAAAAAAGTACAGTCGACATTTCGGGCCGAGATGTTGACTGCACTTTTTTCCAAAGATGCTGCCTGGCCTGCTAAGTTCTTCCATCATTTTGTGTGCGTTGCTTGGATTTCCAGCATCTGCAGATTTTCTCTTGTTTCTGATTTGACCCCTCATAATTTTGTATACTTCTGTCAAATCTTCACTTAATCTTCTATATTCTATTTAGCCTTTCCCTCCAACCCGGGTCCTTGAGTCCTGGCAACTTCCTAAGTTTACTGATCTTGCTGATCTTTGTTCATTTTACTGATCTTTGTAGGCAGGTGACCTGAACTGCACACAATGCTCCAGATTAGGCCTCACCAATGTCTTATACAACTTCAACGTAACATCCCAACTCCCGTATTCAGTCTTTTGATTTATGAAGACCAACTTGCCAAAACCTCTCTTTATGACCCTATCTGCTTGTGATGCTACTTTCAAGGAATTATGGATCCGTATTCCCATATCCCTCTGTTCTACCATACTCCACACCTACTGTTCACCATCTAATTCCTACCCTGATTTGTCCTCCCAAAGTGCAAAACCTCACACACATCTGCATTGAATTCCCTCTGCCATTTTTGGCCCAAATTTCCAGCTGGATCAGATCCTGCTGCAGGCTTTGATAGTCTTCCTCGCTGTCCACTATACCCCCAATCTTAGTGTCATCAGCAAGTTTGCTGACCTAGTTTACCACATTATTATCCAGATTGTTGATACAGATGACAAGCAACAATGGGCCCAGCACCGATCCCACAAGCTCACCACTAGTCACAGGCCTCCAGTCATGAAAGGCAATCTGCGAGAATCAAGAGGAAATATTTGGTAAATTTCAATGCAATTTCCCTCCACTTCCACCTCCTCATTCTTCTAAACACCTTGAGTACAGATCCAGAGCCATTAAATGCTTCTGATATGTTAACCTCATATACTCCTCATGTCCTTGCTGGGATCATTCCTATATACTGACCATCTCTTCTCTCCATCTAGTCTTGATTGGGGTTTTGACCCACACTGTTGACAATTCCTTCCTCATCAGATGTTGCACATCCTTTTGAGTTCCTCCAGCAGGTTGTTGTTCCAGATTGAGGCTTTTACAGACTCTTATATCTGAACTAGTTTTGATTCATGTTGTACAGCACTAGTTACTCTCTGCCTCCTTTTGCCAAGCTAACTTTGGATCTAATATGCAAATTTACCATGAATCCCATAAAACTAACTTTTGGACCAGTCTTCCCTGTGGAACCTTGTTAAAGATCTTACTGAAGTCCGTGGAGACTATATCAAAATGAGCACAGTCCTCATTGATGCATTTTGGAATCGCCTTGAAATTTTCAGTAGTTGATCAATTAGGATTACCCTCCCCCCAACATAAGCATGCTGATTATTTTTGATTAATCCCTCCCTCTCCAAGTTTAGATTAATCATGACCATTGGAATTTTTCAAACAATTTTCCTTTGATGTTGGACTCAGTGGCCTGTAATTACATGATTTAACACTTCTGTTCTTCATGAATAAAGGTGCCATACTTCTGTCATCACCTGTCACTAGCAAAGTTATAAAACTCTGTCGGGACACTAATAATTTCCTCCTTTCCTTGCTACAAAAGTCTGGTTACAACTCATCAGTCCCTGGCAATTTATAATCCAGAGGATTATTTTCAGACTAGAGGCCTGTATCTAGTGAGGTGCCACAGGAAATTGGCATTGGGTCCAATGTTGTCTGTCACCTATATTAACAATTTGGATAAGAGTGTAGTGTTTGCACTAGTAGGCTGCTGGTTGTTTGTTAGTGGTATAAAGGACACCAAAGAAAATTACTTAACAGGAACTAGAACAGTGGAAAGAGTACCAAGGAGCAACAGGTGGAATTTAACTCAGACAAGTGTGAAGTGATCATTTTGGGAAGCTAAACCAGGGCAGGATTTACACAGTAAATGGCAGGGTCTTGAAGAATGCTTGTGGCAAAGAGACCCAGTGGTACATACAAAGATTCAGCAAAGTGGTGACTCAAGTAGACAGGGTGCTGAAGAAGGCACTTAGCATGCTGGCCTACAATGGTCGGCCCACTGAAGATATGAAATGGGATGCAATGCTACAACTGTACAAGATGTTGGTGAGGTGCCATTTGAAGTAAAGGGTGAAATGTTGGTCAGTTAGCCAGAAGAAAACTGTCAGTAGGCCGAAAGGGATCAAAGATCTTCCAAGGATGCTACTAAGACAGAAAGGTTTGATCTACAAGGAGAGATTAGATGGGCCGAGATTTTTTTTCCCTGAATTGTCAGAGGCTGAGGGAAGACCTTACAAAGAATTATGAGATCATGAGAGGGTAGTTAAGTTAAATAGTCACAGATTTTTTCCCAATGTTAGTGATTCTAAAATTAGAGGGTGTAGTTTTGAATGAGGAAGAAAAAAACAAAGGGGATGTGAAGGGTAAATTTTTCACGCAGAGGCTGTTGAATATAGAGAATGTGCTGTCAGAGGAAATGGTAGAAGTGAGTACAGTTATAACATGTAAAAGGCATTTGAACAAGTACAGGGATAGGAAAAGTTTAGAGCAGGGATTCCCAACCTTTTTTATGATGGAACTGAGGGGCTCGTGGGCCCCAGGTTGGGAACCCTTGTTTTAGAGGGATATGGGCCAAAGGCATATAACTCCAGGCCAATTAATGTTTTTTATTTGTAACCATACTCCTATATGGTCAGTAAGTTAATTAGTTAATTCAAACAGAAGAAGGAGATACAGCTTCAGGTCTTCTCTATCATTCAGTAAATTCACGAGTAATCTTTAGCACCAGCATGTTCAAAAGTAATCTGGCAGAGTCTGTGAATATTGGCCTAGTCACCTGACATCTACTTCCTGTGGTTAGGTCAGAAAAAAGTGAGTCATTTTCTTGTAAATATTTTTATTTTGGAAAGTTAAGAAATAAAGGTGAAATAAAAGGTAAGGGAAGATGTGACATCCATGAAGACAGGAGTGGAGGGAGAACGTGAACATAACAAATTCAAGAGAGATATAGAAAATGAACAAGAGACTAAAGAGAGGAAAAAGCAGATCTAACAATAATCTTGCAAGCATCTATTGTTATAAATGTGGAGTGCACAGCCTAGCTCTTGCTGATCAGGCACATCTATTAACAGAAAAAGAGAAGAAAGACTAGTGACTTTCAATTTCAGAAGGCATCGAAAACAGCTTCACGAACAGTTGCTGAAGTATGCCACTGTCATAGTGTATGAAATACAATGACTAACATATCATGACAGTGTCCACAAAAGCACGTTGTGAATATAACCAGGCAATTTGTCTCAGCAATGTCGTTTGAGGTAGGATATAGGTTAGGGAAAAGGACTGAACTACATATCAGATAGCTTTTTATATATTAGGTAACACTACAATGCAATTGACTTAATGCTCAGCGAGAAGAATGTAGGTGCATTGAGGACTGCAATTATGAATTTGCAAAGTATGATTTTTATTGGACAGGGAGGCTCTGCTATCTAAACTGTACAGCATTAAAGGATAAGAGGCAGAATGGATTATGATCAAGGACTGAAAATGGGAAATAGTGGTTCAAAATTTATTAAACCAGAGAGATATAAGTATTGGGGTCTTCTAGAAACATGTCAAAATCACTATTACATGCCCTGTCATATGACATAGGCCATCATGCTCTTATAACTATGATTGTTCTTGGCAAATTTTTCTACAGGAGTGCTTTGCCATTGCCTTCATCCGGGCAGTATCTTTACAAGACAGGTGACCCCCAACGATTATCAATACGCTTCTGAGATTGTCTGCCTGGCGTCATATGCACCAGCTGCTCATACCACCATATGCCACCTGCTCTCATGGCTTCACGTGAGGGGTGTGGTGCTAAGCAGCTGTGGCACCTTGCCCAAGGGTATCCTGCTGGCTAACAGAGTGAAGAAATGAAAACGAGAAGTATATAGATAATTGGAACCTATACTTTGCAAACAAACACAGAGGGTACATTATTTCCTTCCATAACCTCAGTTCTGGGACTGAAGTGAGGTGGAGCTGAGCTCATAGCTGCATTCGGGTTTTGCTGAAGAAAAAAATCTAAGGGCACCGCAGACCAAATCTAGAGGTACTACATATCAAGACAATGGATACAACTGAAGATCAATTACATGGTTTTTGCTCTCAGCCAAGTCTACGGGTTTTAGTAATGACTGGGCTACTGCGTGTGTACTTTTCTAAATCAAGTCTTAGGCTATTAATGAAGTTCAAGACCATAAATCCAGAAGTGGAACGAAGGTCACATAGTGAAAGAGAAAAGGATATCTTCACAGAACAAATGACTTTTGGGTTGATTGATGTTTAAGAAGATTAGAACTTCAGAGGAACATATCTACTCCCACTTTGGGAGTAATTTCATGGGACATCTCCATGCAGTATGGATTCCAAGTTTGATTTGATGTTCAGTCTGCAAAATTCATACTAAAATTCCGAAGCGTCACTGGTTCACTAGGTACACCCAAAGGAATGTAGGCTGTGCAGGGAATGTGGGATTCTGTCTCCTCACAGAAATTGGGCTGCATTTCTATTAGAAAGGTTCAAATGTCTGGTATGGTCAAATGATCACAGGTTACCCCATAAACATATAACAATGGTGTCTATAACTAGACAGCGGAGGTTAAGATAAGGGGCAGGAACATTAGAGGAGATTTAAGGAAGAATGTTTTCACCCAGAGCATGGTTGAAATTAGGAACTCCCTGCCCAAGCAGGTGTCCGATGCACATATGCCTGTAACCGTTAGGGAGAAGCATTTAGATGAGTTTCTAAAAAGCTGTGACATAGAAAGCTGTGGGCTGAGTTTGTAAAATGGAATCAGTACACATAGATATTTGATGTTCAGCATGGACATGGTGTGATGAAAGGCCTATTTCTGGTCTATATGACTCTAACTGTTCTAATGAAAAAGAGATTCTGCCTTTCATCTTAATCCTTGGGAGAAGATTCAGGCAGTTTATACCTTCCGAAGGAGATGAATGTTTAGCCACGTTTTTTTTGTCTGTCACAACTCACAAATGCATAGCTTGAAGAATGCCTGATAATATTGGAGCGCAATTTTTTTGCAGGTGTTACTTCTTCAGCATTTTTTCATAGACCTCTTGAAGCTGAACATAAAAATATAATTTCAGACTACTTGTATCACATAGGAATTTGGAGAAACAAGACATTAACTTTCATTGAATATAACATGTTTAATTGCATAATGGCGTTGATGCTTTGCAATAAATAGTTCAACTAACCTAAAAATGCTTTGCTGATGATTTTCATTTGAACTCAATGACTGAGGCTTCTTGCTTAAATGTCCAACAATAATCAGCTAACATTGATGGATTCCAGTTGCCTGATACCATTTCTCCATGACTGCAGTGTCCTGGTGAAACCTTTCACCATGCTCGTCACTGACAGTGCCAAGATTTGCAGGGAAGAAGTCTAAATGAGAATGTAGAAAATGAATCTTCAGTAGCATGTTGCACTTCATGGTTTTGTATGCTTGAAACACGTTGTCATCCAGCTACATGTAGTTTGCTTTGTTGTTGCTAAGAAAATTTTCAACAACATCCTTGAATACCTTTCATGAGATTTTCACTAGTGCAACTAGAAGTTCTTTCATTGATGACCTGTTTGATTTGTGGACCAACAAAAAAATGGCTCCTTAATCTTAACATCAATTATTCTGGGAAATATCTGTATCAAATATTGAAATTATTCATGGAAATTTATAGCCTTTCTAAAACCTGTCCTGCCATGCATCATCTGCCCTGTCTAAGCATGCCTAGAAATGCTTGGACAAGATATAAAACTTTTCAGCTTATATTGTGGACAACATTTTAATGGACTTGAATTATGAATTGAAATAACAAAAACAGGTGATTCCAAAAAAAATGGTGTATGATAGGGAAATTTCATGGTGATTTTCATGATCAGCAAACCAAAATCCATAGAACAGACCAAAAAGTCTTCAGGAAGCAAAATCTTTGTTGCCTGGTGTAACTTGTCTATTATCATAATGTTACTTCCTTGTGCAATCTTATACACCATACATAAATGAAGATGAACATATCTCCTTCACTCGTCTTGTGCTTGTGTGAGTTGTAATGGTGGACAACTCCCTATAGTGACTAAGTCATGAGCTTTAGTTGTATTTGTATTTGGGTTTTTCTACTCCTTAGGTTTTAGGAGGATATGCTGCTATAAAAATCAATGTTAGTGTCCTGTCCCAAGCCAACATCCCCAAAATGAAGACCTTAATTATATTCAGTCAGCACATTGGAGAGGCCACACTGTTTGCATGACCAACACCACATTTCTGAAATAGGCAAACTTTCTAAATTCTGCCAGGTGAAGAGATTATTAGGGAAGGCTGAGGAAAGCTTTCAAGGACATTCTCAAAGCCTCCTTGAAGTAGTGAAACAAGCTCACCCGCTCTGGAAATCTCATGTCCGTCACAGCTCAAAGTGGAGAAGGAGCATTCAGATGGTACTTAGAACCACAAACCCATGAATCAGAAGCAGGAAGAAGCCTTAAATAAGCAAGGAACAAGTTAGCCACCTCACAAACTCCCCAACCACCCATCCCATCTGGCACCTTCTGGTGTCCATACTGGCAACATCAACTTCACAGCTCCTGAAAAACAGTGAAAAAAGTTATCCTTGAGTCTGAGCGACTGCAGAAGAAGGAAAGTGGCATGTAAGCTGCTTATGAAGTGCTCATCATATGATGTCTAATATCACACTGTTTAATATGGTACTTGATAAGTGGAGAATGAAGCACCATAAATTTAGTTGGCACAGAGTGAGCAACCTCGAGGCACATAAGTAGCAATCAAATGTTTCAAAAGCAAGAGATGCTCATTTCATGGACATAAAAGCAGCCAGATCTGTTCAGTCTTATTTATAGCAGACAGAATAAAAGGAACATTATTCAGTCATGGCATTCAATCTATTTGGATTTTCTTCATCTCTCAATTTTTTCCAAATAATTCAAGTGCACCAACAAGCCATAACAAATTTAAATTTGTTTTTCTCTAAATTTGGACTTACATGTATGAGATGTGTTCACATTGGAGATGATACAACAATTAGTGACAACTATCTGTGAACTATATCAATAACTGACAACATAATGTATTCAGGTTTGCTGATGCTGTTAGTAGGAAATGAAATGTAGAATTCTGTAAAGGAACACACACACAATGCTGGAGGAACTTGGAACTCAGTCGGTCAGCCAGTATGAATGGAAATTAATAAACAGTTGATGTTTCATATTCAAAACTTTGAGTGTTTATTCATTTCTGTAGATGCTGCCTGAGTTCCTCCAGCATTTTCCATAGGTTGCTCTGGATTTCCAGCACCTGCAGAATTTCTGTGTTTATCTTTTTTCTTCATGCCTAGCTAGGCTACACCGAGTAATTACTTCACAAGGATCTATAAACTAGTTCCTTTTCTGACTGCATGGCAATAAAATTTGAGAGTAATGCTGGGTCTCAGCAAAATAGTCCCAAATAAGAAACAATTCCCAAAGCACTCCCAATTAGAAACAATTGGAGTCCTATTAAGAAAGTCACATAACAAACAAAATTTTCTGAAGAAAAGATTGGAAATGTTGGTCGAATACAATATGGTGCATAGCAAGATAAATTGTGTTAACTTTAAATTCTACATTTGTTTAGGTTCCTTAGACTTGCTATAATTTCCTTTTACATTTTGTGGAACACATTTGCCCTGAATTTTCATTATTTTCAGTTTAAGTGCTTTTCACTTGCTGGTTATAGATCTACCTGCAAGTGACTGCTTATATTCTGCTTATACTCAGACCTGAAATGTCGCTTCATTCACTTTTATGAATGCTGCCTGACTGGTGGAGTTCCTCCAGGATTTTGTGTGTGTTGCTCCGCATTTCCAGCAGCTGTAGAATCTCCTGTGTTGTTGTAAAGGAATATAGATAGAATGAGTATGTGACACATGGAATATAAGGGAGTGGAGACACTATTCACTTTGGGAAGAAAAGCAGAAAGCAGAAAAACAAATTGTGTTAAGTGGAAAGACTGAGTGGGATCATGAAATAGAAAGATAACATGCAGTTTGCTAAGAATCCTTCACACAAAATGATGCTGGTGACCTCAAGGAAACCTTCAGGAATACCATAGATATAAAATTTAAGGCTGCCCAGTAGGTTAAAATCTCAGGGGATGTGTTTATCGACTTTGAAAATGAGATGATTGCAGCCCCAGTAATCTTTAAATGGAGCCAATGACTGTAAGTGGAGGGTTGGTCCATTGTTATCTTTGTTATTGATAGTAAATTCAAAATGAATGACGCTTCAAAAGGGCACAGCCTCGGGACAGAGTGGCGCCCTTTCAAAACAGAAATGCAGAAAAATTTCTTTAGCCAAAGGGTGGTGAATTTGCGGAATCTGTTGCTACACGCAGCTGTGGAGGCCAGGTCGTTGGGTATATTTAAGGCTGAGGTAAATAGGTTCTTGATTGGACATGGCATCAAAGGTTATGGGGAGAAGGCCAGGAACTGGGATTGAGGAGGAGAAAAAAAAGGATCAACCATGATTGAATGGCAGAGCAGTCTCGATGGGCCAGAGTGGCCTAACTCTGCTCTTATGTCTTATGGTCGAAAGCAGCACAATCTGAAGATACACATTGTAGACAAGAAGGCACGTTTGTTTAGGTATTGCTTTATTATTGTCACATGTACCAAGATACAATGAAAAGCTTGTCTTGCAAAATCTTCTGAACATCCCTGGAAATAGTTGTGATGGAGCTTTAGTTAAGGCAATGATGGGGACAACACAAAACAGAGAACATACTGGCAACTTAAGAGGCACCAGATATTGGAATCTTGAGCAATGCACCACATCCCAGAAAAACTCGGTTGGTCAAGCAGCATTTATGGAAGGCAACGGACAGAAACATTGACCATCCATTTCTCTCCTTTGATATTGCCTGACCTGCTGACAGGGCATACTTTTGCAGAGCTATTCAAGTGTCAAAGGTCGAAGCTGCTGAGACAGACCGTGAATTGAGTGCGAGAACAGGCCAAGAGTACCATGGCTTGACAGTGTGGATACATTACACAGAGCACCAAAGTTCAGAAAGACATAGTAAGTCAGGATTCAAGTCAGTATAACAACAGAAACAAGAGATGGAGAATGCTAAAAGATTACCAAAGGAAAGTCATTTACCATTGAGTTAGTGTGCCAAATGCAATGTATATACATCCTTGCTCTAGTTTCTAATTAGTTTTATATCAATTCCATATTGTGTTAAGTGGTTTAATATTATAGAGACAATTAGGCCAATGTAACAATTATAGAAATGTTAAGTACAGTTGGTCAAAATGAATTTTGAGAAGACAAAGATAATTAAGTAAATTTATATTTTATTGAATTATAAAGCAAAATTTTGTAAATATTTATCTACAAAAATCGGCATATAATGGTTTTCTGAAGGTATAATCTTATATTGCAAGAATCTGAAACTGTAAAGAGTAATGCTGCATAAATTCACTGGATTGCCTCTTGGGCTGAAGCAGTTTCATTCAAAGAGATTGTAAGTAACATCTGCCTACATTCAATACAATGAGAGTTGATATCTTTGACAACAGAAGTGGATTGATGGGCTAAGTAGAGAAAGGCCATTCCCTCTCACAGGGGAACCTCGATCTAGAAGTATAATTGATCTTTCATTGTGGATTGAGAGGAGGCTGAAGCTCTTAGCTGTAATGGTTATACAGTACTGACATATATATAGTTAGTTCCCATTTTGGTTGCATCTACCCTGGACCTTCCCTTTATCATGGAAGCGGGTGCCTCGGATGTCAGAGTGGGTGTAGTGTTGTCTTAACAGACACTTTCCAACAATAAACTGCACCCGTGTACGTTCTTTTGCAGGCAACTATCCCTGGCAGAGGTGAAATACGACATTGGGAATAAGGAGCTGCTCACAGTTGAGTTGGCTCTGAAAGAGTGGTATCACTGCCTCAAAGGGGCCAAGAACCATTTTATTGTTTGGACAGACCACAAGAGCCCGTTTTACATTCAGGAAGCCAGGAACTTGAACTTCTGGCAGGCCAGGTGGTCTTTTTTCTCTAACTGTTTTAATTTCATCCTGACCTATTGACCGGGATCTAAGAACCAGAAGCCAGATGCCTTGTCCCATCAGTTTGATGTACCCAAACGAGGAAAGGAGCCTACCACCTTTTTCAAAAGTGAAGGTGACAGCACCAATTCAACACATTTGTTCACATGGCCCAGGCGCAAGGGGACATACCTCAGAACAGGTCGGCCATTCACTCCTACTCCTGTCCGGTCTTTGGTACTTCAGTGGGGACATACATCAAGAATGACATCTCACCCAGGGATTGCCAAGACCCTCGAGTTCATTATGAGAATGTATTGGTGGCCTGGAATGGTGAGGGTGGTCTGTTAATACGTGTGGGCATGCAAGCTGTTTGCCCAGAGCAAGGAGCCCCGCACCCAACCTCAAGGGTTCCTTTACCCTCTGCCTGTTCCAGAATGACCAGTGGCTCACATCACCATGGACTTGGTCACGGGACTACCTCCTTTCAAGGAGAAGACCATTACCATGGTAATTGTAGATCATTTATCAATGGCCTGCAAATTCATTGCTTTGTGCAAACTTCCATCTGCGATTCCGATGACCGAGATTGTCTTGCAGCAGGTCTTCAGGATCCATGGTTTTCTGGTGGACACTGAGTTGGATAGTGGTCTGCAATTCACATCATGTTTCTGGAGGGCATTTTGCAAACTGGTTGGGGCAACAGCGTGTCTTTTTTTCTGAGATTCACCCGTAATCCAATGGCCAAATGGAGCAGGTGAACCAAGGTATGGAATGTACCCTAAGATGCCTGGCCTCTGAAAGACCCAACATGTGGAGTGACCATTTGATGTGGGCAGAGGTCACCCACAGCATTCAGCATTCAGTGTATGGAATGTCTCCTTTCAAATGCCAATTTGGGCATTCTCTGCCACCCTTCCCTGAGCAGGAAGCAGAGGTTGGGGTTTCTGCAACTGAAGATCTTGTCTGACGCTACAAGGAGAGATGGACTAGGCAAGGGAGATTTTGTTAGCTTCTATCCAGATGGCTGAAGTAAAAGCTAACCACAAGAGAAGACAAAGACTAATTTTGCAGCTTGAGCAACACGTCTGGCTGTCAACTCAGGATTTGCCACTCCAAGTGGAGTCCAGGAAATTGGCACCCAAGTTCATTGGACCCTTCAGGATGCTCAGGAAAGTAAACCAGTGGCTTATGCCTTATAACTCCCCAAAACCCTCAAGATCAATCCCACTATCCATATTTCCAAGTGTGAACATCAGCCCATTAGCTCCTATACCACCCCCTCCACCCCACCATCAGGTTTGTTGATGGGGACAGACTTTCACCATGTGAAGAGTTTTGGTCTTGTGTACTGTTTGAGGTGTTCAGCAATAACTTGTGGACTGGGAAAGATTCGGACCAGAGGAGAGGTGCTGGGTGCCTGAAAGAGGCACCTTGGATCTGGCTCTCATCCATGACTACAATCATTCTCTGCGAGCAGCCAGTGCCGTCAGGAGTCAGCCTTAGGGGAGGGGGTTGTGTTACGACACACGCCATCCTCCTCCAGCTTCCAAGGGGTGGATGTTCTGGTGGGGCTCATCACCAGCAATGATGAGACAGCTGGTCTCTTTTTTCTAGACAGCTAGAAAAAAGGTGGAAGAGCTTGAGGCCTGGTGCCATGTAAATAATTCCTTCCAGTAAGACAAATGGGATGCTGTCGACCTCAGGAGAACTTTCACCACTCAGCCCTCTTTACATCGGTGACACAGCTGTGGAAACTGTGACCAATTTCAAACACTTGGGAATGCACATCTTACAGAACCTCTCATGGTCCCACAACATAATCCTACACAGTCATGAAAGCTCTGTAACACCTGAGAAGAGAACTGTATTACACACATATATAGAAGAGAAGAGAGCTGAGAACACCTGAGAAACTGTAACACCTGAGAAGAGAGCTGTATTACACACATATATACGCACATCATTCTATAGGTGTGTAGTAGAGAGCATTCTAATATGATGCATCACTGCATGGTACAGAAACTGCACTGTCGTGGACAGGAACACTCGACAATGGGTAGTCAAAGCTGCCCAACACATTCTGACATTCTGACATTCCATCATTGTCTTGTATGGGGGGGGGGTCTACTGCACAGGACTGAAAGAAGCTGCAGAGGGTTGTAAATTTAGTTGGCTCCATCTAGGTACTAGCCTACAAAGTATCTGGGATACCTTCAGGGAGTGGTGTCTCAGAAAGGCAGTTCCATTGGTAAGGACCTCCAGCACCCAGGGCATGCCCTTTTCTCATTGTTACCATCAGGTAGGAGGTACAGAAGCCTGAAGGCACGCACTCAATGATTCAGGAACAGATTCTTCCCCTCTGCCATCCGATTCCTAAATGGACATTGAACCCTTGGACACTTTTTAAATATATATTATTTCAGTCTTTGCATGATTTTTTATCTATTCAATATACGTATACTGTGATTGACTTACTTATTATTACTTTCTTCTTCTTTTTCTTCTTCTTCTGTATTATGTATTGCATTGAACTGCTGCTACTAAGTTAACAAATTTCACGACACATGCCGATGATAATAAACCTGATTCCGGTTCTGTCCCACTCTCATAGGGAGGAGGCTATGCAGTATCCACTCCAGGACCACAAGGCTCAAAATCAGTTGCTTTCTACTATTAGTCAGGTAGATCAACACCTCCACCCACTAAACCACCATTCCACACCCCCTGTCACCACTACTTAATCACTGCCTGTTAGTCTCCTTGTGGACGGACACTCCTGTGCCTATGGATACAGGAGTATTTGTACATAGTGTAACTAACAGGCAACTTATGGACATACAATCTATCCTTGTGTGTGATTTATCTTATGTTTATGTTTGTTGTTTTTTTATTGTTGTGTTCTTTATCTTATTTTGTTTTGTGTTATTTATGTGGACGAGGGCAGTATGAATGGTGGAAGGAGGACATCTGCAAAGTCCTGGGAAGGAAAACCTCATCCTGGGAACAGATGCGGCAAAGGCAAAGGAACTGAGAAAAGGGAATGGCATTTTTACAGGAGACAGGCTGAGAAGAGGTATAGTCGAGGTAGTCATGGGATCGGAAGATTTATAAAAAATGTCAGCAGACAGTTTGGCTGCGGAGATGGGGACAGACAGATTGCGAAAGAGGTGGAAGGTGTCAGAAATGGAACAAGTGAATTTAAGAGCAGGGTGAAAGTTGGAGACAAAATTAATAAAATTTACAAACTCAGCATCGGTGCATGAAGCAGCATCAATGTAATCATTAATAGAACTATAGAACATTACAGCACAGAAACAGGCCTTTTGGCCCTTCTTTGCAGTGCCGAACCATTTTTCTGCTTAGTCCCACTGACCTGATCCTGGGCCATATCCCTCCAAACCCCTCTTATCCATATATCTGTCCAAGTTTTTCTTAAATGTCAAAAGTGAGCCCCCATTCACCACTTCATCTGGCAGCTCATTCCACACTCCCACCACTCTCTGCATGAAGAAGCCCCCGACAACATTCCCTCTAAACTTTTCCCCCTTCACCCTTAACCCATGACCTCTGTTTTTTATCTCCCCTGGCCTCAGTGGAAAAAGCCTGCCTGCATTCACTCTATCGATACCCATCATAATTTTTTACACCTCTATCAACTCACCCCTCATTCTCCTACGCTCCAGGGAATAAAGTCTTAACCTATTCAACCTTTCTCTGTAACTCAGTTTCTCAAGTCCCAGCAACATCCTTGTAAACCTTCTCTGCACTCTTTCAACCTTATTAATATCCTCCCTGTAATTAGGTGACCAAAACTGCACACAATACTCCAAATTCGGTCTCACCAATGTCTTATACAACCTCACCATTACATTCCAACTCTTATACTCAATACTTTGATTTATAAACGCCAATGTACCAAAAGCTCTCCTTACAACCCTATCTACTTGTGACGCCACTTTTAGGAAATTATGTATCTGTACTCCCAGATCCCTCTGTTCTACTGCATTCCTCAGTGTTCTACCATTTACCTCGTATGTTCTACCTTGGTTTGACCTTCTGAAGTGCAATACCTCACTCTTGTCTGCATAAAACTCCATTAACCATTTTTCAGCCCATTCCTCCAACTGGTCCAAATCTCTCTGCAAGCTTTGAAAACCTTCCTCACTATCCACTACACCTCCAATCTTTGTATCATCAGCAAATTTGCTGATCCAATTTACCACATTATCATCCAGATCATTGATATAGATGACAAATAACAATGGACCCAGCACCGATCCCTGTGGCACATCACTTGTCACAGGCCTCCACTCAGAGTAGCAATCCTCCACTACCACTCTCTGGCTTTTTCCACTGAGCCAATGTCTAATCCAATTTACTACCTCACCATGTATACCTAGCAACTGAATCTTCCTAACTAACCTCCCATGTGGGACCTTGTCAAAGGCCTTACTGAAGTCCACATAGACAACATCCACTGCCTTCCCTTCATCCACTTTCCTGGTAACTTTCTCGAAAAACTCTAATAAATTGGTTAAACATGACCTGCCATGCACAAAGCCATGCTGACTTTTTTTAATAAGTCCCTGTCTATCCAAATACTTGTAGATCCTATCTCTTAGTATTCCTTTCAATAATTTACCTGCTACCGATGTCAAACTTACCAGCCTATAATTTCCTGGCTTATTTTTTGAGCCTTTTTTTTTACAACGGAACTACATGAGCTATCCTCCAATCCTCCGGCACCTGACCCGTGGATATCGACATTTTAAGTATTTCTGCCAGGGCCCCTGTAATTTTAACATTAGTCTCCTTCAAGGTCCGAGGGAATACCCTGTCAGGTCCTGGGGATTTATCTACTCTGATTTGCCTCAAGATAGCAACCACCTCCTCCTCTTTAATCTGTATAAGTTCCATAACCTCCCTACTTGTTTGCCTTGCTTCCATAGACTCCATACCAGTTTCCTTAGTAAACACAGATGCAAAAAACCCATTTAATATCTCTCCCATTTCTTTTGGTTCCATACATAGCCGACCACTCTGACCAATTTTATTCCTTACTATCCTTTTGCTCTTAACATACCTGTAGAAGCTCTTAGGATTATGCTTCACCCTGACTGCCAAAGCAACCTCATGTTTTCTTTTAGTCCTCCTGATTTCTTTCAGGAGTATTTTCTTACTCTTTTTATACTCCTCAAGCATCTTATTTCCTCCCTGTTGCCTATACATGTTATACATCTCTCTCTTCTTTATCAGAGTTCCAATATCCCTCGAGAACCAAGGTTCCTTATTCTTATTCATTTTGCCTTTAACCCTGACAGAACATACAAACTCCGTGCTCTTAAAATTTCTCCCCTGAAGGCCTTCCACTTACCAATCACCTCCTTGCCAGAGAACAACCTGTCCCAATCTACGCTTTTTAGATCCTTTCTCATTTCTTCAGATTTGGCCTTTTTCCAGTTTAGAACTTCAACCCAAGGACCGGATCTATCTTTATCCATGACCAAGTTGAAACTAATGACGTTATGATCACTGGAACCAAAGTATTCCCCTGCACACACTTCCGTCACCTGCCCTAACTCATTTCCTAATAGGAGATCCAGTATTGCATCCTCCCTAGTTGGTACATCTATATATTGATTTAGAAAACTTTCCTGAACACATTTCACAAACTCTAATGCATCTAGACCTTTAACAGTATGGGAGTCCCAATTAATGTGTGGAAAATTAAAATCCCCTACAATCACAACTTTCTGTCTCCTGCAGTTGTCTGTTATCTCTCTGCAGATTGGCTCCTCCAATTCTCGCTGACTATTGGGTGGTCTATAATATAACCCTATTAATGTGGTCATACCTTTCCTGTTTCTCCATTCCACCCATATGTCCTCAGTAGACAAGCCCTCTAATCTGTCTTGCCGAAGCACTGCTGTAATATTTTCCCTGACTAGCAAAGCCACCTCCACCCCACCCTTCATCCCTCTGCCTTTATCACGTCTGAAACATCGGAACCCTGGAACATTGAGCTGCCAGTCCTGCCCCTCCTGTAGCCAAGATTCAGTAATGGCTATAATGTCATAATTCCATGTGTTAATTCAGGCCCTGAGCTCATCTGTATTTCCCGCAATACTCCTTGCATTGAAATATACACACCTCAGAAGATTATTACCACCACACACAACCTTACTATTTGAGACTTTGCATGAACTACTAACATCATTTATTTTTACTCCCGTTCCACTATCTACTCTGGCACTCTGGTTCCCATCCCCCTGCATATCTAGCTTAAATCCTCCCCAATAACACTAGCAAACCTCCCTGCAAGTATATTGGTCTCCTTGTAGTTCAGGTGTAACCCGTCTCTCTTGTACAGGTCCCACCTGGCGCAGAAGATGTCCAATGATCTAGAAATCTGAAACCCTGCTCCCTACACCAGTTTCTCAGCCATGTGTTCATCTGCCAGAGCATCCTATTCTTACCCTCACTGACATGTGGCACAGGCAGCAATCTGGAGATTACTACCCTCGAGGTCCTGTTTTTCAACTTCCTACCAAGCTCTGTGTACTCACTGTTCAGGAATTCGTGACTCTTTCGACCTATGTCATTGGTACTGATGTGTGCCACGACATCTGGCTGATCACCCTCCCACCTCAGAATGCTGTGCACGCGATCAGAGACCTCCCTGACCCTGGCACCTGGGAGGCAACAAACCACCCGGGAGTCTCTGTCACGACAACAGAATCTCCTGTTTGTACCCTGACTATGGAGTTCCCTAACACTGCAGCTCTCCTCTTCTTCCTCCCCCACTTCTGCACTGCAGAACCAGACTCAGTGCCAGAGATCCGGCTGCCGCAGCTTGTCCCAGGTAAGCCATCCCCCCCCCCCCCCCAACAGTATCTAAATCGGTATACCTGTTTGGAGGGGAATGGCCACAGGGGAACCCTGCACTACCTGCCCTTTCCCCTTCCCTCACCTGACGGTAACCCAATTACCCGTGCCCTGTTCGTTAGGTGTAACTACCTCCTGAAAGCTACTATCTATAAACTGCTCAGTCTCCCAAATGATCCGGAGGTCATCCAGCTCCTGCTCCAGTTCCCTAACGCAGTCTGTTAGGAGCTGCAGCTGGATGCACTTCTTGCAGTTATCGTTGTCAGGGACACTGGAGATCTCGCTGACTTCCCACATCCTGCAAGAGGAGCATTCCAACATCCTGCCTGGCATATTCTCTAGTCGGAACAAAAAAAAAGAAGAAAAACAGAAACTTACCGGAACCTACCCTCGCCTCTGCCTGTTTCTCGCCGAAGCCTGATTGAGGCAAAGCCGTCCCACTCCGACTCAGTCCACTCCAACGATGGCCACTACGAAGATGGCCGCTGTATATGGTGGTCTTTCTTTTTAACCTTGGCGCGCTACATCATGCGCCTGCACAGTCTAGCCTCTTTTCCCCGATTAGTTAAAGAAAAATAACCTTCCATCCACGATGCTTCAGTCTTCCACTCTCAGTCTCTTGCTTCGATTGAAAAGGTAGTGAGCATTATTGAGGTGAGCATTACCAGGCAAGGCTTCGAACATGGACTGTTCTACATAGTCAGCAAAAAATAGGCATAGCTGGGGCCCATGTCGATGACCATGGCTATGGCTTGAGTATGGAGGAAGTGGGCTGAGCTGTGAGGACTATTTCTGCTAGATGGAGGAGAGTGGTGGTGGAGGGGAACTGACTGGTACTTTTGTTGAGAAAGAAGTGGAGAGCTTTAAGTCCTTTTTGATGGTGGATATAAGTGTGTAGACCATAAGACCATAAGATATAAAAGTAGAATTAGGCCAATTGGCCCATCGAGTCTGTTCCACCATTTCATCATGGCTGATCCAGTTTTCCTCAGCTCTAATCTCCTGCCTTCTTCCCGTATCTAATCATGTGCCAACCAATCAAGAATCTATCAACCTCTGCCTTAAATATACATAAAGACTTGGCCTCCACAGATGTCTGTGGTGAAGAACTGCACGGATTAACCACTCTCTAGTGAAATTCCTCCTCATCCCCATTCTAAAAGGACACTCCTCTATTTTGAGGTGGTGCCCTCTGGTATTAAGCTCTCCCAACATAGATGACATCCTCTCCACATCCACTCTATCAAGACCTTTCACCCATTCGATAGGTTTCAATGAGGTTGTCAGTCATTCTTCTGAATTCCGGTGAATACAGGCCAGAGCCAACAAATGCACTTCATATGATAAGCTATTCAATCCTGAAATAATTTTCATGAACCTTCTTTGAACCCTCTCCAGCACATTCTTTCCAAGACAAGGGGCTCAAAACTGCTCAAAATATTCCAAGTGAGGCCTCACCAGTGCTTTATGCAGTCTCAATATTACATCCTATCCTTGCTTTTATATTCTAGTCCTCTCGAAATGAATGTGAAAATTGCATTTGCGTTCCTCACCATAGACTCATCCTGGAAATTAACATTTAGGGCATCCTCCAGAGACTCCCAAGTCCCTTTACAACTCAGTTTTTTTAAATTTGTATTTTCTCTCGATTTAAAAAAATAGTCAAGTTTTTCATTTCTTCCACCAAAGTGCTTGGCCATATACTCCGGCACTGTATTCTATCTGCCACTTCTTTACCGATTCTCCTAATCTGTCTTTCTTCTGTCGCCTCTCTACTTCCTCAAAACTATCTGACGCTTCATCTATCTTCAGACTTTTGTCTGCAAACTTTGTAACAAAGCCATCAATTTCATCATTCCAATCAGTCTCTGACACTAGTAGTCACTGGCAGCCAAGCAGAAAAGGCTCCCTTCATTCCCTCTTTTTCCCCTACTGCCAGTCAGCCACTGCTTTATCCATACTGGAATCTTTCCTCTAACACCATAGACTTATATCTAAGCAGTTGACATCAACTGATTCTCCTTTGTCTATCTTGCTTGCTATTTCTTGGAAGAATTCCAACAGATATATAGACAATAGACAATAGGTGCAGAAGTAGACCATTCGGCCCTTCAAGCCTGCACCGCCATTCTGAGATCATGGCTGATCATCTACTATCAATACCCTGTTCCTGCCTTGTCCCCATATCCCTTGATTCCCCTATCCATAAGATACCTATCTAGCTCCTTCTTGAAAGCATCCAGAGAATTGGCCTCCACTGCCCCCACAACTCTCTGGGAGAAGAAATTTTTCCTTAACTCTGTCTTAAATGACCTACCCCTTATTCTCATAACCATGCCCTCTGGTACTGGACTCTCCCAGCATCTGGAACAGATTTCCTGCCTCTATCTTGTCCAATTCCTTAATAATCTTATATGTTGCAATCAGATCCCCTCTCAATCTCCTTAATTCCAGCGTGTACAAGCCCAGTCTCTCTAACCTCTCTGCGTAAGACAGTCCGGACATTCCAGGAATTAACCTCGTGAATTAACCTACGCTGCACTTCCTCTACAGACAGGATGTCCTTCCTTAACCCTGGAGATCAAAACTGTACACAATACTTCAGGTGTGGTCTCACCAGGGCCCTATACAAATGCAAAAGGATTTCCTTGCTCTTGTACTCAATTCCCTTTGTAATAAAGGCCAACATTCCATTAGCCTTCTTCACTGCCTGCTGCACTTGCTCATTCACTTTCAGTGACTGATGAACAAGGACCCCTGGATCTCTTTGTATTTCTCCCTTACGTAACTCTACACCATTCAGGTAATAATCTGCCTTCCTGTTCTTACTCCTAAAGTGGATAACCTCACACTTATTCACATTAAACGTCATCTGCAAAGTATCTGCCCACTCACTCAGCCTATCCAAGTCACCCTGCATTCTCCTAACATCCTCATCACATGTCACACTGCCACCCAGCTTAGTATCATCAGCAAACTTGCTGATGTTATTCTCAATGCCTTCATCTAAATCGTTGATGTTAATCGTAAACAGCTGTGGTCCCAATACTGAGCCCTGTGGCACCCCACTGGTCACCACCTGCCATTCCGAGAAACACCCATTCACTGTTACCCTTTGCTTTCTATCTGTCAACCAGTTTTCTATCCATGTCAATATCTTCCCCCCAATGCCATGAGCTCTGATTTTACCCACCAATCTCCTATGTGGGACCTTATCAAATGCCTTCTGAAAATCGAGGTGCACTACATCCACTGGATCTCCCTTGTCTAACTTCCTGGTTACATCCTCGAAAAACTCCAATAGTTTAGTCAAGCATGATTTACCCTTGGGAAATCCATGCTGGCTCGGCCCAATCCTATCACTGCTATCTAGATATGCCACTATTTCATCTTTAATAATGGACTCTAGCATCTTCCCCACTACTGATGTTAGGCTGACAGGTCGATAGTTCTCTGTTTTCTCCCTCTCTCCTTTCTTAAAAAGTGGGATAACATTAGCCATTCTCCAATCCTCAGGAACTGATCCTGAATCTAAGGAACATTGGAAAATGATTACCAATGCATCCGCAATTTCTAGGGCCACCTCCTTTAGTAACCTAGGATGCAGACCATCTGGTCCTGGGGATTTGTCAGCCTTCAGTCCCATCAGTCTACTCATCACCGTTTCCTTCCTAATGTCAATCTGTTTCATTTCCTCTGTTACCCTATGTCGGCCCATCCATACATCTGGGAGATTGCTTGTGTCTTCCCTAGTGAAGACAGATCTAAAGTACTTATTAAATTCTTCTGCCATTTCTCTGTTTCCCATAACAATTTCACCCAATTCATTCTTCAAGGGCCCAACATTGTTCTTAACTATCTTCTTTCTCTTCACATACCTAAAAAAGTTTTTGCTATCCTCCTTTATATTTCTGGCTAGCTTGCGTTCGTACCTAATTTTTTCTCCTCGTGTTGCCTTTTTAGTTAAGTTCTGTTGTTCCTTAAAAATTTCCCAATCATCTGTCCTCCCACTCACCTTAGCTCTGTCATACTTCCTGTTTTTTTAATGCTATGCGATCTCTGACTTCCTTTGTCAACATCTTTCCCCCCTCTGAATCCTTCCTTCTCCAGGGGATGAACTGATTTTGCACCTTGTGCATTATTCCCAAGAATACCTGCCATTGCAGTTCCACCGTCTTTTCTGCTAGGATATCCATCCAGTTAACTTTGGCCAGCTCCTCCCTCATGGCTCCATAGTCTCCTTTGTTCAACTGCAACACTGACACCTTCGATCTGCCCTTATCCTTCTCAAATTGCAGAAAAAAACTTATCATATTGTGGTCACTACCTCCTAATGGCTCCTTTACTTCAAGATCGATTATCAAATCCTGTTCATTACACAACACTAAATCCAGAATAGCCTTGTCCCTGGTCGGCTCTCGTACAAGCTGTTCCAAGAATGCAACCCGTAGGCACTCTACAAACTCCCTATCCTGGGGTCCAGCACCAACCTGATTCTCCCAGTTCACCTGCATGTTGAAATCCCCCATAACTACTGCGACATTACCTTTGCCACATGCCAATGTTAACTCCCTATTCAACTTGCACCCAATATCCATGCGACTGTTTGATGTCCTGTAGACAACACCCATTAGGGTCCTTTTGCCCTTACTGTTCCTCAGTTCTATACACACAGACTCTACTTCTCCTGACCCTATGTCCCCCCCTTGCAAAGGACTGAATCTCATTCCTCACCAACAGGGCACCCCACCCCCTCTGCCCACATTTCTGTCCCTACGATAGCACGTATACCCTTGTACATTCATTTCCCAGGTCTGATCTCCCTGCAGCCATGTCTCCGTTATCCCAACAACATCATAGTTACCTATTTGCCCCTGAGCTTCAAGCTCATCCGCCTTATTTCTGACACTTTGTGCATTCAGATATAGAATTTTTAGCCCATTTCTCCTCTCTCTGTTTAAATTGCTGCCTATTGTGCTTAACCCAGCTCCCCAAACTTCCTTCGGGCTATACTCCCCTTGAATTTTGTTGTCCTTTCTAAATTTACTTATTCTTTCAGCACATTTAACTCCATGTTTCGTCAGATCATCCCTCTGTACATGTGTCCTCCTTATCACTTGTTCCGCCTCACCATTCTCTACTACACACTTAATATTCTGGAACCATGTAGTCCCCACCTGTCCTTTATTCTTCATCTTGCTATCCTCTCTCACATTCTGGATCCCCGCCCCCTGCAAATTTAGTTTAAACCCCCCCCGAGAAGCACTAGCAAACTTTCCTGCAAGAATGTTAGTACCGCTCCAGTTCAGGTGTAAACCGTCCCGTCGGAACAGATCCCACTTTCCCTGGAACAAAGCCCAATTATCTAAAAACCGGAAGCCCTCACTGTGCACGTGGCACAGGTAGCAATCCTGAGATTGTTACCCTGGAGGTCCTGCCCTTCAGCTTCGCACCTAACTCCCTGAACTCACTACGCAGGACCCCCTCACTCATCCTACCCATGTCGTTGGTCCCTGCATGGACCACAACATCTGGGTTCTTGCCCTCCCTCTCGTGAATAACCTACATCCAATCTGAGATGTCTCGGACCCCGGCACCAGGGAGGCAACATACCATCTGAGACTCCTGATCTTCCCTGCAAAATCTCCTATCCGCTCCCCTGACTATAGAATCCCCTATCACTACCATTCTCTTCTCTTCCCTCCTCCCCTTCCTAGTCGAGGGTCTAACCTCAGTGCCAGAGACAGGACCACTGCAACTTATTCCTGCTAGATCATCCCCACCAACAGTATCCAAAATGGTATACTTATTGTTGATGGGAACGGCCACAGGGGTGCTCTGCTCTCTCTTTCTGCTCCCCCTGCCTCTTTTGACTGTCACCCATTTGCCTACCTGCTGACTTTTCGGTGTGACTACCTCCCAATAACTCCTATCTATCTCTGCCTCCACCTCCCAAATGATCCGTAGTTCAACCAGCTCCTGCTCCAACTCCCTAACTCGGGCTGATAGGAGCCGCAGCTGGACGCACCTTTTGCAGGTGTGGTCATCAGGGACAACTGTGTTGACCCTGACCTCCCACATACTGCATACAGAGCACACCACTGCTCTAACTGTCTCCCCCATTACCTGATCCTAGATTAGTCGGAATAAATGAAAAAGGTACCTACTGACCTTACCTTTTTTACCTCAGCAAGCACATACTCAGGCTCACTGATTTCCTCTCACTGAAGTCCCCTTGCGCCAACGCCCAGCACTCTGCTCCCACGCACTCCGCTGCCCACTCCTAAAAGTGGGCCGCTTTTTAAATCCCGCGCTCGCCGCTGACGTCACCCGCGCCTGCGCAGTTTTACCTTCCACCTCAGGTACTCTCCAGGTAGGTCCGACGGTCGCGGCCTACCTACAATGGCTGATCCTCCGATCCTCCGATCTCCAGTCGTCTGTCGACCTCGAGCACTCCTTACTCCCGCTCTGCTGCCCGCACTGACACATTTGTGATTTGTCAGATTTGTCAGGCAAGATTTTCCCTTGAGGAAACCAGTTTGACTATGGCCTATTTTATCATGTACCTTCAAATACACTGAGACCTTATCCTTAATAATTAACTCCAACATCTTCCCAACCACCGAGGCCAGACTAAGCAACCTATAGTTTCCTTTCTTCAGGCTCTCCCTTCTTGAAGTGTGGAATGACATTTGCAATTTTCCAATCTTCCAGGACCATTCCAGAATCTAGTCATTCTTGAAAGATCATTACTAATGCCTCCACAATCTTTTCAGCCACCTCTTTCAGAATCTTGGGGTGTACACCATCTGGTCCAGGAGACTTATCTACCTTCAGACCTTGCAATTTCCCAAGAACCTTGTCTCCAGTTATTGTATCCTCACACACATCTTGACACCTGACACCTGGAACTTCCACCATATTGCTTGTGTCTTCCACAGTGAAAAATGACACAAAATTCTTATTCAGTTCACCTGCCATTTCATTGTCTTCCATTATTACCTCTCCAGCTTTGTTATCCAGTGGTCTGATATCCACTCTTGCCTCTCTTTTGCACTTTATATATCTGAAGAAATTGTTGTTATTCTCTTTAATGTTATTGGCTAGCTTACTTTCTTATTCCATCTTTACCTTCTTAATTACTCTTTTAGTTGCCTTCTGTTGGTTTTTAAAAGCTTCCCAACCCTCTTCCAACAAAGGTTTCCTCTTTTTTATGCTTTAACTTCTGTTGTTAGCCATGGTTACGTATTCCCTGCTTTAGAATACTTCTTTCTCTTTGGAATGTACATATACTGTGTCTTCTGAATTGCTTTCAGAAATTCCAGTCATCCCTGCCAGCATTCTTTTCAGAGATCAGTATAGGGACTGCATGTCCATGGTGAGAATAAGGTGATCAGGGCTAGGGAATTGTAAGTTGTTTAGGAGATTGAGACAATGTGGAGTGTTGTGTGTATAGGTGGAAAGGGACTGATCCATGGGGGAGAGAATGGAGCTGAAGTATGTGGTTATGAGTTCAGTATTTCAGGAGCAGACAGAGACAATGGGCCTACCTGGACAGTCAGGTTTGTGGACTTGGGTGGGAGGGTTAGGGAACCATGAGTTTGGTAGCAGTGGATAGGAGATCCCTAGAGTTGATGAGATTAGTGATGGTGCAGCAAACGGTAGGGCCTTTTCAAGGGGTAAGAGGAGGTGGCCGAGAATTGCCATCTGGCCTCAGCAAGGTAAAGGTTAGTCTGACACACTACAACAGCACCACTGCTGTCTGTAGAATTGATGGTAATGTTGGGGTTGGTGTGAAGAGTGAAGGGCTGTGCAATCTCAAAGTCTTGAACTGACCTTTCATACACTAAACATTAACTCTTGATCAACCAATCTGCCGCATTACCACTTATGCACTTAATTTTTCTACCTGCAGTGCACATTCTCCGTAATGGTAACACTAGATTCTTCATGCTCTTTTCTGTCTGCCAATTCAATGAACTTGAGTATGGAATGATCAGGTTGGATGTCTTGCAGAAGAAATCTTTCCATTGTCCCTGGGTACTAATGACAACAATAAATCAATTCCAATTCCAG
Organism: Hypanus sabinus; assembly: GCF_030144855.1. NCBI lineage: Eukaryota > Metazoa > Chordata > Chondrichthyes > Myliobatiformes > Dasyatidae > Hypanus > Hypanus sabinus. Next base: position 82,145,528 of record NC_082716.1, read on the forward strand.
CTTTAAGCTTTGGAACCCATCACTGCCAGTATAGAAATGAGGAGCAGATCCATTAAAGCTCCTATATCCTCTATGTTGGCATCCCGTGGCTGAAAACTCAGTATTTATTGCAGTACTGTAGCTGCCCAATGTATGGGTCTTGAAATAGAAGCCCCACTCTGCTACTGTGTAAACTAAGCTTGCTTCATATTAGACCATAAGACCATAAGATATAGGAGCAGAATTAGGCTATTTGGCCCATCCAGTCTGTTCCACCATTTCATCATGATTGATCCATTTCCCTCTCAGTCCCAATCTCCCAACTTTTCCCTGTATCCCTTCATGCCCTGACTAATCAAGAATTTATCAACCTCTCCCTGTAATATAGCCAATGGCTTAGCCTCCACAATTGCCTATGGCAACAAATTCCACAGATTCACAACATCAATAATATTGATGTCAACTTTATGAGTGCCAGGTGCAATTTGCTCTGCAAGCTATTTGGCCTTCTCTGTGAATCAAATATTGCTGGTGTGCTGGACTGGTAGAGTAGCACTGATTCCATATATCATAAATCTCAAACACGAGAAAATCTGCAGATACTGGAAATCCAAAGCGACACACACAAAATGCTGGAGGAACTCAGAAGGCCAGGCAGCATCTATGGAAAGGAGTAAATAGTCGACAGTTTGGGCCAAAACTCTTCATCAGGACCGGAAAGAAAGACGAGTAGTCAGAGTAAGAAGGTGGGGTGAGGGGAGGGGTGATAGGTGATACTGGGAGAGGGGGAGGGGGTGATAGGTGATATATGAGAGGGGGAGGGGTATAGGTGATACCAGGGGAGGGGGAGGGGTGATAGGTGATATAGGAGAGGGAAGGGGTGATAGGTGATATATGAGAGGGGGAGGGGTATAGGTGATACCAGGGGAGGGGGAGGAGTGATAGGTGATATAGGAGAGGGAAGGGGTGATAGGTGATATATGAGAGGGGGAGGGGTATAGGTGATACCAGGGGAGGGGGAGGGGTGATAGGTGATATAGGAGAGGGAAGGGGTGATAGGTGATATATGAGAGGGGGAGGGGGTGATAGGTGACACTGGGAGAGGGGGAGGGGGTGATAGGTGGTATAGGAGAGGAGGAGGGGTATAGGTGATACCAGGGGAGGGGGAGGGGTGATAGGTGATATAGGAAGGGGTGATAGGTGATATAGGAGAGGGGGAGGGGTGATAGGTGACATGGGAGAGGGGGAGGGGTGATAGGTGATATAGGAGAGGGAAGGGGTGATAGGTGATATAGGAGAGGGGGAGGGGTGATAGGTGATACCAAGAGAGGGGGAGGGGTGATAGGTGATATAGAGGAGGAGGGATATAAGTATACCAGGGGAGGGGGAGGGGTGATAGGTGATATAGGAGAGGGGAGGGGTGATAGGTGATACTGGGAGAGGGGGGAGGGGTGATAGGTGATACCAAGAGAGGGGGAGTGGTGATAGGTGATATAGGAGAGGGGGAATGGTGATAGGTGATATAGGAGAGGGGGGAGGGGTGATAGGTGATACCAAGAGAGGGGGAGTGGTGATAGGTGATATAGGAGAGGGGGAGGGGTGATAGGTGACATGGGAGAGGGGGAGGGGTGATAAGTGATACCTGGAGAGGGGAGGGGTGATAGGTGATATAGGAGAGGGGGAATGGTGATAGGTGATATAGGAGAGGAGGAAGGGTATAGGTGATACCAGGGGAGGAGGAGGAGTGATAGGTGATATAGGAGAGGGAAGGGATGATAGGTGACATGGGAGAGGGGGAGGGGTGATAAGTGATACCTGGAGAGGGGAGGGGTGATAGGTGATATAGGAGAGGGAAGGGGTGATAGGTGATATAGGAGAGGGGGAGGGGTGATAGGTGACATGGGAGAGGGGGAGAGGTGATAGGTGATATAGGAGAGGGGGAGGGGTAATAAGTGATACCAGGAGAGGGGAGGGGTGATAGGTGATATAGGAGAGGGGGAGGGGAGGGGGAAGTAAAGAGCTGGGATGTTGATCGGTGAAAGCAATAAAGGGCTGGAAAGGAGGGAATCTGATAGGAGAGGACAGAGAACATGGAAGAAAGCGAAGGAGGAGGAGAACCAGTAGGAGGTGACGGGCAGGTAATGAGATAAGGTGAGTGAGGGACACAGGAATGGGGAATGGTGAAGGGTAGGGGGGCAATTACTGGAACTTTGAGGAATCATAAATAAAGGATGAGTATGTGGGGAGAATAAAATGAGATGAATGTAAATGGTTGGTTGATGGTTGGCATGGATTTGTGCGCAAGGGGTCTGTTTCCATTCTGCATGACATCATGATTATGACAAATATATTTCCTATGAGTATTTCAGTGGCGGTTCAGCAGAATGGGTTTGCTTAGATTAACTTCCTCCCCATGTACGACACAGCCTATATTCACCCAGTCCCTCTGCGACTTGTTTAGATGGAGCAGCTTGAGTCTTTCTACCGCTGACGTGAGGCAACACAAGGCACACAGGATGTGGTTTGACACCTGCTCTGCAGATTTATCGAGGCAACAGCGTTGTAATTGCGATATACCGATGTCCATGATCTAACACAACTCATGTGGCAGTGTGGCTTTCATTGCCCATGTGCTGTCCTCATCTGCAGTCTGCACAGCAGAATCAAGAGCTTTAGCAGCTCTGCAGGCACCGTTTGTTCTCCTGGCAGGTTAAATGTAAATTATCTTACGTAAAAAGCTCCCAGGATACAGGCTATTAACCTGCTTGACAGAGTGTGTATGTTCATACATCAGCCTGCTGTTTGCTGTCTATCTCAGAATTGACTTGCTGCCCACCGAGAATGAGAAGCATGCAGTGACTGGCAGCACAGGGAAGTCTCCAGACTTGTGAATCCATATCATAAACACAAGAAAGTGTGCAAATGCTGGAAATCCAAAGTAACCCACACCAAACACTTGGGGAACTCAGTAGGCCAGGCAACATTTATGGAAATTAATAAACAGTCGATGTCTCAAGTCAAGTCAAGTAAACTTTTATTCTCATTTTGACTATAACTGCTGGTACAGTGCATAGTAAAATTGAGACGACGTTTTTCAGGACCATGGTTTACATGACACAGTACAAAAACTAGACTGAACTACGTAATAATAAAAAAACACAGAGAAAGCTACACTAGACTACAGACCTACACTGGACTGCATAAGGTGCACAAAACAGTACCGGCATTACAATAAATAGTAAACAGGACAGTAGGGCAAAGTGTCAGTCCAGGCTTCGGGTATTGAGGAATCTGATAGCTTGGGGGAAGAAACTGTTATATAGTCTGGTCGTAAGACCCTGAATGCTTCGGAGCCTTTTCCCAGATGGCAGGAGGGAGAAGAGATTGTTTGAGGGATGCATGGGGTCCTTCATAATGCTGTTTCCTTTGGGCTGAGAGCCTTCTTCAGGACTGAAAGGAAGAGGGAATATGCCAGAATAAAAAGGTGGGGTGATGGGAAGGAGGCTAGCTGGAAGGCTAGGTGAAGCCAGGTAGGTAGGAAACAATTTTGCACATGGCACCAGTGTTGTGGGCTATATCAAAGGTTGTGATGAATCAGCATACAGGAAGAAGATTAGAAATTTGCCTGAGTGGTTTAATAACAACAAACTCTACCTCAAAGTCAATAAGACCAAGGAACTGATAGTAGGCCTCAGGAGAGGGAAACCAGAAGTCCATGAGCCAGTAATCATCAGAGGATCACAGGTCAGTAACTTTAAATTCCTGGGTGTCACTAGTTCTCAGAGGACCTGTCCTGGACCTATCATATAAATATAATAGTGAAGATAGCACCACAGTGCCTCTATTTCAGGAGTCTGTGGAGATTCTTGAGGAAATAGAGGTGCTGTTGTGCTTTCTTCATTATTAGAATTCTCTATTTCTATAATGGGGAGTATTATAGGCAAATTACTTGGCAAACTTCTATAGATATGTGTAGTGGAAAGTGTGCTTACTGACTGCATTATGGCGTGTTTTGGAACATTAATGCCTTTGAGCGGAAAATCCTACAAAAGGTAGTGAATTCGGCCCAGTGAGTCTCGGGTAAAACCCTCCCATCGATTGAGCACATCTACATGAAACGTTGCTGTAGAAAATCAGCATCCATCATCAAAGATCTTCACCACCCAGGCCATGCTCTTTACTTGCTGCTGCTCAGGTAGAAGGTACAGGTGCCTCAGGACTCACTCCACCAGGTTCAAGGACAGTAACTATCCCTCAAGCATCAGGCTCTTGAACAAGAGGGGATAACTACACCCATTTAAGGAATCTTATCTTGCTATTTCATGCTGATTTATTGATATTTACTTGTTATCAGCATTTGCACAGTTTGTTTACAGCTACCTGTTCCCAATTTTTACAGTTTACAGATCCTTTTACAGTTACTCTTCTGTAGATTTGCTAAGTATGCCCGCAAAAAAGGATCTCAGGGTTGGTGACATGTATGTGGTGACGTGTCTTTACTCTGATAATAAATTTTACTTTGAACTTTGGGAAAAGTAAAGGGCTGGAGAAGAAGGAATCTGACAGGAGAAAGGGAAGGAGGATTGGGCCCAGGGGAAGTGATAGGTAGGCAAGGAGAGGTAAAAGGCCTGAATGGAGAATAGAGGAGGGAGAAGGGAAGGAGAAATCGATATTCGTATGTTCTTTGATGAAATAACAAGCAGGATAGACAAAGGAGAATTGGTTGATGCTGTGTACTTGGATTTTCAGAAGGCCTCAAACAAGGTGCCGCACATGACACTGCTTAACAAGCAATGGGCCTATAGTATTACAGGAAAGACTCTAGCATGGATCAAGCTGTGGCTGATTGGCAAGAGGCAAAGAGTAGGAATAAAGAGAGCCTTTTCTGGTTGGCTGCCGGTTATCAGAGGAGAAAATACACGAGATCTACTTTACGCTAACAGACCAGGTGCCTGCCTATAAAGCTGTCCTTTAACCTCACATGGGACTCTTAGATCACTTATCTGTAATGTTAATTTCAGCATACAAACCAGTGAACAAACAGGTCAAATCAGTTCTAAAGGTGGTGAAAATCTGCACTGCAGGACAGCTTTGATAATATAAACTGGAGAATGTTCAGAGCAGCTGTAACCTATGGCAACCATGTTAACTTTGAGGAATATGTGGATTCTGTGACCTTCTATGTAGACATGAAACACATCCAGGTGAGGGCAAATCAGAAGCCATTGCTTACTGGAGAGGTTCATGCCAAGCTGAGGGATTGTGATACTGCTTTTAAATCGGGAGATGTGACAGCTCTCAGAGAAGCGAGAACTATGGCTTTCTACTGTATCTGGATGAAAAATGGGAGCTTTCTTAGAGAATTTACAGCCACTTCTGTGATACCAGAGACACGAGGTGCATGTGGCAGAGAATTCAGAGGATTACAGACTACAGTTCAGAGACAGGATGCTTCACTCCCTGAGGGGCAGAATGTTTGCTACGCCCGATTTGATGCACAGACGTAGTGCTGGTGAGGAAGGCAACCCTCCCCTCAGGGGAGCAAACACTCTGGCTGAAGCTGAGGTAAGGAAGATCCTGGTCAGGGACAACCAATGAATAGCTGCGGGGCCCGATAAGATACCAGGTCAGTGTCTGAAAGACTGTGCAGCCCAGCTGACGGAGGTGCTGACAGATGCATTTAACATCTCTCTGGAACAATCCATTGTCCCCTCAATTTCAAGGTGGCGACCATCATTCCAGTGCCAAAGAAGGTGACAGTAACCTGCCTAAATGACTACTGTCCGGTGGCATTAACATCAACCATTATGAAATGCTTTGAGCTGCTGGTCATGGAACACATTTAAATCTTTCTCCTGGTTACGCTGGGCTCTTTCCAGTTCACATCGCTGAAATCAATGCTCTGCTGATCCAACAGCCTCTGCCCTCCACTCTGTCCTGTCCCACCTGGAAAATGGGGTCTCATATGACATTCTGATGTGTTCAGCATTCAATACCATCAGTCCACAGAAAGACATGGGGAATCTGTTTTCACTTAGCACCTCCCTCTGCAGTTGGATACTGGACCTCTTAGTAGTAAGGCCTTGAGGGCAGCAAAGTCTCTTGTCCCATTACACTGAGCACTGGTGCTCCCCAAGGCTGTGTGCTCTGCCACTGCTGTTCACACTGCTGGTGCACGACTGTGTCGCATGATCCAGCTCAAACCGTGTTGTCAAGTTTGTGGATGAAAAAAGTGATTGGCCTGATCAAAACAATGACAAGATGGAGTATAGAGAGTGAGTGGAGTGGCTGCTGGATTGGTCTGAGAAGAACAACCTAGGTCTGATCATGGAGAAGATAAAGGAAATCACTGTAGACTTTAAGAAGGTGCAGACAAACCATTCCCCTCTGCAAATACATGGCCCCTCTGTAGAGACAGTTAAGTGCACTAAGTTCCTGGGAGCTCACATCATGGATGACCTCACCTGGTCCCTTAATATCACCTCCCTGAACAAGAAGGCACAGCAGCACCTTCACTTCCTAGGAAGATAGAGGCAAGCAAGGTTCGCAACCCCCAATGTTAACTGTGCTTTACAGGAGCACCATTGACAGTGTTCTAACATGTTGCATCTCCATCAGGTATGTGAGCACTCAAGCACTGGTCTATCAGTCCCTACAAAGTACTGAGAGAACAGCTGAGCAGATCAAAGGGATCTCCCTACCATCCACTGGGGACAGTTATCAGGACCTCTGTGTACGCGGGGCCCTTAGTATTATTAAGGATCCTTCCCATCCATCCAGCACCCTCTTTGACTTTCCACCATCAGGCAGAGGACTATGATGGATAAAAACAAGAATGGTCAGGCTGAGTAACAGTTTCTTCCCCCAGGCCATTAGGTTTCTGAACTCCCTGCTGCATTGTATTCAAAGTGTCAGTGGTTAATCTGTTCCGTACCTTACAATATTGAAGATTAATGCACTCCACTTTGTTAGATATGTGTGATTCACCTGTAGATTTCACTCTTACTTTCGTAAGTTATCGTGTGTCATGTGTACTACTGTGTTTTACACCCTGGTTCCAAGAAATGTTGTCTCATTCCTATATACATTAGATGGCTATATATATAAATGACAATAAACTTGACTTGACGAGTGATGTTCCACAGGGGTCTGTGTTGGGACCCATTCTTTTTACGTTATACAGTATGTCAATGATTTGCATGATGGAATAGATTGCTTTGTTGCCAGATGACATGAAGATAGATGGAGGTGCAGGTAGTTTTGAGAAAGTAGAGAAGCTACAGAAGGACTTAGACAGATTAGGAGAACGGTCAAGGAAGTGGCAGATGGAATACAGTGTTGGGAAGTGTCCGGTCATGCACTTTGGTAGAAGAAATGAAAAAGATAACTATTTTCTAAATGGAGAGAAAATATAAAAAAACTTGAGGTGCAAAGGGACCTGGGAGTCCTTATGCAGGATTCCCTAAAGGATAATTTGCAGGTTGAGTCTGTGGTGAGGAAGGCAAATGTGATGTTAGCATTCATTTCAAGAGGACTAGAATATGAAAGCAAAGATGTAATGTTGAGACTTTATAAAGCACTGGGAAGGCCTCACTCATTATGAGCAGTTTTGGGCCCCTTATCTCAGAAAAGTGTGCTGAAACTGGAGAGGCTTCAAATGATGTTCACAAACATGATTCCAGGATTGAAGGGCTTGTCGTATGAAGAGTGTTTGATGGCTCAGGGCCTGTATTCACTAGAATTCAGAAGATTTCAGAAGGGGTAACCTCATTGAAACCTATCAAAAGGTTAAATGCCTTGATAGAGTGAATGTGGAAAGGATGTTTCCTATGGTGGGAGAGTCTACAACCAGAGGATACAGCCTCAGAATAGTGGGTCGTCCTTTTACAATGGAGATGAGGAGGAATTTCTTTAGCCAGAGCGTGGTGAAAATGTGGAATTCTTTCTCACAGGCAGCACTGGAGGCCATCTTTATGTATATTTAAGGTGGAGGTTGATAGATTCTTGATTGTTCAGGGCCTGAAGGGATACGGGGAGAAGGTAGGAGATTGGGGCTGCGAGGAAAATTGGATCAGCTATGATGAAATGGTGGAACAGACTTGATAGGTGAAATGGCCTAATTCAGCTCCTATACTTATGATCTCATGGTCTTATATTCCTTCACGTGTTCTGCCTTCTGCAAAGAATGAGTGAAATGTACCTCATTTTCTGAGGGCATCAATGATCTTGCTTGTGCGAGAGCAGATGGTGACCTGTGAGGTATTGCAAATATTTCGAGCTTCACCCTGCAGGAAGCCTGATGCAGAAGTATTCTGAGCCTTGGTGACCTTGGCAGCCATAGGCCATTTGAGTTTAGAGCTGTGGCTGGAGCAGATGCCAATTTCACAATGGGCACCATTGTGGAGCAGTTTTTTACTTCTTGTGCCCAGTTCATGGGCCATACAAAGTTAATGTTTGTTGCCATTAACTGGTTTACTCCTGAAAGGAATGCTTGACATCTCTAGAGTGAAGTTATGCATTTTATAATATTTTAGGCTATTTGATCTGGTAGGAACTGTAGGGAAATGTATATCAAAGAATAAATCCAGATAATATACACAAGATATTTTGTGGTTTTGACAGAAACTATTGTAGCAGATTGGAAGACTGATTCTGGATTTTTTTTTTCTGTTCAGATGTTCCAGATTGTTGAATATTCCTTGCTATTTGCCAAGGTAGTCTGAAAACATGGGTTCATTATTGGAATTGACTGATGCTTGAGAAAGTAACACTGGAAAGACCTCAGCATATAAATAGGTCTGAAGTGGAGCAGCCAGGGAGACAAAGAGCCCTCCTTGCCTGAGTTTAGCACCAGTTAGTTTACTAAAACATACAGCATAGAATCAGGAATGAATTTTGTGCCCTCTTGTCTGATAGGCAATTTATTAAGTAGATGGCTGATATTTGAATTGAATTGAATTGAATTTTGGTTTATTGTCATTTAGAAACCACAACTGCAGTGCAGTTAAAAAATGAAACAACGTTCCTCCAGAATGATATCACAAAAACACACGACAAACAGACTACACCAGAAAATCCACATAACGTTTGGCAATCCCCAAATCCAGAGTCCGGAGAGGCCTCTGCATATTAATATCCCGCTACCATCTTAGTGTGTTCCCCGGAAAGGAGCTCCAAACTCAGCAGACAAAACAAGACTACCCAGACACACTAAGTCAGGAGACCAACTCTACCACCCAACAAACCAAAAACTAAAGCTACAAGAACTACACAAAACCACATAGTTACAACGTATAGTTACAACAGTGCAAACAATACCATAATTGATAAAAAAAAAACAGACCATGGGCACAGTAAAAATAGTCCAAAGATTTTAAAACACTATAAGTTCGAAATAAACCACCACACAGTTTCCACAAGTCCTCAGGGTTCCAATAGACTTGTCATCCCACGCCTGCGGCAGAAGGGAATACCCCCACTATGGACTTCCATGGCGCCGTAAGTCCCAGACTCGCCGACACAGCACACAGTGAAAGCACCCCGACGGCAGTGGACTCCGAGCCTCCGACCATCCCCTCCGGCACAGCCTCTCTGAGCACCATCCTCTGCCGAGCGCACTACGACGGCCACTGGCAAAGCGACCCCAAGGACTGGGGGCCTGTTCTTCCCAGCAGAGACCCAGACCTCACAACAGCAGCAGCAGCAATGAAGAAGGTCTTCCTGGAGATTTCCAGATGTTCCTCCGTGCTCCCATGTCTGTTTTTCATCAGATTAGGATTGTGCATGGCACCCTGCTTGACAAATAACAGATATCAACTCCACAGAGGCCACTGCAAACTGCGTTGCGCTGCCATTTTATCTCAAAGCCACTTTCCTGCACTAATAGCATGTCCCTGATTCCCTTAATGATTATTGCTGTGCGTCGTGAACACAGTTAGTGACTGAGCCTCCACTGGCAGTAGACTCAAAAGATTCACCACCCACTTGGCTGAACACATTCATTTTCACCCAGTACTGAATGTGCTACATTTACCTTAATTGTGACCACTGGTTCTAGACACATCCAATAGGGGAAATAACACTCTGCATCGATTTTCTCAGGCTCTGGAAAAATCTGCAAGTTTCAATGTGAACACCTTGCATTTTTCTAAACACAAGACAATATGGACCCAGTTTGCATAATCTTTCCTCATGGACCAAATTCCCAATGGGAAAAGTCAGTCTGGTGAACCTTTGATGTACACCATCTATTGGATAGTCCATCCTTGGGCAGTGAGATGGATGTAGATACAATATTCCAGACAGCATCTCAATAAAGATCTTTATAATTGTGGTAAGATACTTTAACTCTTGTCTTCAAATCCTCTTGCAATAAAAGATTGTCTTCCTCCCATCTTACTCTATCAACATGTGAACTTGCAGTGTATACAAAGTAACAGTGTACCCAAAGCACCAGGGAAGCCTAAAGGAAGTTGTGGATAGGGCTGAACACACGTACATGGAGCATGGCCAGAAGAACGCAGCATCCATCATCAAGGTCCGCACAATCCAGTCTATGCTCTCCTCTCACTACTACCATCGGGAGGGAAGTACAGGAGCTTTAGGTCTGACACAACCAGTTCAGGAGCAGTTATTATTCTACAACCATCAGGCTTGTGAACCAGCATGGATAACTTCACTCATCTCAACTTTGAACTGATTCCACAACCTCCAGACTCACATTCTAGGAATCTGCAATTCTGTTCTCAGTATTATTTATTTATTTTTTATTCGTACAATTTTTCTTCCTTTGCACATTGTCAGTCTTTGCTTATATATTATTTTTCTTAAATTCTAACATACTTCTACATTTTCCTGTAAATGCCTGCAAGAAAACAAATCTCGAGTTTATGGTGACATGTATGTATTTTGATAATAAATTTACTTTCACTTTGTAAGACAGCTAGATCCCTCTGAACACCAATTTCTTTAAATCACTCACCATTTAAGAAAGAAGCAGCTTTTCTTTCTGTCTATTTCTGGCTGATTCCTTTGCATCCTCCTTGTAATCCACCCTGTCACCCAGTTTAGTATCATTCTCTAACCTGGCTATATTACATTTTATCTGAAATCATTGATATGGATTGTGAGCAGCCATGCCCTGGAACTGATCTCTGTGGCAAGCCACTAGATACACCGTCTCAGCCTGAAAAGGGCTCCTTAATTCCTTCTGTCAGACCAAGACAATATGTTATCCCCAAAACAACATGTTCCAGCTTTGTTAAGTGCACTTTTGTGCAGTGTCTTATCGAAAATAGAAATCCATTACATCACCTGTTCCTCTTTATCTTGCTGGTCACAAATTAAAATACAGTGCCTATAAAAAGTATCCACCACCCCGCCGGAAGTTTTCTTGATTTATAGCAACAACATTGAATCACAATGGATTTAAAATTCGGTTTTTATTTAAAACTAATCAACAGAAAAAGACTCTTTTATGTCAGAGTGAAAACAGATTTCTACAAAGTGATTTAATTAATTACAAATGTAAAACAGAAAATAATTGACTGCATGTGCATTCGGCTCCCTTTAATATGACACACCAAATCATCACTGGGACTACCAATTGGTTTCAGAAGTCACATAATTAATTAACTGGAGATCACCTGTGTGTAGTCAAGGTTTTACAATTAATTGTAGTAAAAATACGCCTGTAGCTGGAAGGTCCAACTGCTGATGAGTCAGTATCCTGGCAAAAACTACACCATGAAGATGAAAGAACATTCCAAGCAACTCTGCCAAAAGGATATTGAAAAACATATCAGGAGATGAGTACAAGAAAATTTCCAAGTCACTGAATATCTCCTGGAGGAGTTAAGTCAATCATCAAGAAATGGAAAGAATATGGTACAGCTGTAAATCAGTCAAGAGCGGATTTTAAAATTGAATGATTGTGCAAGAAGGGGCCTAGTGAGGGAGGCCACCACCAGACCTATGATAAATCTGGAGGAGTTACAAGCTTCAGTGGCTGAGATGGGAGAGATGGTGCGTACAACAACTGTTGCCAGGGTGCTTCACCAGGTGCAGCTTTACAGGAGAGTGGCAAAGAGAAAGGCACTGTTGGGGAAAAAACTCACATGAAATCTCAGCTGGAGTTTGCCAGAAAGCTTGTGAGATACTCTGAAGTCAGCTGGAAGAAGGTTCTATGGTCTGATGAAACCAGAGTTGAACTTTTTGGCCCTCAGACTAAACATTATGTTTGGTGTAAGCCAAACACCACACAACATCCCTATCATGAAGCATGGTGGTGGCTGCATCATGCTGTGTGGATGCTTCACTGCAGCAGACTTGTGAAGGTAGAGTGTAAAACAAAAGCAGTAAAATACAGGGAAATCTTGGAGGAAAACCTGTTGCAGTCTGCAGGAGAACTGCAACTTGTGTGAAAATTTGTTTTCCAGCAAGAAATTGACACCAAGTATAAAGCCAAAGCTACACAGTAATGGTTTATAAACAACAAAGTTCATAAAGTTTAGAGTGGCCAAGTCGGAGTCCATACCTCAATCCAACTGAGAATTTGTGGCTGGACTTGTAAAGGGCTATTCACTCATGATCCCCAAGCAATCTGACAGAGCTTGAACAGTTTTATAAAGAATGGAGAAAAATTGCAGTATCCAGATATGCAAAGCTGTTAGAGACCTAGTCTCACAGACTCAAGGCTGTAATTCTGCTAAAGGTGCATCTGCTGCCTTGAAGGGGATGAGTAAGTATGCAATCAATTATTTTGTGTGTAATAATTGTAATAAATTTAGACCACTTTGTAGAAATTTGTTTTCACTTTGACATGAGTTTTTTTGTTGATGTTGTCAAAAAAGCCAAATTAAATCTGCTGTGATTCAATGGTGTAAAACATGAAACCTTCTAAGGGGTGTGAATATTTTTTATAGGCACTGTACCAAAAAATTTGTCAAATATGATTGCCCTTTCATATGCCCAATCTCTGTCCAAGGTTAATTGCTATTTAACAATTGTCACTAAGCATTTAGAGTTTCTTGTGATTTTTCTAGAGCGACTTGCTCTTTGTAATGTGGTCTCCTGGTGCTTAAACTTGTTAGGTTTATTTTGGTTCTGCATTACTTGTATTCTTTCTGAAGATGCTTGATTAGCGCTAAACATGTTATCCTAGTTTTGAGAACATTGCATCACACAGCCCCGCTCGGCCAAGCCACTGGTAATCCATTGGAATTCTCATGAATAAACACTGGTTGCTCTCTCTACATTGGAGTCTGTTCTCCACTCTTGGGTTCCAATATTGTCGATGCACATCGTGACAGCTGACCCTTTGTCAGAGCTGAGAAAGAAAGAAAACAAGTTGCAACCAAAATCATTATTAAGGATTTCAAAAACGTGAAGTGTAGCAGCTAAACGTTTCTTGAAGCTGTTTTAATGGTAGCCCTCCACATGCACCAAAAGGAAATGACATCTTTATATACCAGTGAGATATATTAATTTTCCAGCTATTTTCATTCAATCTTTGATGTCTTAATATATCTGTCCTTTGGATCCACACTCTCGACTTAAAAATGCTGAAAAAAATTCCCTCCAGGAAGCTTACAAATACCATATATGACTTTTATCAATCTTACCATGATTCATTCACAGTTCTTAAAATGAAATTAATGTGTTGTAATCTAACATTATATGTGGCAATAATTTATTTGAAGGTTTGATATTCTGATGAAAAGCTTCAGTAACATATTACCATGCTAAGTTCACAAAGTCACCACAGGAAGTGGTTCAAATTGATGTTTCATATTTAGGTTGTGGAAATCCAGCAAACATGATAAATAAAGTCACAATCCTTGTTTTTATTTAACTTGGAAGTTTCTCACTGCAATTTAACATTGTCTTTCAGATTTTATTTGGAACTATGGCCCAAGAAACTATGGACATTTTACCAGATTTTAGCAGAGTCAGAAATGTCAACCTCAAATTTCATTTGCAGTCTGACAATTCATCATTTCTCCTGGGGTGTCAAAGAACAAGCCTGATCGATATAGTCCACTTAGGATGTATTGGTTGGTTGGTCGAAAGATGTATTCAAAATTAACTTCCAGAGAGATGATCTTATGTAGGAAAGTAAAGCACAAGGACACAAGGTGTGTGGGAATAGGTTTTGTTGAATATCTAAATATTCTGATTGAATGCCAAGGACCAAATGACAAATAGTTCATCATCCTTTGAGAACCACTCAACTTACAAGATTGAACTTGAAATAAAAGTGACAAGTGCAGAGTTTACAACATCAAGCATTATCCTGGCAGTTCAATGTTTCAGGGTATCAATGTTGACCAAGGTGGAGGTTGGAGAGCAGGGGAAGTTGCACTATTGACTAGGCAATACTTGGAGAGTATGTGAAACAATCTTTCACTGTCATTTGCAGACTAAACACTGGCAGCTTAAAACCGAAAGTTAGTTCCAAGGACTTTCAAAGTCTTTTCTACCTTTGTCACAGTCAACCACAGGCGCCGAATTGATCCAAACGCAAATTCCGAACAACCACACGTTACACTATTTGTCTTCTGTGTTGAGATACCTTGATCCGAGGCTAACATCCCAATGCTAACTGAGCCAGGAGGCAGCTCTTCCCTCGCTGTGGCATTCCCTACTGTTGCTCAACATATTTAATGCACACTTTTTAATAATTCCACATGGCTCCTCAGTTAAGGAGAGGCAAATTACTTGGAGTTTCAGCTGCAAGTTGTATAGTATGCGTCAATGTGTATGTTGAATGGGTCTCCAACATTAGTCAAGCACTCCAATACTGAATGTTTCTGTTTAAGGGAACAAAAGAACAGAAGAAATAGGAGCAGGAGTAGGCCTGCACCACCATTCAGTAAGATCATGGCTGATCTGGCCATGGACCTACCTGCCTTTTCCCCGTAACCCTTAATATTGTACTGTCCCAGTACTTTTATATTTCTGTGCTGTAGCACCTACTTTTTATCCACAGTTATTTTGTAAATAACACTATTCTTCGCATTTCTGGTTAGATGCTAACTGCATTTCATTTGGCTTTGTATCTGTACTCGGCACAATGCCAATAAAGTTGAATCTAATCTAACCTAACCTAATTCCCCTACTATGCAAAAACCCATCCAACCTCGTCTTAAGTATTTATTAAGGTAGCCTGCATGGCTTCATTGGGCAGAGAATTCCACAGATTTGCCACTCTCTGGGGGAAAGCAGTTCCTCCTAATCTCCATCCTAAATCTATTCCCCTGAATCTCGAGGCTATGTCCCCTAATACTAGTAAGATAAATTGTATCTTTTTTTTATCCTGGGGTGGAGAATATGAATATTATAATGTGGAAGCAGGGCAATAAATTGGAAGCAATCATCCAACATTGCTGTGTCAATTCTTTACTGTTCTGCCTTTAGTTAATCTGGCTTCTGTGTTCTTGCTCATAGTCCCGTATATTCCTTTGTTTCATTTAAGGTAAAGCTTCAGTAATTTAGCTTCATCTATTCTCTATGGTAATTTATTCTATTTTCTAATAAATCTCACATTAATGCTTCCCTAATCTCACTCCTCTCCTTCTAGTCAAGTCACTTTTATTGTCATTTCAACCATAACTGCTGGTACAGTGCACAGTAAAAACGAAACAACGTTCCTCTAGGAACTATTCTCAGTTCTCCAGATCCCTTAATTTAATTCACCTTCAAAGTAATTACTGCCTTCTTTTAATGAATTTATTTTGAATATATCATTGCCTCAGGATGACGGAAGAACCTTGCAGGCAATGAGATCCTTTGTTCATGAAAAGCAGGAACTGTGATAATGTCGCCTGCTTGACCACAAGGAAGTCCAGTGCGTCTTGTTGATCGAGGTTAAGTTCTGTTGGTGATGCATGACAGCGACACTGGCAGGAGAGAATTCCTGCCACTCTTGTTTAGTTGGTGGCATGGGAATTTTTTACATCTCTCTATGGGCAGACGGAGCCTCAGTTTTCAGTAGGAATGTTAAACTATCAGCACAGCATCTATTAGCACTGCAGAGAAGTAAGAGCCTTGATTAAGTCCTCTAGTCTTTCTACAGCAGGAGTTCCCAACCTTTTTTAATATCATAGACCAATACCATTAAGCAAGGGGTCCTTGGACCCCAGATTGGGAATCCCTGCTCTAGAAGCGACACTGCCAAATGAGCGATAGCTGACTTGCCTGATCACTTACATTGATTCTATCTCTGTGACATTCTGAGAAAATGTAGTTGTATTTTGCCTGAGAAGTTCTACTGTACACCCGCTTGTTAATAACCATATAACAATTACAGCACAGAAACAGGCCATCTCGGCCCTTCTAGTCTGGGCCGAATGCTTACTCTCACCTAGTTCCACTGACCTGAACTCAGCCCATAACCCTCCATTCCTTTCCTGTCCATATACCTATCCAATTTTACTTTAAATGACAATATTGAACCTGCCTCCACCACTTCTACTGGAAGCTCGTTCCACACAGCTACCACTCTCTGAGTAAAGAAGTTTCCCCTCGTGTTACCCCTAAACTTTTGCCCCTTAACTCCCAACTCGTGTCCTCTTGTTTGAATCTCCCTTGCTCTCACTGGAAAAAGCCTATCCAAGTCAACTATATCTATCCCCCTCATAATTTTAAATACTTCGATCAAGTCCCCCCTCAACCTTCTTCACTCCAAAGAATAAAGATCTAACTTTTTCAACCTTTCTCTGTAATTTAGGTGCTGAAACCCAGGTAACATTCTAGTAAATCTTTGCTGTATTCTCTATTTTGTTGACTTCTTTCCTATAATTCGGTGACTGGAACGGCACACAATACAAATTTGGCCTCAACAATGCCTTGTACAGTTTTAACATTACATCCCAACTCCTATACTCAATGCTCTGATTTATAAAGGCCAGCATACCAAAAGCTTTCTTCACCACCTATCCTCATGAGATTCTACCTTCAGGGAACTATGCACAATTATTCCTAGATCACTCTGTTCTACTGCATTTCTCAATGCCCTACCATTTACCATGTATGTCCTATTTTGATTAGTCCTACCAAAATGTATCACCTCACACTTACCAGCATTAAACTCCATCTGTCATGTTTCAGCCCTCTCTTCTAACTGGCCTAAATCCCTCTTCAAGCTTTGAAAATCTACTTCATTATCCACAATGCCACCTATCTTTGTATCATCTGCATAGTTAATAATCCAATTTACTATCCCATCATCCAGATCATTAATGTATATGACAAACAACATTGGATGCAGTACAGATCCCTGAGGCACACCACTAGTCACTGGCCTCCAACCTGACAAATAGCTATCCACTGCTACCCTCTGGCATCTCCCACCCAGCCACTGGTGAATCCATTTTACAACTTCAATATTAATACCTGACGATTGAACCTTTCTAACTAACTTTCTGTGTGGAAACTTGTCAAAGGCCTTACTGAAGTCCATATAGACAACATCCACTGCTTTACCCTCATCCTCTTTCCTTGTAACCTCTTCAAAAAATTCAATAAGATTTGTCAAACATGACCTTTCACGCACAAATCCATGTTGACAGCTCCTAATCAGACCGTCTATCCAGATACTTATATATACCATCTCTAAGAATACTTTCCGTTAATTTGCCCACCACTGATGTCAAACTTACAGGCCTATAATTGCTAGGTTTACTCTTTGAACCCTTTTTAAACAATGGAACAACATGAGCAATATGCCAATCCTCCAGCACCATCCTCGTTTCTAATGACATTCGAAATATTTCTGACAGAGCCCCTGCTCTTTCTACACTAACTGCCCTCAAGGTCCTAGGGAATATCCTGTCAGCATCCGGAGATTTATCCACTTTTATATTCCTTAAAAGTGCCAGTACTTCCTCCTCTTTAATCATCATAGTTTCCATAACTTCCTTACTTGTTTCCCTTACCTTACACAATTCAATATCCTTCTCTTTAGTGAATACGGAAGAAAAGAAATTGTTCAGAATCTCCCCATCTCTTTTGGCTCCACACATGGCTGTCCACTCTGATTCTCTAAGGGACCAAATTTATCCTTCATTATCCTTTTGCTATTAATATAACTGCAGAAACTCTTTGGATTTATTTTCACCTTACGTGCCAAAGCAACCTCATATCTTCTTTTAGCTTTTCTAATTTCTTTCTTAAGATTCTTTTTACATTCTTTATATTCCTCTAGCACCTCATTTACTCCATGCTGCCTATATTTATTGTAGATATCTCTCTTTTTCTGAACCAAGTTTCCAATATCTCTTGAAAACCATGGCTCTCTCAAACTTTTAACCTTTCCTTTCAACCTAACAGGAACATAAGATTCTGTACCCTCAAAATTTCACCTTTAAATGACCTCCACTTCTCTATTACATCCTTCCCATAAAACAAATTGTCTCAATCCACTCCTTCTAAATCCTTTTGCCTCTCTTCAAAGTTAGCCTTTCTCCAATCAAAAATCTCAACCCTGGGTCCAGTCCTATCCTTCTCCATAATTATATTGAAACAAATGGCATTGTGATCACTGGACCCGAATCTCATTCCCTAACAGGAGATCCAACATTGCCCCTTCTCTAGTTGGTACTTATATGTATTGCTGCAAAAAACTATCCTGCACACATTTTACAAACTCCAAGCCATCCAGCCCTTTTACAGTATTGGGTTCCCAGTCTATGTGTGGAAAATTAAAATCTCCCACAATCACACCCCTGTGCTTACTACAAATATCTGCTATCTCCTTGCAAATTTGCTCCTCCAATTCTCGCTCCTCATTAGGTGGTCTATAATACAAATATCTAATCAGCCAATCATGTGGCAGCAGCTCTCTGCATAAATGCATGTGTAGACATGGCGAAGAGGTTCAGAGCAAACATCAGAATGGGGAAGCTTTGTGATCTAAGTTACTTTGACATTGCAATGATTGTTGATGCCGGACAGGGTGCTTTGAGTATCTCAGAAGCTGCTGAACTCCTGGGACTTTCAAGCACAGCAGTCTCTAGAGTTTACAGAGAATATTGTGAAAAACAAAAAAAAACCCAGTGGTTGGCAGTTCTGTGGATGAGAGAGGTCAGAGGAGAACGTCTAGACTGATTTAAGTTGACAGGAAGCAACAGCAGCTCAAAAACCATGCACTATTAGAGTGGTGTGCAAAAGAGTATCTCTGAGCCCATAACACATCACAGCAGTACAAGACCACACACATGCAGGGAAAAACCACTTTATTAATATTAGCTATCTAATGAAGCGGCCACTGAGTGTATGTAAAATGGCATCAGTTCACCAATTTTGCACTACAATAACATCAAATTATGACAGATCCACAGAGAAAGGAGATAAAATCAAGTTTATATCAGGACTGGATGAATTCAACATTTAATTTGTGCCTGTTAGGGGAATGCACTAATGGTATACTCCTACGTCTGTTGAATTGTTCATTGGTATGTTGGAGAGTGGTTTATTGGGAGGATTAACTTGGGATTGCCTCTTTAAAAAGTTAAAGTTTTGGCTCGGGATCAGTGATTCAGAAGACACAACTGAAGGGAAGTGAAAGAACCATTATCAGCAATTAGAAGAATCAGAATCGGGTTTAATATCACTGGTATATGTTGTGAAATTTGTTGTTATGCAACAGCAGTACAGTCTAATACATAGTAATAAAAACTGTAAATTACAGTAAGAAGTATATATACATTAAAAAAAGTTAAGTAGTGCGAAAAGAGAGAAAAAATGTACTGAGGTAGTGTTCATAGGTTCAATGCCCATTTAGTAGCTTGATGGCAGAGGGGAAGAAGCTGTTCTTGAATCATTAAACATGTGACTTCAGGCCCCTGTAATTCCTCCCTGATGGGTAGCAATACGAAGAGGTCATGTTCTGGGTGGTGGGGGTGCTTAATGATGGACACCGTCTTTTTGAAGTATCGTTCTTTGAAGATTTTCAGGATGCTACGGAGTCTAGCGCCCATGATGGAGTTGATTGAGTTTACGACTTTCTGCAGCTTATTTCGATCCTGTGCAGTGCCCTGCACCCATTCCCCAACCCCCATGCCAGACAGCAATGCAGCCAGTCAGAATGTTCTCCATGGTACACTGTAGTGAGTGTTCTTGGCGACATATCTGATATCTTAGTCTCTGAGTGAAAAATAGCTGTTGTTTGCTGTTCTTTGTAACTGCATCAATGTGTTGGGCCCAGGATGGATCCTCAGATGTTGACACCCAGGAACTTGAAATTTTTCACCCTTTCCACTGCTGATCCCTCGATGAGGACAGGTATGTGTTCCCTCATCTTGCCATTTCTGAAGTCCACAATCAGTTCTTACCGCTGTTGAGTGCAAGGTTTTGCTGCAACAGCACTCAACCAGTTGAATACATCTCATCCTGTATACCGTCTCATCACCATCTGAAATTCTGCCAACAATAATTGAGTAGTCAGTAAATTTATAGATGGCATTTGAGCTGTGCCTAGCCACTCAGTCATGGGCATAGAGAGAACAGAGCAGTGAGCTAAGCATACAACCTTGAGGTACATCAGTGCTGATTGACAGCAAGGTGGAGATGTTCTTCTCAGTGCTGGTAGAACCTTTTCAGAGGCTGAATGGCAGGAATATCTGCAGTATTTCTCTACAGAAATTAAAAAAATTAAATAAAATCATATAGAAACATAGAAAACCTACAGCCCACAAAGCTGTGCCGAACATGTCCTTATCTTAGAACTATCTAGGCTTACCCATAGCCCTCTATTTTTCTAAGCCTTGTACCTATTGAGGAGTCTCTTAAAAGACCCTATCATTTCTGCCTACACCATTGCCACCAGCAGCCTATTCCATGCACTCACCACTCTCTGAGTAAAAAACTTACCCCGACGTCTCCTCTGTACCTACTTCCAAGCACCTTAAAAATGTGCTAGCCATTTTAGCCCTTGGAAAAAGCTTCTGACAGTTGAACAAAGGGGACCATGGAACCATGAGGGAGGAGCTAGCCAAAGTTAACTGGAAGGATACCCTCGCAGGGATGACAGTGGAACAACAATGGCAGGTATTTCTGGGAATAATTCAGAAGGTGCAGGATCAGCTCATTCCAAAGAGGAAGAAAGATTCTAAGGGGAGTAGGGGGCAACCGTGGCTGACAAGGGGTCAAAGATAGTATAGAAATGAAAGAGAGGAAGTACAACATAGCAAAGAGGAGCGTGAAGCCAGAGGATTGGGAAACTTCTAAAGAGCAACAGAAGAGTACTAAAAAGGCAACACGGGGAGAAAAGATGAGGTACGATGGTAAGCTAGCCAAGAATATAAAGGAGGATAGTAAAAGCTTCTTTACGTATGTGAAGAGGAAAAAATTAGTTAAGATCAAAGTTGGGCCCTTGAAGGCAGAAGTGGTTGAATTTATGGGGAACGGGGGAACAAGGAAATGGCCGATGAGTTGAACAGGTACTTTGGATCTGTCTTCACCAGAGAAGACACAGACAATTTCCCAGATGTCTTATTGGCCAGAGGATGTACGGTAATGGAGGAAATAAAGGATATTCACATTAGGCAGAAAATGGTGTTGGGTAGACTGATGAGACTGAAGGCTGATAAATCCTCAGGGCCTGATGGTCTGCACCCCAGGGTACTTAAGGGGGTGGCTCTAGAAATAGTGGATGCATTGGTAATCACTTTCCAATGTTCTATAGATTCAGGATCAGTTCCTGAGGATTGGAGGGTAGCTAATGTTATCCCTCTTTTTAAGAAAGGAGCAAGAGAGAAAACAGGGAATTATAGATCAGTTAGCCTGACATCAGTGGTGGGGAAGATGCTGGAGCCAATTATAAAAGATGAAATAGCAGCACATTTGGATAGCAGTAACAGGATCGGTCCGAGTCAGCATGGATTTCAAAAGGGGAAATCATGCTTGACAAACCTTCTGGAATTTTTTGAGGATGTAATTGTGAAAATGGACAAGGGAGAGCCAGTGGATGTAGTGTACCTGAACTTTCAGAAAGCCTTTGATAAGGTCCCACATAGTCAAATCAAGTCACTTTTATTGTAATTTCAACCATAACTGCTGGTACAGTACATAGTAAAAATGAGACAACGTTTTTTCAGGACCATGGTGTTATATGACACAGTACAAAAACTAGACTGAACTACGTAAAAAACAACACAGAAAAAAACTACACTAGACTACAGACCTACCCAGGACTGCGTAAAGTGCACAAAACAGTGCAGGCATTACAATAAATAATAAACAGGACAGTAGGGCAAGGTGTCAGTCCAGGTTTCGGGTATTGAGGAGTCTGATAGTTTGGGGGAAGAAACTGTTATACAGTCTGGTCGTGAGAGCCTGAATGCTTCAGAGCCTTTTCCCAGACGGCAGGAGGGAGAAGAAATTGTATGAGGGGTGCATGGGGTCCTTCATAATGCTGTTTCCTTTGCGGATGCAGTGTGTAGTGTAAATGTCCATGATGGCAGGAAGAGAGACCCCGATGATCTTCTCAGTTGACCTCACTATCCGCTGCAGGGTCTTGCGATCTGAGATGGTGCAATTTCCGAACCAGGCAGTGATGTAGCTGCTCAGGATGCTCTCAGTACAACCCCTGTAGACAGTGATGAGGATGGTGGGGTGGGAGATGGACTTTACTCAGCCTTCATAGAAAGTAGAGATGCTGCTGGGCTTTCTTTGCTATGGAGCTGGTGTTGAGGGACCGGGTGAGATTCTCCGCCAGGTGAACACCAAGAAATTTGGTGCTCTTAAAGATCTCTACCAAGGAGCTGTCGATGTTCAGCGGGGAGTGGTCGCTCCATGCCCTCCTGAAGTCAACAACCATCTCTTTTGATTTGTTCACATTCAGAGACAGGTAGTTGGCTCTGCACCAGTTCGTTAGCTGCTGCACCTCCTCTCTGCAAGCTGACTCGTCGTTCTTGCTGATGAGACCCACCACGGTCGTGTCATCAGCGAACTTGATGATGTGGTTCGAGCTGTGTGTTACAGCACAGTCGTGGGTCAGCAGAGTGAACAGCAGTGGACTGAGCACACAGCCCCGGGGAGTCCCCGTGCTCAGTGTGATGGTGTTGGAGATGCTGCTCCCGATCCGGACTGACTGAGATCTCCCAGTCAGGAAGTCTAGGATCCAGTTGCAGAGGGAAGTGTTCAGGCCCGGTAGGCTCAGCTTTCCAGTCAGTTTCTGAGGGATGATGGTGTTGAATGCTGAACTGAAGTCTATGAACAGCATCCGAACGTATGTGTCTTTTTTGTCCAGGTGGATTAGGGCCAGGTGGAGGGTGATGGCAATGGTGTCATCTGTTGAGCGTTTGGGACGATACGCAAACTGCAGGGGGTCCAGTGAGGGGGACAGCAGGGTCTTGATATGCCTCATGACGAGCCTCTCGAAACACTTCATGATGATGGATGTAAGTGCAACGGGACGGTAGTCATTTAGGCAGGACACTGAAGACTTCTTCGGCACGGGGACGATGGTGGCGGCCTTGAAGCACGTTGGAACGGTGGTGCTGCTCAGGGAGATGTTGAAGATGTCAGTGAGAACATCTGTTAGCTGGTCTGCACATCCTCTGAGCACTCTACCAGGGATGTTGTCTGGCCCAGCAGCCTTCCGTGGGTTGACCCTGCACAGGGTTCTTCTCATGTCGTCCACGGAGAGACACAGCACCTGGTCATTTGTAGGAGGGGTGGACTTCCTCACCACCACGTTATTTTCCGCTTCAAACTGGGCGTAGAAGTTACTCAGCACATCTGGGAGGGAGGCGTCACCTGCACAGTCAGGTGATGTTGTCCTGTAATTGGTGATGTCCTGGATGCCCTTCCTCATGTGCCGTGTGTCACCGCTGTCCTGGAAGTGGCTGTGGATTAGCTGGGCGTGTGCACGCTTTGCCCCTCTGATGGCTCAGGACAGTTTGGCCCTTGCTGTTGTTTGGCTCTGCCTGGTTGTCTGCTCTGAGGGCGGAGTCGCGGGTCCTCAGCAGCGCACGAACTGCTCTGCACTGCACTGTTGAAGAGAGTCCAACTCTCTTTGACCTCCTCTGAAAGTAAAGGCATTGGTGAGCTTTCCTAATTGTGTAGGGATGTGTTCTGGGATCATGAGAGACTGGGTGTGATGAGCACTCCCAGGGGTTTCCACTGATGTGAAGTGGGTGTGAGTGGTGTGAGTTCTGAAATTGATAACCATCTCCTTTGTCTTGTTGACATTAAGGGAGACATTATCTTCCCTGGTACTAGGCCTTGAGTTCTCCGTAAGACAAAGGAGCAGAATTAGGCCATTTGGCCCATCAAGTCTGCTCTGCCAATTCATCATGGGTGATCCATTTTCACTCGCAACCCTATACTCCTCACCGTCTCTCTCCCACCCTCTCTCTGTAGATGTCTCATTGTAGTTGGTAATGATCTCCACCAATGTCGTGTCATCAGTGAACTTGACAATGTGATTACTTGGGTGCTCAGCTGTGCAGTCTTGTGTGAGAGTGTGTACAGCAGTGGGCTCAGCACACAGACCTGGGGGGCACCTGCGCTGAACTTGATGAGGAGGAATGAGCAGTCTCCTCGATGTGATACCACAATCTCTGATCTTTTTTATTCTTCTTAATGCTCTCCTACCTGTAACAATAATTACAGTTAACAGAATGGTTTCTTGGTAGTGCAACGCAATTTAAGTTCTCTGAGCTGGCTAACTTCTCTGACCTATGTGCCCAAACTGTTCAGGAAATGACTCTTTCAAAAATTATTTGACAAATATTATTAAATACACAACTTGGGGTTAAAAAGAAATCACTTCATAAAACACCACCACAATTAAACAATTCTGCCCATGACCTCAAGAGATCATGCAGAGGTAGATGAGAAAAAATGGAAGAAAACTGGACTCTAAGTCCATCGTGGTATTTGCAAGGAAAAACTAGCTTCCTTTAATGTTGCTATATGCTCTGTAAGAAGGGTCCATTTTTCCAAGATTATCACAAAAATATAGATTCAAGAATAGTGATCTCAATTATAAACTGTCTGCCCCAAGCATCTGTCACAAAATGCGAAGAATTCACAATATTTTTACCAACAAAATTACTTCCATTAGGGAGAGTATAGCTACAGATACTGGTAACCTCTAAACCCAATCTTGCAAAAAGTGGCAACCACGTCAAAACTTACAAGTATACCTGGTTCAGGACTCTATCAGATTGTATATTGTATCAGTTGAGAAGATCATCAGGGTCTCTCTTCCCACCATTACAGACACTTACACCACATGCTTCACCTGCAAAGCTAACAGCATTTAGCTAACGCCCATGCACCCCTCATACAAACTCTTCTCCCTCCTGCCATCTGGGAAAAAGTACCAAAGCATTCGGGCTCTCATGACCAGACTGTGCAACAGTTTCTTCCCCCAAGCCATCAGACTCCTCAATACCCAAAGTCTAGACTGACATCTATGTCATGTATTATTATATTGAAATTTGTCCTCTACTGTGCCTATTGTTCCAGTTATCATTAATTAATTAATTAATTATTGTACTGCCCTGCACTGTTTTGTGCACTTTATGTAGTCCTGTGTAGGTCTGTAGTCTAGTGTAGTTTTTGTGTTGTTTTATGTAGTCTTGAGTTAGCTCACACAGTCTAGTGTAGTTTTGTGTTGTTTCATGTAGCACCATGGTCCTGGAGGAACATTGTTTCATTTTTACTGTGTACTGTACCAGTAGTTTATGGTCAAAATGACAATAAAAAGCAACTTGACTTGAATCAAAGAATAAACCATCTACTTGCTGTCTCAGCCTTATCCTTGCCACACTTTTTAAGGACTTCTTTAATAGTATTTTCAATTCTTTTAGGAAAATTATTAACTCATCCCTTGCAACTGGAATTTTTCCAGATGCCTACAAAATTGCAGCTGTCAAACTGCTACTTAAAAAGCCAAATCTTGAGGTTCCAGTTAACTACAGGACTATTTCAAGTCTTCCGTTCAAGGGCAAGATTCTTGAGTACGTAATTTTCAACTGACTCAACAATTTTTTGAGTGAGAACCATACTCAAGAAAAATTTCAGTCAAATTTTAGAGCAAACCATAGCAATGAGACAGCTCTTGCCAAAATTGTCAGCAACCTTATGCCAACAATTCTAATTCTTCTAGATCTAAGCGCAGCCTTTGCTACATTTCTCCACAACATTCTCCTAGATCACCTTGAGAACTGGATTGGCCTCTCTGGTAGTGCCATTAATTGGTTTTGCTCAGATATCTTCAAAAGAAACTTTTTTTCTTTATCTTGGAGACCATTTTTCCCAAGAGATAAAATGTATTTTTGGTATTGCTCAGGGAAGGTGCCTTGATCTCTTAACATTGTGTGTGCTCCACTTAGGAGACATCATTAAAAAACATAAATTTGATGTTCACAGTTATGCAGATTACACATAATTGTACATCTCAATAGAGTCTGATGATGATAACACCCTATCTTCTCTGCCTTTCTGCTATGGCTGTAATAAACACATGGATAAGTAGTTTTCAAAACTAAATGAAGGTAAAACTGAAATACTTTTGGTTCATCCCAAACCCAAAAGAGATAAACTTCTTGATAAACCAGGGAACTTGTCTCCCCTTGTAAAATCAGAAGTAGCAAGCCAGAGTGCTATCCTTGACTCAGATTTGAATTTTAAATCCTTCTTAAACTAAGTGACTAGAGCAGCATTTCTAAACATTGTAAAGTCACGTCCATTTCTGTCATGAAATGCTGCCATAAAACTAATTCACACCTTCATTTTGAATAGACTAGATTACTGCAATGCACTTTTTATCGGCTTTCCAAAGCAGTTTATTGACAATCTTCAACTCATTCAGAATGCTGTTACTAGACTTTTGACTAATTACAGGATGAAGGACCATATTAATCCCATCCTAGCTACTCTGCATTGGCTTCCTGTATCTTTTAGAATTGATTTTAAAGTTCTCTTACTTGTTTTTAAAGTTCTTACTGGTCTGGGACCAGAGTACTTCGCAGAATCGTTTTTGTTTTATAATCCTGCTCGAGCTCTCAGGACTTTTCCGCCTGTCTCCTAAATTTAGACAATCTTCCTCAAAAGTTATAGGTCTGCTTTTTTGAACTAAGCTCCTAGACTGTGAAATTTAATACTTTAAACTGTATGGCTGCAGACTCAGTTGACACTTTTAAACACCAGCTCAAAACCTATTTATTTAACCTTGCTTTTAACTAACATCTTTTTGTCTTTTATTTTCACGTTTGTTTTTATTTTTAGATTTATTTTATTTTCATGTTTGCACTTCATCCCATTGTAAAGTACTTTGAACTAGATTGCTTGCATGCTCTATAAACAAGTCGTTATTATTGTTTACTTTTTCTCAGCTCAAGCTGGTAAAACCTGAGATACAGGCATAACAAAACACTCATTTTTCAATTACTAGGAACTTTTCAACTATTCTAGTGGTGTTTAGTATTGTGGCTTTCTGAAGATTTATATAAATATTGTTGTGTAGACCTAAATCATTTAATACTATCCACACACACAAAATGCTGGTGGAACACAGCAGGCCAGGCAGCATCTATAAGGAGAAGCACTGTCGACATTTCGGCCGAGACCCTTCGTCAGGACTAACTGAGAAAACTTTTCGCATTTCCCCTCCCCCCAATACTTTCAAATCTCTTACTAGCTTTCCTCTCAGTTAGTCCGAGAAAGGTCTCAGCCTGAAACATCGACAGTTCTTCTCTTTATAGATGCTGCTTGGCCTGCTGTGTTCCACCAGCATTTTGTGTGTGTTGTTTGAATTTCCAGCATCTGCAGATTTCCTCATGTTTGCTCATTTAATACTATTGTGTAGTGACTTTGGGATGATACCAGCTGTAGATATTACTATCGGGATAATGGATACCCTGATCATGTTCCAAAGTCTTTCAATCTCTTTTAGTTCAACATATTTCCGGAGCCTTTCACTTATTGATTTCTATATGTTATGTGTGTTTGGAATGGCAATATCAATTAAATAAGTTGTTCTTGCTTGTTTATCTTGCAATATTATATCCTGGTGGTTATTATGGATTTTCCTATCTGTAATAACAGACCAAACGTAATATAATTTGTGGGACTCTGACTTTAAAATTGAATCAGGTTTGTATTTATAGTAAGGTATGGTGACTTTTATGTTTGTATTTTAAAGCAAGAATTTATTATTATTATTAGTTCAGCACAGCTTGCCGTTTAAACGGTGTGCCCAGCAAACTGGAATCTTGGTACAAAAGTATAGAAGGTAGCAGGGAAGATGACGCATGAACATCTGGCTCAATATTGCTGAAATGCAAACAATATCTGCCACTCAAATGCTACTTACATCAGTAGTTATCTTGTTTCATGTGGACAAACCCATTTGCATCAGATAAAGAGAATTTTAAGTCATATTTCAGTTTCATTCAAGCAGCTATGATCTGAGAGATGCAATTGCTCTTGCTTCTGTTATGAAAGAGGCTTCATTGTGTAATGGAATAAAATAAGTCATAGTATAACCCTGCTGCATGTCAGATGGATGTTCTGTATCTAACTCCTCGAAACAATGCCAGATCTCTGGAAACTATGCACCTTTTCCAAGAAGAGGGCAAGGAAAGTTTTCTTTGTTTTGAGCTGTTGGCCTTGTGAGCCTAGTGCGTTCCTGGTGCTTCCCTTCAGATTGGCTGCAAAATAGAGGGGTCTGGCCCTTCACCTCTGTGTGTTGACAACATCTATTTAGACAAGCAATATCTCTCACTGATAATCCAGCTGGAGCAAAGTACTTTGTTAAAAATCAATATGTCAGAAATGAACCATAGGTCACATCACGGACTTACCGATTTTAAGTAAATCACAGTATTTACAAAGCAGGTTCTAATTTAGAAGATGCAATGTCATGGATTGCAATGTTCTCATTTTTCTCACTACTTCTTCACCTTATACACCAGTTCCTCCATAATGGGCAAGAGGAAGAATTTGTGGTTTTCCTAGAGCTTGGGAATTGGAACCGTCAGCTGTGAGAAAAAATACAGAATCTGATCACAGACCGCTAGTTTTGAATGCGGATTGAAGATCTGTGGAAATTTAACTTCACAGCACAGGTGTATAATTTTCACAGTTTCTTGGTTCAGGAATTGGTCTACTCAAAAGACGTTCCACCACCACCTCCCCCCCCCCCCCCTTTGTGGAGCAAGGTCAAGTACAGGACAATCTTACAGAAAGAAGGGAATGAGTTTCAGATTTTGGTGTGAAGTCTTGGAACACTAAAGTGCGTAGTATTTAGATGGAAGGACCAAATCTTGGCTATTCCTGGGGGTACACAGCATTTGGATCAACAGGCCTCAAGGTAGCAAAGGATGCAACTTGTAAAGCTGGGTGAAACTTTCTTCTTTCTGGATCACAGGCAGTGCTGAAAAGTCACTTCCTTTTCCATATAACCATATAACAATCACAGCATGGAAACAGGCCATCTTGGCCCTCCTAGTCCGTGCCGAACCCTTAATCTCACCTAGTCCCACCTACCCGCACTCAGCCCATAACCCTCCACTCCTTTCCTGTCCATATACCTATCCAATTTTACCTTAAATGACACAACTGAACTGGCCTCTATTACTTCTACAGGAAGCTCATTCCACACAGCTATCACTCTTTGAGTAAAGAAATACCCCCTCGTGTTTCCCTTAAACTTCTGCCCCCTAACTCTCAAATCATGTCCTCTAGTTTGAATCTCCCCTACTCTCAATGGAAACAGCCTGTTCACGTCAACTCTATCTATCCCTCTCAAAATTTTAAATACCTCCATCAAATCCCCCCTCAACCTTCTACGCTCCAATGAATAGAGACCTAACTTGTTCAACCTTTCTCTGTAACTTAATTGCTGAAACCCAGGTAACATCCTAGTAAATCGTCTCTGCACTCTCTCTAATTTATTGATATCTTTCCTATGATTCGGTGACCAGAACTGCACACAATATTCCAAATTTGGCCTTACCAATGCCTTGTACAACTTTAGCATTACATCCCAACTTCTGTACTCAATGCTTTGATTTATAAAGGCCAGCGTTCCAAAAGCCCTCTTCACCACCCTATCTACATAAGACTCCACTTTCAGGGAACAATGCACAGTTACTCCCAGATCCCTCTGTTCCTCTGCATTCCTCAATGCCCTACCATTTACTCTGTATGTTCTATTTGGATTATTCCTGCCAAAATGTAGAACCTCACACTTCTCAGCATTAAACTCCATCTGCCAACGTTCAGCCCATTCTTCTAAACGGCATAAATCTCCCTGCAAGCTTTGAAAATCCACCTCATTATCCACAACACCTCCTACCTTAGTATCATCGGCATACTTACTAATCCAATTTACCACCCCATCATCCAGATCATTTATGTATATTACAAACAACATTGGGCCCAAAACAGATCCCTGAGGCACCCCGCTAGTCACCGGCCTCCATCCCGATAATCAATTATCCACCACTACTCTCTGGCATCTCCCATCTAGCCACTGTTGAATCCATTTTATTACTCCAGCATTAATACCTAACGACTGAACCTTCTTAACTAACCTTCCATGTGGAACTTTGTCAAAGGCTTTGCTGAAGTCCATATAGACTACATCCACTGACTTACCCTCGTCAACATTCCTCGTAACTTCTTCAAAAAATTCAATAAGGTTTGTCAAACATGACCTTCCAAGCACAAATCCATGCTGGCTACTTCTAATCAGATCCCGTCTATCCAGATAATTATAAATACTATCTCTAAGAATACTTTCCATTAATTTACCCACCACTGATGTCAAACTGACAGGTCTATAATTGCTAGGCTTCCTTCTAGAACCCTTTTTAAACAATGGAACCACATGAGCAATACGCCAATCCGGCACAATCCCCGTTTCTAATGACATATTAAAGATCTCCGTCAGAGCTCCTGCTATTTCTACACAAACTTCCCTCAAGGTCCTGGGGAATATCCTGTCAGGATCCGGAGATTTATCCACTTTTAAATTTCTTAAAAGCGCCAGTACCTCCACCTCTTTAATTGTCATAGGTTCCATAACTTCCTTACTTGTTTCCCACACCTTAGACAATTCAATATCCTTCTCCTTAGTGAATACCGAAGAGAAGAAATCATTCAAAATCTCTCCCATCTCCTTCGGTTCCACACATAGCTGACCACTCTGATTCTCTAAGGGGCCAATTTTATCCCTCACTATCCTCTTGCTTTTAATATAACTGTAGAAACCTTTCGGATTTACTTTCACCTTATTTGCCAAACCAACCTCGTATCTTCTTTTAGCTTTTCTAATCTCTTTCTTAAGATTCCTTTTACATTCGTTATATTCCTCGAGCAATTCCTTTACTTCATGCTGCCTATATCTATTGTAGACATCCCTCTTTTTCTGAACCAAATTTCTAATATCCCTTAAAAACCATGGTGCTCTCAAACCTTTAACCTTTCCTTTCACCCTAACAGGAACATAAAGATTCTGTACCCTCATAATTTCACCCTTAAATGACCTCCATTTCTCTATTACATCCTTCCCATAAAACAACTTGACCCAATCCACTCTCTCTAAATCCCTTCGCATCCCCTCAAAGTTAGCCTTTCGCCAATCAAAAATCTCAACTCTAGGTCCAGTCCTGTCCTTCTCCATAATTATATTGAAGCTAATGCTATTGTGATCACTGGACCCAAAGTGCTCCCCAACACATACATCTGTCAGCTGACCTATCGCATTCCCTAACAGGAGATCCAACACTGCCCCATCTCTAGTTGGTACTTCTATGTATTGTTGCAAAAAACTATCCTGCACACATTTCACAAACTCTAAACCATCCAGCCCTTTTACAGAATGAGCTTCCCAGTCTACGTGTGGAAAATTAAAATCTCCCACAATCACCACCTTGTGCTTACTACAAATATCTGCTATCTCCTTACACATTTGCTCTTCCAACTCACGCGCCCCATTAGGTGGCCTATAATACACTCCTATCAGTGTTACTGCACCTTTCCCATTCTTCAATTCCACCCAAATGGCCTCCCTAGAGGAGCTCTCTAATTTATCCTTCCAAAGCACCGCCATAAGATTTTCTCGGACAAGCAATGCAACACCTCCTCCTCTGGCCCCTCCTACTCTATCACACCTGAAGCAACTAAATCCAGGAATATTTAGTTGTCAATCACACCCTTCCTGCAACCATCTTTCACTAATAGCTACAACATCATAATTCCAGGTATCAATCCACGCTTTAAGCTCATCCACCTTTCTTACAATGCTCCTAGCATTAAAATAGATACATTTAAGATACTCTCCATCTCCTCCTCTCTTTCCATCCCTAACAATGCATTCAAATTTATTATCCTTTTCTTTCTTCTCCCCTACATCTTCGGGCTGAGCGCATCCCTTCTCCATCACCTGCCTTTCCTCCCTCACACACTGTCTATTTACTTGCTCCACTGGTGAACTAACCTCCTCTCCCATAGTCTCCTCAAATAGTCTCCCGCCCCCCCATGTTACTAGTTTAAAGTCCGCCCTGTAGCCCTAGCAAACCTCCCCGCTAGGATATTGGTCCCCCCACGATTCAAGTGTAACCCGTCCTTCTTGAACAGGTCATTCCTGCCCCAGAAGAGGTCCCAATGATCCAGAAACTTGAATCCCTGCCCCCTGCTCCAATCCCACAGCCACGCATTCATCCTCCACCTAATTCTATTCCTACTCTCACTGTCGCGTGGCACAGGCAGTAATCCCGAGATTACTACCTTTGCGGTCCTTCTTCTTAACTGCCTTCCTAACTCCCTATACTCTCGTTTCAGGACCTCTTCCCCTTTCCTTCCCATGTCATTGGTACCTACATGTACCACGACCTCTGGCTCTTCACCCTCCCACTTCAGGATATCTTGGACGCGATCAGAAACGTCCCGAACCCTGGCACCAGGGAGGCAAATTACCATCCGGGACTCCCGGTCACCTCCACAGAAACGCCTGTCTGAGCCCCTGACTATTGAGTCCCCTATTACTATGGACCTCTTTCTTCTAACCCTACCCTTCTGAGCTACAGGGCCGTCCTCTGTGCCGGAGGCTCGGCCACTGTCACTCCCACCAGGTAGGCTGTCTCCCCCCCCCCCCCCCCAACAATACTCAAACATGAGTACTTATTGTCAAGGGGTACAGCCACTGGGGTACTCTCTAGTACCTGCCTCTTCCCCTTCCTGACTGTAACCCACCTATCTGCCTCCCGTGGTCCCGGAGTGACCACCTGCCTGTAACTCCTCTCTATCACCTCCTCACTCTCCCTGACCAGGTGAAGGTCATCGAGCTGCAGCTCCAGTTCCCTAACTCGGTCCCTCAGGAGCTGCAGTTCGGCGCACCTAGCGCAGATGTGGACGTCCGGGAGGCTCGGAGACTCCAGGATCTCCCACATCTGACACCGAGAACAACAAGCTGCCCTCACACTCATACCTCCCAAATAACTGAAAATACAAGAACTAAAAGATAAGCCTACTGTGCCCTCTTCCGCCTAAGCCCTCTGAGCCCAAGCCCTACACTCTGCGCTCGGCTCACTCCGCTGCCCGCAAACGAAGCTGCCCGCTTCTTAAGGCGGCGTTCTTTATATATCTTCCCTCCTTCCCGGACCTCCTTCACGCGCCTGCGCAGTCCCGCCTCTCAGAACTCCGATCTGAGAAGCAATTGGACAATTTGAAAATGGCCGCCACCGCACTTCCTCTCAAGCCTCGCTGTCCTCTTCCAAAAGAGAACTACCTCACTCAGTATCTCCTTTATATATCTTCCCTCCTTCCTGGGCCTCCTTCACGCGCCTGCGCAGTCCCACCTCTCAGAACTCCGATCTGAGAAGCAATTGGACAATTTGAAAATGGCCGCCACCGCACTTCCTCTCAAGCCTCGCTGTCCTCTTCCAAAAGAGAACTACCTCACTCAGTATCTCCTTTATATATCTTCCCTCCTTCCCGGGCCTCCTTCACGCGCCTGCGCAGTCCCGCCTCTCAGAACTCCGATCTGAGAAGCAATTGGACAATTTGAAAATGGCCGCCGCCGCACTTCCTCTCAAGCCTCGCTGTCCTCTTCCAAAAGAGGACAATTTGTTGCTCTTCCTTCAATTTGTTGCTCATTCTCTTGGGTTGCTGGATTTCGTGGAATACCCATCCCTCTGATCAGTGATTCTAAACATTCAGATTTTTCTTGGATGCTTCTGGTTCATTCTGAGGGAAAGGAATAATACTTGTTAGATAGGGTGATACATCTTTACAAGGAGACTTGGAGAATGTTCTTGAAGTGTTTGCCCTGCTCTCCTACCATGGCCGCTGGAGTGAAGTTTATCTATAAAATGAACAGGACATCTGATCAGTCTTTGTCATTGCTGTTACAAAAGATGTTTTAAAGCTGTCTCATACAAGTAATCTGCGCCTTCTGTGGATGAGCTCTAAGTCATTATTGACGAATACTTTCCATCCAGTAAATGATCTCGTGTACCCAGAGACAATGTGAAAACTCACTACAAATAATACCAGAAGTCAGGATTGAACAGTAGGTTCTGACACTGTGAGGCAACAGCTTCACCAGCTGTGCCACAGTGCAGCCCCTAAGCTAAGCTACTTTGAAGCTAATGAGCTTGGGCTGCTTTCTTTGGAATAGTGGAGGCCAAGGGGAGACAACTGAGATGTACAACATTATGACAGACCTCCACAGAGTAAGTAAGAAGAAGTTATTTTCCTTTAACAGAGGGGCTAAAATCCAAGGAGTATGGGTGTAAAGACATTGTTCAAAGGATTGGAGCAGGGTCGAGCAATAATGTTTTCAGTCAAGATGACGGGGTCTTGAATTCACTACCTGAATGGGCTATAGAGGCAGAAACCCTCAACAGCTCTGAATAGAACTGAATATCCGGCATGATCTGCTGAACTACAGATGCAGTACTAGAAAGTGAGATTAGTCCACGCAATTTTTTTTAGTCGAGGCAATGGGCTGACTAACCTCTGTATTGTAAATTTTCCACAATTCATTTACTCTGAGATTCTATGACTTCCCAACTGCATGTCATTTAATGATTCAGTGTTAAGCTCCCTGTACTTGCTTACAAATCCCTCCGTGATTTTACAGTGCCTCCTCCAGTTCCAAATAAAAATCATAACAGAATCAATGAAAGACCCCACCAGTTTGGGCGGTCAACCAGTGTGCAAAAGATAACTGCCAAAACAAAAAGAAATAAATAATAATACAAGTAATAAATAAGCAATAAATATTAAGAACTTGAGATGAAGAGTTCTTGAAAGTTCCCATAGATTGTGGGAACAGCTCATTGATGGGTCAAGTGAAATTATCCCCTTTGGTGCAAGAGTCTGACAGTTGAGGTTCTTGAACCTGGTGGTGTGAGTCCCGAGGCTCTTGTCACTTTCTAATGGCAGCAATGAGAAGAGAGCATGTCCTGGGTGGTGGTGGTCCCTGATGATGGATGCTGCTTTCCTGCAACAGCGTAGAGAAATACAAGTGTTTGCTTATGTTGATGTTATTATTGATGGGCACATCTGCTTTCATATAGAGAGCATTTCGGAGTTCCCAGTCCTGCAGCTACAAAAATATTATTCGGAGTTATCAAACAGACAGGGTGTCACAGCATTAACCACAACATAACACCAAATGTCCTGTTTCTCTGGAGAGTGGTGTTGCTCTTAACAAAGTGCTCAGGGCATATTTAAAAATAACTAAGCCATTCATCAACTGTGCCAACACTTGAGCCTCTCCCTCACAGAACCTGTTCAGTTCTGGCTTACACAGCCAATGCTCTCCTCCCCTCCTCAAAAGTGTGCTCACCAGAATGCAGGAACTTCAGGCGCTAACGGAACTGATGATCCCCTAACAATTTCAACGTGGAGGTTAGGAATTTGAGGAATCAAATGTTTAGGCTTGTTTTGAATGGATTGATAGACTGCCCCAATCAGATGAAAATCGTGCATGGAGTAACCTGCTAAGTTCACTTCTCCAAGAAGTAGAAAATTTATCAAATGGTATGAAAGTTATGTGCTGAGGTAGATGTTTTCTATTGCTGTGTATAGATGGGAAGTTTATTGTTTCCTAAGTGCCTTCAGTACTTCACTGTGTTTTGCTGCATTTACATTATTACCTTGCAGATAAATCTGACTATTATTGTGAACCTTTAACATAAGTTTGACAGCGTGGCATTTATTGCTCTTCAATCAAGAAGCTTGGAGAGCTTCTCAAATAGTCTCCAATGTGTACTGAAGGAAGATCTGTTAGTCCTGTTCAAAGGTGAAGGTATAAATCTGGTTCATAGGAAACTTGTTGCAGTTTTGGAATTTAGTGAATGGAAGTATTAGGATACGGTAAACAAGGGAACTGGTCTCCCAAGAACAGAAAGGGACACAAGTGACTGCACATGCTGGATCTAGGGCAACAAATAATCTACTGCAGGAATCAGCATGTTATACAGCATCTCTGGTAGGAAGAGAACTGTTTTTTGTTTGAAACCCTGCTGCACTTCTCGTGGTATTGACCTGCATCGATGAGCGTCACTTCCTGAGGAATACTTTGGGCATTCCTACACTGATGATAGAGTCAAAAGGAAGGTTGAGCAGTCTGTTGGGGGTCAATTAATGACTACAAAATGTCAGCAGGAGTCAATATATACAAGCGTGGAGAAGGCCTTGACTGTTAGCATTGATTTCTGATTTTGGATTCCCAAGTTCTGCCCGAATTTTGCAGATGAAGTCCAAATGTCAGGAATCAAGCAGTTTGTTTTGGCACTGGACAATGCTACTTTTGTTACCCTCTTACACCTGCTGACTGAGCATAATAATTTTGTTTGTTTAAACTGTTTGCAGTCCTGTACACACTATCAATGTCAAATAAATATGAATCTGGGAGGTTGAGAAAACTGAAACCTTTGCTGAGAAAACAATGTGAATGCTAATGTGGAAATGTAACTTTTGGTATAAGTGGGTTAAATCTTGTTTTAGCTGCTTTGCATCTTTTAAGTAGAATGACACTTTTCTCCAGGAGCACTATCATCATGTTATAGGTATCCATGATTATAGAGCTCTCACTTTCAAAATGCCCTTTCCCCAGCAAGTTTCCCTTACTTCCCTTCTCTATATCCACTCCATTTGCTGAACACATAGAAAAACAACCAAAAACAAAGTTGTTCCATTCACTTTGCCCTGTTACTTTCATAGTACAATATAAAATAATATAGTATATTTGAATCATGAAGCAGGATTGTGACAGAAGTCAATGGATCATAATCCAGTTTTCCCAGTTCTATCCATTGATAATGCAAAGCAAACATTTATAAGTAGAGCACAGCAGAACCTCTACCTTATGACAATTTTCCCTCACCCTCATATCTTCAGGTAATTGATCAATTTTTGCCCTGCATATATTACACAGCTGTGCATCCATAATTCTCTTGTTAGAAAATTCCCAAGATTCACAAGGGTGTGAGTGTGTAAAAAAAAAAAGAAAAAAAAATTCTCTCTCAGTCCTAGGTATGTGACTCAACACCAATGAAACTTGAAATGAGATGGCCTCCTAGTCGTTTGTGATGACAGACTTTGTCCATTCAATCTAAAGTCAGTCTCCCCATTCCACAGATTCCAATGGATACTCAGAATTGGGAGTTGTTGTCTAATGCTGGTTATTATGCTCTGAGCTGCCAGTCCTACTCATCATCATTTTTCTTAGTTTTATTTAAATGTTGCCCAACATGTAAGTTTCAAACTTTCTGGATGCCTTTGGCAATGATTTCTCGGCAGTACGATGACACTGGGGTCCTTGTGCTTCTGCACTTCTGTGTTAGACTTGGCTCAGGAGCGGGAGTCTATTCATTTCAGTAGGGAGAAACGTTTGTCAACTACATGTTAATTTACATATTTTGAATTGTTTAGTTCATTTACAATTGTTTTTGAGAGTTCTTCATTATTTAACTTTTAACCAAATTTTACAATAGTTTCCTTGATTTTTAATAGTTTCTTGACATTCTGAAATATTGACAGGAGACGTCAGGATGAGCATAGTAATTGCCTTAGCCATCAGTCAATGGATTTGTCATCTATTCAGTTGGTGGAGCTTGTTCTGCCCACCTACAGTACATGTTGACAATAACTCATGTAATGGA
This sequence comes from Hypanus sabinus, assembly GCF_030144855.1. Classification (NCBI taxonomy): domain Eukaryota; kingdom Metazoa; phylum Chordata; class Chondrichthyes; order Myliobatiformes; family Dasyatidae; genus Hypanus; species Hypanus sabinus. Next base: position 82,183,645 of record NC_082716.1, read on the forward strand.
CTGCCACTATGAATTATATTGCTGTCATTTAACAGCAAGCTGACATTGGCAGATTTGGATAAGTTTAGTATTGTGAATGCCTAATTCAGTAGGAGAGGAGTGGCAACTTCTGGCCAAGTTTATATTTTTCTGAAAGACAGCCTTGTGCATCATGCTGTCTGCCCAGCTGCTGCTGAATGACTATTTCATATGGTTGGATAAATCCTTCTCAGTATTGATCTGTTTCACTACTTGCTTGTCCTTTGCTGGCTTATCTTTGTTTGTGTTCACCATCTCTGCCTGGCAGAGTCACTTCATAACAATGCGTTGTTGTCTCCACGTTGTGTAGCTGTTGGCTTCAAACCAGATGGTGCCAGATCGCGACAATCCTTTGCAAGCTGTTCTCAGCAGATCCATTCATTACATCTTATTTACATCTAGTCACAGGACAATTTACAGTGACCAATTAACCTACTAATCAGTGTGTCTTTGGACTGTGGGAGGAAGCCGGAGCACCCGGAGGAAACACAAGCAGAGAACGTACAAGCTCCTTACAGGTAGCAGTGGGAATTGAACCTGGTCTGATTGTTCCGTAACTACTACACTACCATGCCACCCCACACCAGAATGTAATCATTCTGCATTCTGCTACTGTTTTTCGCATTTTGCTACCTCAATGTAATTATGTTTTGTGTGTATATATCTCATGCAAAGCAAAGTTTGACACTGCCAATAATAAATCAATTGCCAACAGCAAGGAATCACTTCCAGCATCATACAGAGCCTTGCCTATCCCGTCCTTGCTATTTTCTCCATAGAACCAGCAGAGAATAGGATCAGATTCTGGCCACTTAAAGCAGCAAAACCCAAAAGGATAATTTAAAATCCTAAAGACTAGGATGAGAATGGTATGAAATCTCAAACCTGACCCTAGCCAGCTACGTTCAATTTGAATACAGGGAGGTGGGCAGGTCAACAGGTTGAATAGGCTACTAACCTGCTCCTAGAGGGTTGTGGCTCCTTTAAGTACAGAATTAATTGTCTGTCACTCAGCTATTTGCCACGTTATGCTTAACATTGGCCATTTCAGTTGCCTGGCATCAGCAGTTTCAAGGAAGACTTTTTCACCTATGATACTCAATAACAATGGCTTTTCATTTGCTATTTCATTTGCTTCAAGATGCTGCTGGATTTGTTCAGTGTAAATCAGTCATCTGTTGTGCAATCATATGTGTCCATCTTTCCAAATTAGCCAGCTATTTCTGCTTTTTTATAATTTATTATTGTTATTACCATACAATACTCGGTTCATGAACCTCTAAATTTTGTCCGTTGACTTTTTAACTCTAATACCTCCCTCCCCTTCCGAAGAAACACGTGCTGTACTTTTTTTTATTCAAACATTTCCTTCTGCCATTCAAAGAAAAACATGTTGCACTTCAACAAGTAGGTAGTTTGTTTCAAAACTTCCTTGTTGTCACTTTGTTTTGTAACTCCAGAAATTAATTGAAAGAATTATGTGGAAACCAGGACGTGTGGAGAGACACTCACATGTGACATGGTGGCATAATGATGTATGCCATTCATGTGCTTCTTACATATAACCCATAATGAATTATGTAAACAAAGAATGTTTCATCAAACAATATATTGGCAATATTACTCAAATGTTGCAGAAATATTAAATAGATAATGCCTATCATTGAGGATATCTACAAAAGGCAATGCCTCAAAATGGCAGCATCCATCATCTAGGACCTTCACCATTCAGATCCCCTTCTCATTAGTAATATAGGAGCCTGAGGAGCCATTCTCAATGATTCAGAAACAGCTTTTTCATTTCTGCCATCGCACTTCAAAATGGTCCATGAATGCTACCTCATTATTCATTTTATTTGCATTTTTTTGTAATCTTTAGTAAGAATCCCAGGGTTGGAGGTTCATGTAGGAAGGCCTGGAGGCCTGAGGTTAATAGTTAAGTCCAGAGTTGGTCAGCAGATCTGCAGGTCCAAATCTCAGTCAGCAGATCTGGATGTCAGATCCCAGCAGGTGATCCCTGATTGTGGGGGGGGGGGTGGTGGGTTAGAAGGGATCACTGGCCATCATCCTTTCTTTTGCTGCTGTTCCATCTGTCTTTTTGGCTGTATGTCGTTTTGCTGAATATTGTTTTTTTAATATTTGTCTTTTTGATTTATTTCTTTCCTATAAATTAATTTTAAAATGATATAAGACAAACATTGCAGACGCGTACCGGGTCTTAGGATCAGCCTCCTTGAGGCCTAGTTGCCACCAGAAAATTCTTCACAGTGAGGTGATTGTAGCAAGGCCAAGAGGTCATAAATGTGGCCATGGGGATCACGTGGACAGTGAGTGAAAATGGCAGGCAGAATGAAAGATGTGTATTGTACCAAACTGTATAAAACATACTGAAGAGGAACAATAGTTGCACTATGCTCATGGGTTCCCAACCTGTGGTCCAGGGACCCCTTGTTTAATGATATTGGACCATGGCATAAAACAGGTTGGGAACCCCTGCATTGTGCACTTAAATTGTCATGGGAGTTTAGATACCTGGATATGGTTACCTTGGAAATGATCCCCTTCTGTTGCCATGGAATGGTACTCCTGAGGATTTACTTTCATCAGGTATCAATGCCCCCCTTAAAATACCTAAAAGTTTCATGTTAAACTTTCCTAATAAAAATTTCCTTCTGTATCATATCAGACTGTTGAGCTGTTTTTTTGCGGCACAGTCAGGACCACCCACCTTGGATGCTGTATTCTGTCACCTGCACCACATGTTTAAGGTCGGCAGAAATATTTGTGGAACAGTCTGTGTAAGGCCTGGAACAGCAGACTCAGCATCTGTGAGATGGAACCTATGGTCAGTCATGTGACTGATTTTCCACACAAGTCCTCCCAGACAGTATGAAAGAAAGACAGGTGGTCTGCATTGCACTTTCACAGAGGTAGATTACAATTACTGTTCTGCGGTTATACAAGGCCAGCAAGATGTCATTTCAATGGATTTCTTTACTGCATGAATGAAAATAGAAGTGTAGAGCAACACACAAAGTGCATTAATACATTGAGTGTCTTTGGCGTTTATGGAAGGAAATGGACAATTCAGGGCTGGGCCATGACTCCACAGTGAAGAGTGATCTGACAATAGAAGGGGCCATGCTGTAAGAGACCAGTTTTAATGTTACATTCGCAAAGGCACTCAATGTTATTAATGACTGTAACTGTACATTATAGATGGCCGGTTTAATCATTACATTTAATCGTAAACACTTTCCAACATGCTGAGTGGATTCATTCTGGCTGTGAGTAAGGAAAGGGTAAATGGTGGCAGCAATGCCAAAAATGCCACAAGCTGGGAGCACAGTGGTGCAGCCAGTAGAGCTGCTGCCTCACAACCAGTTACTAGGGGTCAATTTTGACCTACTTGCACTGTCTGTGTGGAGTTTGCATGTTCCCCGTGCAACTATATCGATTTCCTCTGGGTTCATTGGCTTTCTCTCCCATCAAAGGAATGTGCAGATTGGTAGGTTCGCTGCCCCTAGTGCAGAGGTGCATGGTGAAATCTGGGGACAATTGGTGGAAACATGAACAGAATACCATCAGAATAGAATAAAAATACAGTACTGTGTAAAAGTCTTTGGAACATATGTAGCTAGAGTGCCTAAAACTTTTACACAGTACTGCATTTGTCAATGTGGAACAGAGAGCAAAATTTGTATATCTGGTGGGAGCAGAAAGTTGGGAATGGAGAGGGTGGAGTGTTGTGGGAGGGGAATGGAACAGATGGTAGAGAAGGATGCCAGGGGCGGGAGGGGAATGATGTGGGCGTAGGCACACCCAGCCCTGTGATGCTAGGCAAGGTAGTTTGATTCTAAAGAATTGGTTTATTAATTATTAAAGAATATCTCTCTGATGCAGCTGTCTCCCTCCCCCTTTTCCCCACCATGTTTCCCTTTGCCTACCCCTTTCCCACTGTTGGTCAGTGATGGAGACCCATATCAGAATCAGTTTATTATCACTCACATATGTCATGATATTTGTGTTTATTTTGTTGCAGCAGGACAGTGCAATACATAAAATCACTACAGTACCGTGCAAAGGACATGGCAGCTTAGCTATATACAATATGCGCATTAAGATTTTGCACAGTACCATAAGTACTTAATAATTAACTCAGACTTGGTGAGGTGAGGAGTCTGTGTTGTATTTCTATATGACTGTCAAAGATAATGGTCTTCCATGTAAATCAATTTTGATTGCTCTTATTGAGAAGAGGCTGCTGTAACTGGCTTGTATCACAGAGACTCTGATGGTGGTGGAATTATGCAAATGGGGTATCCTTCTAGCCCACTAGAAGTTCAGTCTCATTCACCCGGTCGGTCTGTTCCTATCTGATTACAAAACCTAGAGCACTGAAATGAAATGCAGAGCAGCCTGTACAATGTTCAACTATGACTCGTGTGGATGATGGGTTTTGAAGATGCAAGCATGAGAATATCTGAACATTTCTGCATCAATAGTTGTGGGTTTTACGACTGAATCGCACACTAGTATAAAAATACACAAGATGATTTTGCTTTGGCTCTTGAGATTCCAGTAATGCCTCTGGTATGCTCTTATCTGCTGACAGTGCAAATGGAACGCATAAGCTTCTGTTGAAGTTCAATGGGTCATAATGGAAAAAAATCCAGGCCAGAGGTCTTTTTTTTCTGTTTACGCTTGTAAGTAGTTGTGCTGTACAGCTGCTGTGCTGGGAGCCTTCGCCAGTCCTCTCTGGTGCAGCTAGGATCTGGTATTCGTACACTATTTTCATGTGATTTATGTGGTTTTAATGTGTAATGCATTTGATAATTGATTTCCCCCTATGAGCTTATTTTATTTGTAACTGCACAGTCCACCATGAACAGTTCAGTGATATTATGGATCTGAAGGCAGATTCATTTGGAGATGTGTATCAGGGCTCCATTCTTTAAACGATGCTTGCCCATTAAACTCCTGGAGAGGCCATCTGGGGAGGAAATAGTTTCACAGACAAGAACCCAGCCATCTTTGTGGACAATGTGGAAAGAAAGAGGTAGACGATCCATGTCAGTGATGCTGGATGCTCGATTGAGTAAAGGTGAAATTGTAATGAGCTCTTCAGGCCTGTGTGGGGCACCAGAGAGTATTGGGCTCTGAGTTTTTTAGAGGACTTGAATTGGCTAATTGTTTTTAGAGGACTTGAATTGGCTAAGAGTCATAATCGCTTAGAGTTCCTTGTGTTTTTTTTCCAGTGACTCTCTTTGTAATGTGGTGTCATGGTGTTTTCAGTTTTAATTTGTTAAGTTTATTTTGATAGGCTTGGGGATTCCATGTTACTGGTATTATTTAAAAGGATGCTCATTTAGTGATAATCATGGTGTCCTTGTTTTGAGAATGTTACATCTTGTGGTGTCGTTCGACTGAGGCACCAATGAATAGAGACTGGTTACCGTCTCTATATTGGAGTTTGTCGTTTCTCCACACTTGGGATCCGACATTGCCAGGGCATGTCATGATGGAAATGCTGCAGACTTTGTCTGGCCACTAGTAAGTCAGCCAGGATCTAAGTGCAGGAATAAATTCTATGATCTCACCTTCTCTATTAAAGTAAGTGTTCTGACCCTTCGACCTTGCAGCTTCTGCATCCACTATTTCAGTGTAGTCACTCAGCTCACAAGTCACAACACACACATGGCACCTCTACAGATGCAGACAGGCATCAGGCGTGCAGAGACAGAAGCCACACTGTGGCAGTGATTTCACCAGATATGCCAGTGCATAGCAGGAACTCCTTCTAATTCTGGAGCTGTACCAGTCTAGAAGCAACAGTATTCCTTCTACTGTGCAGGGCTTGTTAGTCCTCCACTCCTGATGGAGCTGAGAAAGCCTCCTAATACAATTCTTTCAAGATCAATACTTGTCTCCAACTGACACATCTGTCAGCACATTTTAAGCAGTACATGGGATCTATGTTTCATTTTTTTGAACACAAGCATTCCATTCGAGAGGGACTTGGAATTATTTGGCTGCAATTATTCACACAGACACAAAACACAGATACACAGCATGGATACATACATGCACTGACACACATATACATGTGCAAATACACACATGCATGCAGCACACACACGTCTGCAAAAGTGTTAGTTGAACTATGACAGTCCTGCAGTGATAGCAAGTTGTCTCAAGACTTGATGACTTGCTTTTCCAGACAAGAACAATAGATTCTTCTCCAGGAACTCCTTGGGCTGAGAAACTCAGTTGAGGAAAATGCGCAGGTATCTGACTGGCTATTTTTGATGCTTCCTTTCTTCATTACAATGCCTTGCTGCTTGCCTGCGAAACATCAACTAAAGGTCTGTATTGCTCATACGTAATACTGGGTTGATGCAGCAAACAATCACGTTAAGAAGTAAAAAGACACTAGGAAGAAAAGGGGTGGAACAGTGTCACAACTCGTAGAGTGACTCACAGCTCTTGTGGCCCAGGTTTAATCCTTTTGGTGCTGTCCATGTGGCCCAGCTTTTCATCCAGGAGCCCGAGTTCCTTCCACATCTCAACAGCCTGCTGATTGAGAGGTTAATTGGCCACTGAAAATTGCCCGAAGTGTGAGGGTGTGGCTAGAATCTGGGGAAAATGTGAATGTGTATAGGACGGGATTTGTCTGGGTTTGGTGGAAATGGGTGCTTGATGGACAGCACATACTTGATGGGCTGAAAGGCCTGCTTTTGCATTGTATGACTATGACAGTTTGACAGCTCTGCATCTTTAGTCTTGACATTGCTTAGCACCAGTTCAGCTACTGGCACCAGGTTATAGGGAAAGCATTCCAGATAGGAGATCTTTGAAACAGTCATGCCGCTGGGACATGGAAGATAACGTGCTAGGTCCCCAGTGGTGTAGGACACAAGCCAGGTTTGAACACACAAATTACTTTTTTACACTTCTTGCTGCCTTGGTAAAACAGACAACATAATCAAAGACGACTCCCACCCGGACACTCTGGATGTCTTCTGGCGACAGGGATGGGAGCAGGACTGCACCAGCAGTAAGCAAGTCAAGTGTCTGATCACTGGAGGGTGGCAGTGGCCATGCAAACTGGTAGGTGCTGATGTCACTCAGGATGTCAGCTTTTCTAATGAATGCTGGTCCCTAGGCTTTGCTACTACCACCTACCTTAGGTTGTAGTTACTCAGCCTGAGACAGAGCAATCACCAGTGTTCACCCATTGTTATTCTCCAACAAATGGAGGGAAGCTGCTTTCATTAGCTGGGCGCAGTCAGGGTGAGGTGAGCTGGGGGACTGGTGCTGCATCTGTGCAGTGGATCTAGCAGAGCATTTAGAAAGCTACTGTTATGGACTCAACAAGGATTTACTATAATGGAGGAATTTGTTAGTCTCCCTTAACTAAACTGCTCAAAAATGTAAGTTCAAATGAATGTTTGCCATGGCCAAATTGAGGCTATTAGCTTTTGGGAACTGCACAAGTGAGATGATGAGGTGATGATAGGAGAATCACATGTATTGATGGCCGGATACCTGCAGATATCAAAATGTTAAATAATTATTCTCATAGCTAATAAATGCAGATTTTGTAAATTAATTGGAGTAATCTCACTTCTGTGATTCACAAAAAAACAACAGTTAATTGACTTTCTCTTCCCCCCCCCCCTTCCCTTTCTTCTGTGGCCTCCTGTCCTCTCCTATCAGAATATCCCTTCCCCTGCCCTTTATCTCTTTCACCAATTGACTTCCCAGCTCTTTAATCCCCCCCTCTGCCTCTCCCAGTTTCACCTATCACCTGCTACCTTATATTTCTTCCTTCCTCACCCCCCCCCAATTTATTACTTTGACTTCATCTTTTTTCTCCAGTCCTAATGAAGGGTCTCAGCCCAAAACTTTGACTGTTTACTCTTTTCCACAGATGCTGCCTGACCAGCTGAGTTCCTTTAGCATTTTGTGTGTGTTGCTTGGATTTCCGGCATCTGAAGACATTCTCTTGTTTGTGAACAATTATCTGCTAACTTCTTGACCAAAGTTTGATTTTTATGTTATTCCATTAAATACTGGGTGTGCCCACTGGATAGCCTGAAGCTCGTAAGCAAATTTAATCTGCAAGTTACACCCTTTTAAACAATGAAACATGGATTTAACTCTGGAAGTGTTTGTTTTGGCTTGAATCTTTGGGTGGGGCCAACCATGGCTCTAGAATATTGCGCAGTGTATTAGATGGGTCAAACTCCTGACAACATTAGATGGGGCAGGGGAAGTGACGAGGGGGACATGAAAGCCTATGTGATGAGGCACAGGTTGTGACTTTGAATAATCCACACTGACACCAGAGATGTGGATGTGACAAGTCTTTACCCAGCACACGCAGACACAAGGTAGGAGATCTGGTGGGAAGACCTCTGATTGTATTTTTATACTGCTGAGCATAAAGCTAAGCCAGTCAATGGTGTAATGTAATCAGCACGAGACCTCAGAGTGAGTGGTCCCCGATTCAAATCCATGTGGTTCCTTGCACGCATTCCATCTGTGCTGAGTTGAGTGTCAAGCTAGCAACTCGGCCTCATAAAACAGACAAATGCTGAAGAACCAGCAAGGTTGCTGCCCGATGTACCAGTGAGGCGTGGGAGGAGTTTATAGGTAACAATAGGTGATTAAATACAATTTCAATAGTTACAATTACATAATTTATTTCTCCATTTGTGGACAAATCGTTCCATAGAAATACATATTTGTAGATGAAAATTGACTGAGAAAACAAAATCTGAATATTCAAGCAGTTTTTTGGGGATAAGGTGATTCACGTCGGTGTTTTAAAAATCCTTAAGATAAAAATGTCAGGCATTGGCTTGGTGGAAGGAGTTGGAGCAACAGTAAAGTGTTGCTTTTCAGACCGAAGTCGTGATATCCATGTAGTGTGCAACATAGATTGATATTGGGTCCACTGTTGTTTGTCCATCTATGTTAATGTGGCTGAGAACGTAGATATCATCGCTAGTAAGTCTGCGGATGACACCAAAATTGGCAGTGTAGTGGATCATGATGTGGGTACCTAAGATTACAAAAGATCTAGATAAATTGTAGAACTGGGACAAAGAGTGTCAGATGGAATTGAACTTGCATAAATGTGAATTGTTGCACTTCGATAAGTGAAACTAAGTCAGGACTTGCACTAGAGCCCTCGAAGGTGTTGTAGAACAGAGGACATTGAGTACAGGAGCTAGGATATCATGTTGCAACTGGTGGTGTGACTATACTGGAATACTGTCTCCTTGTCCAGCTATAGGAAGGATGTTATGAAGCTGAAAACAGTGAAGGAAAGATTCACAAGGATGTTACCAACACTCAGAGCTTGAAATACAAAGAGAGGCTGACTAGACTGGAATACATTTTACCTGAATAGTGGGAGGCAGAAAGGTGATCTTATAGTGGTGTATAAAATCATGGGGTGTATTGGTAAGGTGGATGGTAAGGTGGATGGTAAGGTGGATGATTTTTTCCCCAACGGTAGGGGAGTTTAAAACTAGTGGGCATGGGTTTAAGTAAGAGGGAAAAGATTTAAGAAGAGATTAAAGGGCATTTTTTTCTCTCGGAGTGTGGTGGGTATGTGGAATGAACTGGCAGAGGAGTCTGTAGAGGCAGGTACAGTTACAATATGTAAAAGATATTTAAACAGATCCATGGATTTAAAAAGATTAGAGAGATATGGGCCAAATGCAAATAGCTCAGGTAGGCAACATAGAGGAGTTGAGCTATAGGGCCTGTTTCTATGCTGTATCCCTCTATGACTTCATATCAGGGGTTCCCAACCTGTGGTCCTCGGGCCCCTTGGTTAATGGTAAGGCTCTATGGCATAAAAAAAGCTAGGGACCGGTGCTCGATATCATTCTTTTACCTCAGTATTGTGAAAACTGACTCTCTGGATACACAAACAATCCAGGTAATGATTGACAGAATAAATATCACAATGGCCCAGGGTTGATTGGACAAATAATCAATGTAGAAATCTTCCTTGATATCGAAATAAAAATACAAAATATCATGTCTTAAGATGTTTGAAAGCCAACTCAATGTAGGCCAATTAGTATAGAAATATCATCTGTACCTTTGGACAATGCTTAAGATAGTCTCATAACCATCTTATTTCCCAGACTGTGAGTCAGAAACCTCTTCTCTTCAAGGACAACAGTGTTTGATTGCCCAGCTGTGTCTGTAATTTCAAGACCAATGAAATTGTAGACAGTCCGATGGATGTATTAATGTTTATGACACCATGACTGCTTCATCTGCATCATAACTACTGCTACTGCAATTGCTTTATAGCTGCTTCATCCTCAGCAGCAGATGCAGAAATTAGTGAAGGTTCAAGTTCATTGTCTTTCAAATAGCTACAGCTAAATGAAGCAGGATTCCTCTGGGCTCAAAGTGCAAAACATAGCACATACTGTCACACACAGCACATATCGTAATGATAGCACATACTGTCACACACAGCATCCATGGTTACATATTAACAAGTCTCTGCGTGGCAAGGCCTGAAGATCGATGCTGCATGGGATGTTGTCCTGGAGCCACGTTTCTGCAGGAACAAGTATGCAGTGGTTTCACATCTCGTGCTGGGTCAGCTGCAGATGATGGCAATCCAGTTGGTCTCCAAGGAGGTGAACACTGGAGAACAGCAATGTTGAGAGTGGATAATGAAGCAGGTTTACAAAGCTTGCAGAGAGTTTCAGGCCAGCTAGAAGAATGGGCTGAAAGATGGCAGATGGAGTTTAATGCTGATAAGTGTGAGGTGCTACATTTTGGTAGGACTAATCAAAATAGGACATACATGGTAAATGGTAGGGCATTGAGGAATGCAGTGGAACAGAGTGATCTAGGATTAATGGTGCATAGTTCCCTGAAGGTGGAACCTCATGTGGATAGGGTGGTGAAGAAAGCTTTTGGTATGCTGGCCTTTATAAATCAGAGCATTGAGTATAGGAGTTGGGTTGTAATGTTAAAATTGTACAAGGCATTGCTAAGGCCAAATTTGGAGTATTGTGTACAGTTCTGGTCACTGAATTATAGGAAAGATGCCAACAAAATAGAGAGAGTACAGAGAAGATTTACTAGAATGTTACCTGGGTTTCAGCACCTATGTTACAGAGAAAGGTTGAACAAGTTAGGCCTTTATTCTTTGGAGCGTAGAAGGTTGAGAGGGGACTTGATAGAGGTATTTAAAATTATGAGGGGGATAGATAGAGTTGACGTGGATAGGCTTTTTCCATTGAGAGTAGGGAAGTTTCAAACGAGGACATGAGTTGAGAGTTAGGGGGCAAAAGTTTAAGGGTAACACGAGAAGGAATTTTTTTTCTCAGAGTGGTAGCTGTGTGGAATGAGCTTCCAGTAGAAGTGGTAGAGGCAGGTTTGATTTTGTCATTAAAAAAAAATTGGATAGGTATATGGACAGGAAAGGAATGGAGGGTTATGGGCTGAGTGTAGGTAGGTAGGACTAGGTGAGAGTAAATGTTCGGCACGGACTAGAAGGGCCGAGATGGCCTGTTTCTGTGCTGTAATTGTTACATGGTTATATGGGAGAGATGGTGTGAAGGAGCACTGATTCCAGCATACATACTGTATCTCTATCTCTCACACTATCTCCAGCACCTACTCCTCTGGGTGGTTTTAACAGATTTGCTGCGCTTGAGGAACTGGTCCACATTTTAACCCAAGCCGCACAGTTCCCCCACCTTCAATCTCACCAATGAACTAATGAACCGAACCTGCAGTATTTTATATATCAATGTCAAATAGGATTTTGCCATCACAAAGACAACATTTAAGACACACATTTGCACCATTTGTTGGACCCAGAGTAGTCATAGTAACCAAACCCACTGCCATCTTATGGTTTCAGCCTGATACTGAGATGCCTAATTCGGAACAGTACCTTCAGTGAACGAGCACCAGCTCTGTTTTACAGACAGCAGACGGCATGGTACCAATTCATGAACCCTACCTGAGTCCAGCTTTGCAGAAAATCAGAGTCATATAGTGCAGAATCAGATCTTTCAGCTCATCCAGTCTGTGTCAAACCATTTAAACTGTGTAGTGCCAGTGACCTGCACCCAGTCCTTAGCCCTCCATACCCCTCCCAGCCATGTACCTATCCAAATTTCCTTTAAATATTGAAATCAAAGTTGCATCCACCACTTGAGCTGGCAGCTTGTCCCACATTCTCACCACCCTCTGTAAAAGTCCTCTAGTACTTTTCAATTAGCTGACTCCAAAAGCTGATTTACCAAATTCCTTGTTAAAATGGCTCTCCACTTCTCGTATGAGGGATGAATATTAAATCCAGGTTTCCTTGATCAGTGTTAATTGAACTTCTCTGCCCTTCATTAATGAATGGGGCATGAAGTTGTAGAGTAATACAGAACAGAATCAGGCTCCTTGGCCCAAATGCTTCATGATGACCAAGATTCCGATCTAACCTGTTCCCATTTCCCTGCATTTCACTGATATACCTCCAAAATTCTCCTGTTCATGTATCTGTCTCAGGACCTGTTTTAGGCGTTGTTAAGCATAGGGTAACCAACCGTGCTATGGTCCAGACCACAGTGTGTGATTTATACTTCCCGTGGACACAGATACTGGTGGATTTGACTGGGAGGCTAACTGATGTATGTAGTATCAGGTAAAAGAATTTTGATACTCTGATTGTGAGTTGCCTCGTGCAAGAATGAGGTACATAAGCCTTAACTGTGAGAGGAAGGCACACTGCTCTGCAGAAACGCCGCTCCAACCTGGAGGCTTGAACTATCAGAGCTAAAACTGGCCTGGCAAAGGTGGATTATGAGGATTAGAGGGTGTGGTACAAAGCCTGGTGAAATGACGACAATGAGGTGTTAAATCCAAACAGCCCTGGGGGGACTGGCAGTCATCATGGGCAATGAGATTGCCTTTAACATAAGAGAGAAGAGGGCTATGTAGTACTCAGAGCTCCACAGACAGTCATAGGGGTTAGGATTCTTGTGCATGGCAATTAGTAATGCTTTATTATTGTCATGTACTAAGATACAGTGAAGTCAGTGCTTTGCATGTCTTTGATACAGACCATTCCAAAACATGAGTACAATGATGTAGCACAAAGGGAGAAAGAATAATAAAATGCAGAATATGGTGTTACAGTTACAGGGAAGGTGCAAGGCCATGACCAGGTAGACTGATAGGTCAGGAGTTCATCTTTATCCAACAAGACCTCTGCTCACGAGTTTTGGAATGAAATTGTTCAAGGCCAAGGCATTTTCTCCACAAAGAATGGTTTCAAGTGGACATAATCTACAGTCAGAAAGAAAGAGCAAGACTGTAATATGTTCCACGGGATGAAGGCTGTGTAGCAAGATACAGTGAGGGGAGAAGTTTGCTGAGAAGAGCAGTGGTTTAAGCAAGGGATTCTGGCTCCACCTCCTGGCAAGGAAGAACATGGCTCCTGGAAGGCACAGTCCTGAGCAACTGTCCCAGAAGGTGGCTGCCTTTGGGAATTGCAGCTTGTTAACAGGGGAGATGACACCTGAGAACAGAAAGTAATTGGCTTCAGCACCAGCCACAATCTTTGGATGGCTCACATGTAGTGTCCTAACCACTGATCAGTCTGGGAACCTCGCTGCTCAGTGAAAACAATCATTGGGCCTGACCGTACCGAAAAGCCAAATGTTTATAAACTTGATTTCACCTAATTCCGGAGTGCTAAAACATAATTTTCCATCGTACCATCCCAAATGAGACTGTAAAATTTGTGTGCAACTATGCTAGCATGTTTTTCACCTGGTAGCAATAACGCTGCTCAGAGAGCTCGTAAAATATAGTTGTAAAGTACTCCGAAACGATTATCCAGCCGGCAAAAGCAGCATCCCCATGACAGCCAGCCACTGTCACATGGATGCCGTGGGCTGAGAAGACTGCAGGTCCTGGGGTGCTCACAAAGACATTTTTCCCTTCACAAGGGTCAGCAGTCACCCACTTTTAGACCATAAAGTGATAAGATACAGCAGCAGCATTAGGCCATTTGACCCATCAAATCTGCTCTGCCATTTCATTGTGGCTGATCTATTGCCATCTCAGACCCAATCTCCTGCCTTTTCCCTGTACCCCTTCATGCCCTGACTAATCAAGAATCTATCAACCTTTGCCTTAAGTGTACCTAATGACTTGGCCTCCACAGCCACATGTGGCAAGAATTTCACAGATTCATCACTCTTTGGCTAAATAAATTCATTCTCATCTCCATTCTAAATGGATATCCCTCTATTCTGAGGCTGTGTACTCTGTTCTTAGACTGCCCCACCATAGGAAACATTCTCTCCACATCCACTCTGTTGAGGTCTTTCAACATTTGATAGGTTTCAATGATATCCCCCGTCATTCTGCTGAATTCCAGTGAGCAAAGGCCCAGAGCCATCAAACGCTCTTCATATGATAAGTCATTCAATGCCGGAATCATTTTTGTGAATCTCCTTTGAACTCGCTCCAATGTGAGCACATCCTTTCTTATATAAGGGTGTGGCGACCCATTTCCTGGCACATCTGAACCGGCTCACAATTAGCCAGCGGCTAAGGGAGATAGCCTGCAGGGATTTGCAAGCACAGAGCTTTGGAGCCTCTGCGCCACGGGGGGCAGGTTGAGGGAGGCTTAAAAGTGAGGCTGGGGATTTCGAATAAAGTTTTTCTTCGACTGCAGTTACCCGACTCCGTGTCGTAATTTTAGCGCTGCATGCAGCACACCGCTACAAGGGGACCAAAACTGCTCACAATACTTCAAGTGATGCACCAACAGTGCTTTATAAAGTCTCAGCATTATATCCTTGCTTTTATATTCTAGTCCTCTTGAAATGATTGTTAATATTGCATTTTCCTTCTTCGCCATATACTCAAGCTGCAAATAACCTTTGGGGAATCCTCTGTGAGGACCCCATGCCCCTTTGAAATTCAGATGTTTGAATTTTGTCTCCATTTAGAAATTAGTCTGCACTTTTATTTCTTCCAAAAATGTGCATGACCAAACAGGTGTCTCCTCTTTACAAACCCATCTTAAGCCAAAATGGCGGAAAGTGAAGAACCATTAATTTATATGGGAAAAATTTTCGTAAAAGTGAAAATCCTCTTTGTAATGCGAAAACAGGTTACTAATGTAAGTCTTTTGTAAAAGCGAAGTGGTGTAAAGCAAACATTTGTAAAGTGGGGGGGACACCTGTATACTTCTCTACACTGTATTCCATCTGCCACTTCTTTGCCCATTGTCCTAATCTGTCTAAGTACTTCTGTAGCCTATTTCCTCAAAACCACTTGCCCCTCCACCTATCTTGGTATTTTCTGCAAACTTGACCACAAAGCCATCAATTCCATATATATATAACATAAAAAGAAGCAGTCCCAACACAGACCCCCGTCGAACACCTCTGGTCACTGGCCACCAGCCAGAAAATGCTCCCTTTATTCCCACTCTTTGCCTCTTGCCAATCAACCAATGCTCTATCCACACGTGTCTTTCCAGTAATACTATGGGCTCTTAAGTTGTTAAGCAGCCTCATATTGGCACCCTGCCAAACGTCTTCTGAAAATCCAAGTACACAACAGCTGATGATTCTCCCTTGTCTATCCTGCTTGTTATTTCTTCAAAGAATTCTGCCAGATTTGGCCGGTGAGATTTTTCCTTAAGGAAACCATGCTGACTATGGCCTATTTTCCAAGTAGCCTGAAACCCCATACTTAGCAATTGAATTCAACATCTCCGCAACCATTAAGGTCAGATTAACTAGCCCATAATTTCTTTTCTTCTGCCTCTCTCCCTTCTTGAAGAATGGAATGACATTTGCAAATTTCCAGTCCTCCAGAACCATGCCAGAATCCACTGATACTTCAGAGACCATTACCAATGTCTCCACATCTCTTCAGCCACCTCTTTCAAAACCCTGGGGCATAAACCATCTAGTCCAGGTGACTTAACTACCTTCTGACCTTTCTGTTTCCCAAGCACCTTCTCCCTAATAGTGACAACTTCACACACTTCTGCCCCTGACACACTTGAACTTCCAGCATTTTGCTAGTGCATTTCATAATGAAGAGTGATTCAAAATACTTATTCAGTTCATCCACCATTTCCTTGTCTCCCGCCCCCCATTACCACCGCTTCAACTTCATCTTTTCAGTGGTCCAATATCTACTCTCACCTCTCTTTTACATTTCATATTTCTGAAGAAACCTTTTGTATCATTTTGTTTATTATTGACTAGCTTACCTTCGTATTCCACTTTCCCCTTCTTTAAGACCTTTTTAGTTGCCCTCTGTTGGTTTTAAAAAGATTCCTAATCCTCTAACTTCCCTCTAATTTTTGCTCTATTATATGCCCTTACTTTTGCTTTTATGTTGGCCTTGGCTCCTCAGCCATGGTTATATCATCCTGCCTTCAGAAACGTTTTTTTCAGGATGTATCTATTCCTCTGTAATTTCCTTTACTCCACCGAAATACTAATACATCTGACTTTAGCTTCTGCTTCTCAAATTGCAGGATGAATTCTATTGCATTATGATCACTATTCCCCAAGGTTTCCTTTACCTTAAGCTCTCTAATCAATTCTGGTCCATTGCACAACATCCAATCCAGAATATTTGATCCTCTAGTGGGCTCAACCATGAGCTGCTCTAAAATCTATTTCATAGGCATTCCAAACATTCCCCTTCCTGGGATCCAGCACTAACCTAATTTTCCCAAACTACCTGAATATTGAAATCCCCCATGAGTATTGTAACGTTGATCTTTTGACATCCATTTTCTACTCTCTATTGTAATTTGTAGACCACATCGTTACCACTGTTGGGATGTCTATTATATAACTCCCATTAGTGTCTTTTTACCCTTGGTTCTACCCACAATGACCCTACACATTCTGATTCTATATCATATATCTTTAATTATTTGATTTCATTTTTTACCGACAGAGCCAACCCACCCCTCAGCCTACCTGCCTGTCGTTTCAATACAATGTGTTTCCTTGGATGTTAAGCTCCCAGATATAATCTTCTTTCAGTCACGGTTCAGTGATGCCCACAACATCATGCATGCCAATCTACCTTATTCTATATACTGCCTGATTCAAATATAACACCTACAGTCCTGTATTAATCACCTTTTTAGATTTTGTCCCTCTTTTACCTTGCAACTCATCCTGTTCATCACAATATTGCCCGAAGATAGCCTCTCCTTGCTAGCAGTCTCACTACATTTTGCCTCTGCTTATAAACCAACTACCTCATCCTTAGCCCTCTCACTCTGATCCCCAAACACCAGCCAAATTAGTTTAAACGCTCCTGAACAACTCTAGCAAATCTGCCTGCAAGAATATTGGTCCCTCTTGAACTCAGGTGTAACTCGTTCCTTTTGTACTTTCCCTGGAAGAGATCCAAATGACCCAAAAATCTGAACCCCACTTCCCCCTGCACGGTTCCTTAGCCACACATTCAATTGCCAAATCATGCTATTCTGATCCTCACTGGCATGTGGCACAGGTAGTAATCTGGAGATTACTGCTCTGAAGACCCTGATATTCAACTCTCTACCGAGAGTAGCTTCTTAAAATTTCTCTTCAGGACCTCCTCACCTTTCCTACCTATGTCATTGATGCCAATATGTACCAAGACACCTGGCTGCTCACCATTCCCTTTAGAATGCTGTAGACTGAACCAAGACTTCCCTGACACTGGCACCTGGGAGGCACCATACCATACAGGTGTCTCTATTGCATCCCCATTATCTCATCTCTATTCCTCCAACTAATGCATCTCCTACCACTACTGTAGTCCTCCATCCCTCCTAAGCCACAGTGATAGACTCAATGCCGGAGACCCTGTTGCTGCAGATCCCTCCTGTAGGTCTTCCCCCAAACAGTATCCAAAGTGGTATACTTCTTTCTGAGGAAAATAACCCTGTACTGGCTTCCCATTTCTCTTCCTTCTCCTGGCAGTCATGCCTCCTGTACCCTAAGGGTGACTATCTCCTTGCAGCTCCTAGCTATCATGTCCTCAGTCTCCCATATGAGCTGAAGGTCATCGGGCTGCAGCTCCAGTTCCTTAACACGTTCTCCGAGGAGTTGCAGCTCTGTGTGCCTGGTGCAGAAATGAGCTCTCCAGAATTTCCACATCTCATACACAGAACAAAGCACAACCTCTGGAGCCATTCTCCCTGTGCCCTAATAGATGGGGAATGAAAAATAAAGAGGACAAAGGAACTTTCAGATACTCACCTCAACCAAGCCCGATCTTGCTGAAGCCAGCTGAGTCAGAGTCACTCCAACACTGGCCCACTTACCTGATGGCCACTCTGCTTGCTGCTGCCTCATTTTTATTCATCCTTTCAAATGAATCCCGTTCACTGATTGGGTGGAGTCCAGCTCTGGAAACTGCTGCGAAATGCTGCTTTTTTTGAGCTTCAGCTGCGGACATCACTGCTCCTTCACATGCTAGGACACTTGACATATTGTTGTACCCAGTCACTGCAGTTCATTTGAGTGTCCCTACCTGCAATGAAGAATATTCGCTTTTTACCTCAACATCTGTTTGGTTGCTGATGAAATCAGCACTCAGAGGAACTCAATACCTAACAGCATGCAGAGATGATCAAGAGGTTCAGTTGTTGTTCATATCAAACATCAGAATGGGGAAAAAATGTGACCTGAGTGACGTTGACCATGGACTGATAGTTGTTGCTGGCCTGGGTGGTTTGAGTATCTCAGAAACTGGTGATCTCCTGCGATTTTCAGGCACAACAGTCACTAGACTTTATAGGGAATGGTGCAAAAAATGAAAATTACACAGTGAGCAGCAGTTCTGTGGGCAAAAACACTTTGTTAATGAGAGAAGTGAGAGGAGAAAGGTCAAACTGACAGGAAGGCAACAGTAACTCAAATAACCACGCATTACAACTTTGAGGGAAATAACCCTGTGCAGAAGAGTATCACTGAATGCACAGCACATCAAAAAAGTGGTTGGGCTATAGCAGAAGATGACTACAAACATGTAATACACTTAGTGTCCAATTTATTAGGTGCAGGAGGTACTGAGCTCAGATCATGTTGTTACTATGTTCACTGAAGTTAGAATCAGAATTGGATTTATTATCACTGATATATGTTGTGAAATTTGTCATTTTGTGGCAATAGTACAGTGTGTCATGTACCCTGTGACAGGTTAAAGAACCAGCAGAAATGGAAAACACTTCAGAGTCTGCTATTGCTAATAATTAATAGTGTTTATTAGTAACTATGCAATACAGTACCATAAATGCAGATATATTAAACTGGTTAGCAAGTGTGTGTGTGTGTGTGTGGAATCCCCGTTGTCCTCCGAAATCCCGTTGAAGTCACCGACTGTGACCATAACATGTACGGCCGTTCTTCAGTGATGGAATTATCATCCAGGCGAGGGTGGACACACAAATAATTCCCCACCGGTCGCACCTTTTCACACTGCGAGAGCCACTGATCGATTTCCCCGAATTGATACTCCAAAAACCCCACCTTCTTGTGGGTACAACAAAGCTCGTTCAGTGTCCAAAACCGTGTGCCTGCCTGTGTTTCAGCAGACCTGGTTTCTATCTCCACATGTTGGACACCAGCTGTCCATCAACCTGCTCCGTCCTCCTCTCTCTGTAAGAACTTTACCAGCAGGCAAGTGTCCTTGTGGAAAAGTAAACAAGCTTGCAGAGAAATCATAACATCAATCTTTCGAGCAGTCTCTGTCTCTCTTTCATTGCGTTGAATGCCTCCCTCTCTCTCTTAATAACAACTCGAACAGTGTCCAAAAGCCAGTCTCATTCTCCAGACATTTTAAAGTGATAGTCCACAGAAAATATGAACCCTAGGGGTACATAACAAGTGCAACACAAAAGAATTACTTCAAGTTACAATAAGAAATAAAATAAATAAACTGTGGTAGTGTTCATGGACTGTTCAGTAATCTGATAGCAGAAGAGAAGAAGCTGATCCTAAAATAACCTCTCTTCCCTAGTGTTAATAATGAGAAGAGACCATGTTCCCAATGGTGAGTGTTCGTAAAGATAGATTCTACCTTTGGACGGTGTCCTCAATGGTGCGGAAGTTTGTCCCCGTGCTGGTGCTGGCTGTGTCTATAATGCTCTGCAGCCTCTTTTAATCCTCTGCGTTGAAGCCATCGCATCAGGTGTTAATGCACCTGATTAGAATCCTCTCCATCATACATCTGTAGGAATCTGCAAGGTTATTTGGTGACATACTGATGCACCATCAATAATTCTCTGAGACGTGAGGCGAGATATAGGCTTTTATTGGCTGGAAGAAAGAACAATTGACCACCATACTACATCCTGGACCTGAGGGCTGGGCTCAGGCTCCAATTGCCTTTATACTGGGGTCTGTGGGAGGAGCCACAGTCAGTGGGTGGAGCCACAGGAGCAGAGAGTGGGGGGGGGGGGGGGGGCGTGTCCAGGCAGGTATATGTAGTTCATCACACATACGTACCAAATCACCTCAAATTCCAAATGAAATAGAGCCGCTGGTGCACCCTTTTTGTAACTGCATCAGTGCTGGATCTAGGATAGCTCCACTGAGATGCTGACACACAGAAATTTGAACCTGCTCAGCCTTTTCACTGCTGACCCCTTGATGAAGACTAGTGTATGATCATCTGCTTCCCTTTCCTAGTCCACAGTTAATTCCTTAGTTTTACTGACCTCGAGTACGAGGCTCCTGCTGTGACACCACTCAACCAGCTGACCTATCTCACTCCTGTACGCTCTCTCGCTGTGATCTGAGATTCTGCCAACAAAAATGGTATTACTGGCAAATTTATAAATAGCCTTTTAAGCTGAATTTCAGAGAGCACACATATCTCAGTGGCCTGCTAGCAACCTACCCTTCTAGCAAATAAGTCAACTGCCCATTTCCCACTACAGATGCTGCTTGTCCTGCTGAAGAGTTTTGCTGCACCATCTGCAGTCTCCATTTTACTTCCAGCACATTAGAAAGACAAATATTTACAAGTTGCTGCGTGAATGGAAATATTCAGCTGGTGGTGTGGAGTTCAGGAATATCTGCTTTATTATCATCTGGTCTTCAGTTTCAATAATTAATATAAGGTCTCATGCTGGAGAAGGAAACTCTTTTCTCAACAGATTAAGCACAGTGATTTTACAATTCATTAACTGTAAGAAGATGTAAGACTAGGATTGGCTAGGATTTTTAATTGGAATTAATTTTACCCTGATATGAATTTTTATAGTAAATTTATATTTGCATCTGCATGTACATGCATTTATAAATCTTATAGGAATCTCTAATTATTAAAGCTAAAATTGTATGCAGTCTTCCTTTATGGTGGAAGCTCCCCTGAGGTTCAGAAGCAGTGGTAGAGTGAATAAGGTGTGTCAATATTGTTGGTGTATGCTAAGCTCAGTGGATTGTAGATCATAAAGTGAGAGGGAGGAGATTCTGAATATGTGCGGGTTCAGAATCAGAATCAGATTTCTAATCACTGACATGTGATTTGAAATTGCAGCAGACCTGATGACAAAGTAATAGCCTATTTAGTCCGTTTGAGTTTGATTAGACTTGTGCAACAAAGAGGGAGGCCATTCAGCCATCTAGCAGAGCAATACTATCTCTTTTTCAACCTTATTTTCATGTAGCTTGTCAATCTAAACTGAATCATAGAATCATCGAGCGGTATGGTCCAGGACCAGGGCCTTTGGTCCATTGAGTCTGCACCAAATATTAAACACCTATTTGCACTGTTTCTATAAAGAGCTGCAGTATACAGTGTGGAAACTGGACCTTCCTGAGCTAATCCCACTTGCCTGCTTATGGCCTACACCCATCCAAACCTTTCCTGTCCATGTACTTGTCCAAAAGAATTTCAAATGTTGGAACTATCCAACTCCAAGAGTTTGCCTGGAAGCTCATTTCATCAAGCTACTGTGAAGTCCTGCTTGTCAGGTCCCCTTTGAATCTTTCCTCTCTTACCTTAGACTGGTGCCATTTTGCGCCAGTCCATCCTGGGATAAAAATTATGCTCCCCTACCCTGGGATGAAGACTAGATTGCGACCATCCACCTTGTTTATGCCCCTCCAGATTTTATTAATCTCCACAAGAGCACCCTTAAGTAACATACACACAAAGCTGGAGGAACTCAGCAGGTCAAGCAGCATCTATGAAGAGGAATAAACAGTCAAAGTGTCAGGTCAAGATCTTTCACCAGGTAACAATATGACGTCTTGACACTGAACAACACAGGAGGCAAACAACTAAAGGCACTCTCGAGATTTGCTGGGAGAGATGGGGAAGGCTGAGATTGGCCACAGGCGTGGGCAGCTTAGCTACCTGGGTCTTGGATTAGGTGGGAGGTAGACTGAAGAGCAAGCAGAGAGAGGCCCAAAAGGAGGCAAATGACAGCAGCTGGAAAGGGAAGGGTAAGGCGGTTCCACTTTGAGATAGAGCAAATGGCTGGAAGCTGGGGAGTGGGGGAAGCCAGTGTTGCAGAGAGATGGAGAGACATCAGGTAAATGGGGAAGGAAGGTGAAAATGAAAGGGCTTGACTGGAGCTGAGAGGGAGCTGAGGGGATGTAGTTTGGGGAGTGGAGATCAGACAAGGGAAAATGAAGCATAAAGTCAGGATGATGTGAGGGAGGGAGACTGATGAAGAAAGTATGGCAAAATTGGATATTCCACTAAATACAAAAGGAAATAGCAACAGCATAATTTCATAGTGGTTCTTTGTCGAAACTGACCACTATTGAATGTTTTATTTTTCTGGAGTCAGAAGGAGGATTTTGTGGAGTGCATGTTCCTACTGAGTGCATGTTCCAATACATGTATTTGCTTGTCTGTCCTGGAGGCATGAGGCTTGGGAGCTATACAGATGTTCTGCAGTTAGTATTTGGAAATCCCAAGTAGAAATCTAGCTTTGGGCTTGGAAAATAGGAGATAATGTATGCTGATTTCCCAGGCAATGTTGGGGAATGATTTTCATTTGGTCCACTGTGTGTAATCAAACAATACTATTTGAAGTGCCCTCTAGGGTTTTGCATTTTAACTCTACTTAACCCCAGCAGTTGTGTGTACAGCAGTGAATGAACCTGCACTTTGCGAGTAGTTCAAGATGCTACCAAGTCACTGGTGCCTTGGAGTGAAGAACATCAAGACACTATCCAGCTCATTGGTCCGATGCTGGTGCTGATGAGGAAACAGAGGGTCCTCAGGATCCCTCCAAATCATGATGTGCTTTTTTGGCTTTGATGTGCCAGGGACTTGTGACTCCTTCTCTTACATATAAGTGAGAAATTAAATCATGGGCCTTTGTAGATGGATGATTAAGCACCACATGCAGTATAGATTCCACACTAATCCTATTTTTTTCTTGCATTGTTATAAATTCAGTCCCTTGCACCACACTCCACTAAGGCCACGATGTCAATTTGTCCATGATGTGAATGTGAATCTTACAATAGCCAGCCAACACATCAAGGTGGAGGGACAGGGCACCCAAAGAAAACCCCCAGGGAGAACGGCAAACAGCAGACAGAAGGTGCCTGAGCTCAGGGTTGAACCCGGGTCTTTGGAACTGTGAGGCAGAGGGGATAACTAAGTGGATAATTCCATCAGTTACAGAGCGGTTATTTTTGAGCTCCTTTGCAGAGAATTTCTACACAGGCAGAATTTGTAAGTCAGGTAGGGTCAGACAATACTAATGTCAACAGGTCACTTACAAGATATGAGTGCGCAGCAATATCTGGTAAAAGTTACCAGTGTCAGATTTTCTTTTACAGTGCATTCATGGGGTAAGTATGCTCTATTATAATGAAACACAGAGAGGAAAGGCTATTTCTAGACTTCCAGAAGAAGAAAATACACCACCCTTATAAGACATCATATAGGATCACAATTTATGCCTGGGAAATAAAGCCTGTTGATCCAAATTTCCCCTGATTTATTGATTGAGCTTTCTGAAGGTTCTAGATCCTTCTAATATCTTACATCAAACCCACATCACCCACTCCCTTCTTGAATAAAAGACTCTAAAACTTCAATATATCCTTTCTCAACAATCGTCAGAAGTAAGTGGTGGGAATACTGTTGGCCAGCCTGTTCCAATGTCAAGACTTTATAATACATGGTACATGCTGCCTGGTACAAATTTTATTTAGTCTGATTTTACTAACATTTTGAAAAAGGAACTCTCTTCTCAGCTGCTCACCTTAGATGCGATATTAACATGCTTGCAAAGTTTTTGGTTTATAGATGTTATTTGCAAATCCCTTGCAAAAAATAGCAACGTTGACGTAAATTCAAGGTGAAGTAGTGCTCAGGATGTTTACAAGTGCTAAAGCAGGACCTGAGCAAATCCCAATGGGACTTAAGTAAGTTTCACGCACCTCTTAATACTTTGTTTTGTGACAACCAGAAGAGCGTATCAGCTCTTAAAGGCAAAATGAACAACTACATACTTTAACTGTCACACAATAGATAGAGAGCACAGCGAAGAGGGATATTACTCTCGGTCAGGGAGACAGGCAAGTCTTGCTCAATGAGACACATGCCAGTAAGAGGGCCATATATTCAGAGGAGGAAGTTGAGGTGGTTCAGAGAACTAGCATGTCCACTGTCAGAAAACACTGATGGGAGGTCTCTACAGTCATGCCCTCCAGGAATGAGAACCCTCACACAATTAATTGCAGTGCTTACAACAGATGACAAGGTATTCTGCATGCCGCTGGCTATCTATGCAAAGGGAAGATCCCTTTTGCAAGGGGGGTAGCTACGGTGACTGTGTTTCTGGCATTGAGTCTGTCTCTGTGGCTCAGAAGGGAAGGGGGAAGGGGTGAAGAGCAATGCAGTAGTGATAGGGGATTTGATAGTTAGAGCAGCAGGCAGGACATTCTGTGGATGTGAAAGAGTCACAGGATGGTATGTTGCTTCCCATGTGCCAGCATCAGGGATATCTTGGAATGGGTCCACAGCATTTAAAAGGGGAGATAAAGATTAAACAGCTGGATGTTGTGGTACATTTTGATACCAATAACATTGTAAGGAACATGGATGAGTTCCTGAAGAGAGAATATAGGGAGTTAGGCAGAAAGCTGAAAAGCAGGACCTCTGGATAGTAATCTCTGGATTGTTGCCTGTGTTATGTGCAAATGAACGAGAGAATAGGATGATCTGGCAGAGAAATATTTTTTCTCTCCAGTCCCGATGAAGGGTCTTGGCCTGAAACATTGACTGTACTCTTTTCCATAGATGCTGCCTGGCCTGCTGAGTTCCTCCAGCATTTTGTGTGAATTACTGTATTAATTACATTTTTTCTCAGATATGATCTCTGAAATCAATAGCCTGTGGCTTCCCTTTTGGAGTTGGACTTTTGAACTTCCTGTACGACATGGCATTTTGTGGTGTGAACTGAAGTCTTGAAAATGTAGAATGGCTGTGTCTTGGCATGTACAGGCTGAATTGAGAAGGCAGGCCCAGGCCCGAGAGTGGGGAATGAGCCAATGTTTGGTCATTGCTAGAGTAGACGTGGAGGTGATTTGATGCGGCAGAACCAAGGTGAAGTGAATGGAGGTGAGGTAGATTCAAGGCAGCCAGGCCCAGACCCGAGAGTGTATTGAGGCAGCAGGGCCCGGGGTCAGAGAGTTAGGAACAACCGGAGGTTTGGCTGAGTTAAGTGCCAGACCAGATTAAAATGATCAGGGTGTTAGAGCTGGAGGCAATGAACAAGCCAATATTTAACTCGCTGCTTGGTGAGGTTTACTTGTCTCTTCACAGAACTGAGGCAACAAATGGGCTGCAGTGATGACTGGTTTTGTGGCTGTGGACTCACTTTGGTGAATGTTATTTGCTTACTTTTATTTATAACCATATAACGATTACAGCAGGGAAACAGGACATCTCAGCCCTTCTAGTCCGTGCTGAACGTTTACTCTCAACTAGTCCCACCTACCTGCACTCAGCCCATAACCCTCCATTCCTTTCCTGCCCATATACCTATCCAATTTTTTTTAAAATGACAAAATCAAACCTGCTTCTACCACTTCTACTGGAAGCTCGTTCTGCACAGCTACCACTCTCTGAATAAAGTTCCCCCTCATGTTACCCCTAAACTTTTGCCCCTTAACTCTCAACTCATGTCCTCTTGTTTGAATCTCCCTACTCTCAATGGAAAAAGCCTATCCACGTCAACTCTATCTATCCCCCTCATAATTTTAAGTACCTCTATCTAGTCCCCCCTCAACCTTCTACGCTCCAAAGAATAAAGACCTAAATTGTTCAACCTTTCTCTGTAACTTAGGTGCTGAAACCCAGGTAACATTCTAGTAAATCTTCTCTGTACTCTCTCTATTTTGTTGACATCTTTCCTATAATTCAGTGACCAGAACTGCACACAATACTCCAAATTTGGCCTCACCAATTTTAACATTACATCCCAACTCCTATACTCAATGCTCTGAATTATAAAGGCCAGCATACCAAAAGCTTTCTTCACCACCCAATCCACAACCACCCAATAGTTCCCTGAAGGTGGAACATGAACCATTATTCCTAGATCACTCTGTTCTACTGCATTCCTCAATGTCCTACCATTTACCATGTATTAGTGATACATTATTTTGATTAGTCCTACCAAAATGTAGCACCTCACACTTATCAGCATTAAACTCCATCTGCCATCTTTCAGCCCACTCTTCTAGCTGGCCTGAATCTCTGTTCAAGATTTGGAAACCTACTTCATTATCCACAACGCCACCTACGTTAGTATCATTTGCATACTTACTAATCCAATTTATCACCCCATCATCCAGATCATTAATGTATATGACAAACAACGTTGGAACCAGTACAGATCCCTGAGGCACATTACTAGTCACCGGCCTCCAACTTGACAAACAGTTATCCACCACTACTCTCTGGCATCTCCCATCCAGCCACTGTTGAATCCATTTCACTACTTCAATATTAATACATAACGATTGAACCTTCCTAACTAACCTTCCATGTGGAACCTTGTCAAAGGCCTTACTGAAGTCTCTGGCACCATCCCTGTTTAAAATGACATTTGAAATATTTCTGTCAGAGCCCCATGCACTAACTTCCCTCAAGGTCCTAGAGAGTATTCTGTCAGGATCTGGAAATTTATCCACTTTTATATTCCTTAAAAGCTCTAGTACTTCCTCCTCTTTAATCATCATAGTTTCCATAATTTCCTTACTTGTTTCCCTTACCTTACACAATTCAATATCCTTCTCTTTAGTGAATACCGAAGAAACAAAATTATTCTGAATCTCCCTCATCTCTTTTGGCTCCACATGTAGCTGTCCACTCTGATTCTCTAAGGGACCAATTTTATCCCTCCCTGTCCTTTTGCTATTAATATAGCTGTAGAAAAACCTTTGGATTTATTTTCACCTTACTTGCCAAAGCAACCTCATATCTTCTTTTAGCTTTTCTAATTTCTTTCTTAAGATTCTTTTTACATTCTTTATATTCCTCAAGCACCTCATTTACTCCATGCTGCCTATATTTATTGTAGATCTCTCTCTTTTTTCAAACCAAGTTTCCAATATCCCTTGAAAACCATGGCTCTCTCAAACTTATAACCTTTTCTTTCAACCTAACAGGAACATAAAGATTCTGTACCCTCAAAATTTCACCTTTAAATGACCTCCATTTCTCTATTACATCCTTCCCATAAAATAAATTTTCCCAATCCACTCCTTCTAAGTCCTTTTGCATCTCCTCAAAGTTAGCCTTTCTCCAATCAGAAATCTCAACCCTGGGTCCAGTTCTATCCTTCTCCATAATTATATTGAAACTAATGGCATTGTGATCAGTGGACCCAAAGTGCTCTCCAACACATACCTCTGTCACCTGACCTGTCTCATTCCCTAACAGGAGATGCAACACTGCTGCTTCTCTAGTTGGTACCTCTATGTATTGCTGCAAAAAACTATCCTGCACACATTTTACAAACTCCAAGCCTTCCAGCCCTTTTACAGAATGGGCTTCCCAGTCTATGTGTGTCTATTTGCCTGATTTGTTATTTTTTTCTGCACCATGAGTGTTTGATAGTATTATTTTTTATGGGTTCTATTAAGTTTCTTTGTTTTCTGGCTGCCTGTAAGGAGATGAATCTTAAGGATGTATATAGTATACATACTTTGATAATAAATGTACTTTGAACCTTGAGCTTTTTTAAAAGCGGAATTACAAAGGCATGAAATAAGAAGTGGCCAAAGTTGATTGGAAAGGGACACCAGCAGAGATGATGGCAGTTTATGGAAGCAATTTAGAAGCTGCATGATAGATATATCCCAAAGATGAACTATTCTAAAGGGAGGATGAGGCAACTGTGGGTATCAAGGGAAGTCAAAGACAGAATAAAAGCAAAAGAGAGGGCATGTAATATAGCAAAAATTAGTGGGAAGTTAGAGGATTAGGAAGCTTTTAAACACCAACTAAAAGGCAACTAAAAAAACCATAAAGAGGGAAAAATGAAATATGACAGCAAGCAAACCAATATATCAAAGATGATATCAAAACCATTTTTCAGGTACATAGGGAGTAAAGGAGGTGAGTGGATATTGGTCCACTGGAAAATGATGCCAGAGCGGTAGTAACTGGGGACAAAGAAATGACAGATGAACTTAGTAATTATCTTTGTTCAGTCTTCACTGTGAAGGACACTTGCAGCATGCCAGAAGTCTGAGAGTGTCAGGGGGCAGAAGTGAGTCTTGCTATTACTAACAAAAAGATGCTTGGAAATCTGAAATGTCTGGTAAGTCACCTGGACTAGATGGTCAACTCACCAGGGTTTTGAAAGAGGTAACTGAAGAGATCATGAAGGCATTGGAAGTGTTGTTTCTAGAATCGATAGATTCTGGAAAGGTTCCTGAAGACTGGAGTTTTTCAGATGTCACTTTACTCTTTCAGAAGGTAGGAAGGCAGAAGAAAGCAAATTTCTGGGGCTGTGGTGACATGGGAATAAAACAGCAGGTGGCAGTATGGCCTGCACTATTCAATGCAGATGTAAACATTCTGCCTAGGAATATAATAGCAGGGGCAGTGCGCCCTATGCTATGTACTGTAATCCAGATGTTGACATCATGCTAAGCAGTGGGTATGCTATGATCTACACTTTCTCTGGAATTATGATGTTGATATATGGGAAATAAACAACAAGGGGCTATGAGAGCTGCCCTATTAACTGCAGGTGCAACTTTGATATATTTTGCTAAACAGCAGAACTGTATGACTCCCCACAGAATCAACGTTAATGAGTGTGATTTAAACAGCAGGGAGTGATGTGTTTGCACTTTTTACTGCAGGTGCTTTTGACTATGTACTGCATTAAATTAAACAGGAGGAGGCACTGATTTCTCTAATAGTCACTGCAGGTTTAATGTTGAACTTTGGCAATTACATGGCAGGAGCTGGTGGGGACTGTGGGTGCAGTAGTAATGCTTCATGTGAAACAGCAGGAGGCAGTGTGGTCCATACAATTCTCTGTACATGCAATGTTAGTATATGGGAATTAAGCAGCAGGGGACAGTGTGGTCTGTTTAATTTACTGAAGATACAATGTTGATGTATTTTTCCCCTATTTCTTAAAGACACTGGGGAGGGGGGTGCTATGCTGGTTAGAAATGCAATGTGTGGACAGTGTATGCAGGACATGCGCAAAACTTATACCATTGCAATAACAATAGGACTTCAATGACCAACTATCACTATTAGTTACATTAATGACTATCCCTTGGGCAATGGGTTTGAGTCCAACTTAGCCCTGGGACAAACCAATGCCAGACATTCGTCTCAAGCCAGTGTTGGAAATCATTCAGGAGGACTGTAATACTAACTGTTCTTTTGTGTTTGCTTTTGTTGCTGTATAGGCGAAGTTGTAGAAGGAACATCCTGTAACTCTGAACAAAGTTCTCATATCTGATGTAGTAGTGTATCAGAGTGATAACATGTGTTACACTCAGATTTTAAAGTTATCCTACACAAATATCTACCACAAAGCTCTCCCTTCAGGAAGAACTGACCCCATTTAAAATATTTGGAGAAATTTAGTTTACACGACCAGTTCATTATTCACAATGCCTACAAATATAAAATTCATTAAATTATAAGTGATCTGGTGGTTATTCCGTTACTGGGATCTCCTCAGATGCAAGGGCATTCCTCAACTCTGAAGTGCCCACACTAGGTATGGAGCATCACCACATCCTGCCACCTTGCAGTGGGCCCCATGTCCCTTCTGACCCACATGGTGTCCAGCAGTGGTTTGTCTTGTAATCACTTGCCCTGTAGCTTAAACTCTTTGGTCTTACTGTATCTCGGATTCTTGATGAGCGTCCAACTGTTGCCCACCTGCACTGTGTCGCTTGGTATTCCCAGTTCCTTCACAGCCTCTCCATGGCTCCACCTTGGCTATCTGGCAGGATCTCATTGTCAGAACACTGACCTTCATCTTTTATTTGTGTCACCCTTTTTGGCTCTTCTTTCCTTCACCTGTCCGTCCAAATAGAGCTGCAACAAACACAGCCTCATCCACAACTGTTGACTCATCTGCCCCTTTAACCAGGGAAGATTCCATGGTGAAATAATATGTGGGCTGGTACTTGAGGAAATAAATTTACTGAGGGCACCGGGACTTCACTTGGACCCTTAACCTTTACATACTGTTTGGGTCAAATTTGACCCGTCTTGAAATTTGACAGTAGTAAAAACAGCCTAAATGCCTTTCTTTAGCCGAAATTTGATAACTTTTCCTAAAGTGACCCAAAATGCACAAAAATGAAAATATTTAAAAACTTTATACTTTTGTACAGGTGCTACAAATTTTTGTACATTGAGGCTGTTCTGGGTCAAATTTGCCCCGTATCTATTGAAATGGATTTTAGATCTCTGAAACATTAATTAAGGATTATTATTAATGTCAGATAGGCTATGTATACATTCTAAATAGATCTGTGGTTCAAAATTTGGTACAGACACTTATTATGAGGGGATTCTTGGGCTGGGTCAAGATTGACCCTGACCATACTGTGAATGTGTAGAATGTGAACAGGTTGCCTGGGTTAATTCATCTTCTTCTTCACTGTTTGTACTAATCATTCCACCAGCCCACTGAATGCTGGCTCATGTAGAAATATTAAATTGTGCCAATCCCATTGGAGGGGAGCAAGACAAAACAACGACTTTGATCTTAACTTTGATTTTTATTAAATCTGATTCCTCATGGAGGTCATAATTTGTAAGACTGTCCTGAGAGTCTCTGTGGTCTGTTCAACAGAGGTGTATGATCCTCCGAGCAACTGTTAGGAGGATAACTGTTTTGAATCGGTTTTCCACCAAAAGAGGGAAGTATTCCTTTTTAGATGGAAAGAGGTCCCTTTATGGCTCTGGAAGAGTCAGTCTGGTCACTTTCATGATTCACTGGAGAGGTGGCAGCTACAGTCTTGACTTGACACCAAGCAGGACTTCAGATCTTCAATGTCCTGACAAGTTCCAGTCTAATGCAAACAGCCTACTTTCATGTGACCATTGCCATCATGTGGTCAATTTGTATGTGGGGGGGGGGGCATGGCTGGGGCCAGGCTTCCATGAGCATTTAGCACACGTGTCCATTTCTTTGTCACACAGTTCTGACAAGCGCTAGTTGGTCCTGGTCCCCACCAGCCACCAGGAAGGTCTGATCTGTTCACAGTGTGTCACTTCTGATTCACTTGTATCCGATAAGGTGCCTCTTTTAGCAGGACTTCATGAGAGTAGTCGGGCAGTTTCTTTGCTTACCATCAGAAAACCATCATGCCAGCTTGTCATTGCGAGCTGCTATGCTCTGAATTAGTCATGGTCTCCTTTATAAGGCAGACAGGGCAACACAACAACTGTAGTATTCTACTTTGATAAGGAGTGTTGGAAAAAGTAGTCCATGTTTGACAGCAGTATGATACAATGATACATTTGTGCTGCTGTTGTTGGAACAATGTAACTTCGGTCTAGACGTGGACACTGGTGGTTTATAGGCTGTGACTAGAGTGGAAGGTCTTCTGCGACACATAGGAAACACTGCAGGAACTCAGCAAGTCAGGCAGCATCAAAGCAGGGGAATTAACCGTCGACCTTCCACACCAAGGCTCTTCATCAGAACTAGAAAGGAAGGGACGGAGGTGGAGGGAGGGGAAGGAGTACCAACCAGCAGGTGATAGATGAGACCAGGTGAGGGGTAAGGAGAATAGATGGGGGGGGGGGGGTGAAGTAAGAAGTTTTGAGGTGTAGGTGGAAGAGGTAAAGGACTAAAAGAAAAGGGGGAATCCAATGAGAGAAGACAGTGGATCATTGAAGAAAGAGAAAGAAGCAATTTTCAGCATCTGAAGAATCTTTTATGTTTAGGAATGTCTTTTGATCAGGAGCTTCTTAAAAAAGTGATCATAATCCTAAGAAATAATGGGGAAATTATAGAAACCATAGAGAAATGCATCACCGATTTGTACTATCAATCACACTAATCCTACAATGGCTGGAGTTTGTTTATCATCTGTGTATAATGTTTTTCACTAGTATAGAATGAATGGGAAACCCATGCAACTGGTAGCTTGTGGTCTGATTCCATTTTGACTGTTCCCTCCTCATCGCCACAGGTGCCACATGACAGCTATAATGGTGCTGCGTTTAGCACTACACACTTTGTTTGTCCTCTGACAACAGCACCCCAGCACCAGGTCCTCGCTTGCTGCCGTAATTTGAAAAGGAGATATAGCATGGTGCTCAGCTTGGTAGAAACTGATGTATTCAAAGGAAAGAACAGAGCTTAGTGATGTTGGCCAGGTCTCTTGCTTCTGCCACCACTAGATCCTGCCCTTTCTTGTTAATTCTGAAGCTCAGAAGAGCAGCCCGAAGCTGCATAAATACAATCCAAATATGTTATGTCAGGCTCTTCTTCATTAGCTCCCCTTGATACATTGTCAAAGTACTGAGTCGAATTTGTCAAACATAATTTACCATTCATATTGACTTTGTTTAATTATATTAAGCTTTTCAAAATGACAGACTAACTCTTTCTTGATTATAGTCTCCAGCAACCTGCCAACAGCAGATGTTAAGCTTACAGGCTTATAGCTGCCCATTTTTTATTTTCACCCCCTCTTGAGCAATGGAGTCACATTTTTCAGCTTTCCAATCCACTCAGAACTTGGTGAGCTTTGAAAATCTTCAGCCAGTGGCTTCACTATCTCTATAGCTGCTTCCTCAGGTGCAGGCCATTGGGATCTAGGGACTTGTCTGAATTTTGACTAGCTAGTTTTTTCAATACATTATCTCTCCTGAAGGCGATAATCTCCTTAAGAGGTGCAGGCATATATCTAATCAGTACTGTTTGGCTTGAACTTGTGTTAGTCTCCCTTGAAACATGCTCCCATGGATATTAACTAACACAGTCAACAAGGCTGTTAGCATTTGCAGGTGTTTGAAATCACAGTAATGAGTATATTGTATAAATTTTAAGAGTACTGTGAATAGGGTAAAAAATACTAGTAAGTCCATCACAATATCTGCATCCTTTTTCAGCACTATTCTATTTGGCCAGCAAATATCCACAGAATAATTCAGCACATAAAACCCTATTTGCCTGTAGCAGCTATTTAAAAGAGTAAATTAACTAGACTCACTCCCCAGATCCGATCTTATTCGTATTACGTTAAAAGGAGTGCATTACACTTTAGGACATTCCCCTCACAGAGGAATTTGTGATTATATGTCATTTTTACTTATTTACTCAAATTTTTTGGGTGATTTTAATTATTTTGACATTTTTGTTTAATATTTAATCTTTAAATGATTTAACTCCATTTTTCAAATATTTGTCAGATTCATTTAAAAATAAGTTCCGCTGTCAGCAACATTCTACCTGAGACGTTAACTCTGATTGTCTTTCTACAGATGCTGTTTTAATCTACATCTCTGCTTTTATTTCAGATTTATTCATTTTTCTTCATGTTCATTTAAAGATCAGTTGCAAACTATTTTTTAGAGCCTATTGTCAACGCATTCCAGGAGATGGGATGGAAAATAGTTGGGGGAAGAGGATGGCCTCCTGGTGGGCTGCCTTTTGGTGGTGGAGGGTCAGCTCTTTGCACCCTTAACAACCAGGAAAGGTGGGCAGGCACTTCTGTAGCATGTCCAAGCAGAGGAATGGGCCTAGCATGACCCATCCCTTGAGATCAGCACCTCTTAAAACATCCACCTGAATTTCTACGGAAAGGAAAACAGGGAGAGGTGAGTAGTGCAATCACTAACAAGAAAAACATCTGCAGATGCTAGAAATCCAAGCAACGCAAACAAAATGCTGGAGGAATTTAGAATGAATGGTCTTGCCCCCCCCCTCTTTCTTTCTCCTGAGGCCTCCCGTCCCATGATCCTTTCCCTTCTCCAGCTCTGTATCACTTTCGCCAATCACCTTTCCAGCTCTTAGCTTCATCCCACCCCCTCCGGTCTTCTCCTATCATTTCGCATTTCCCCCTCCCCCCACTTCTTTCACATCTCTTACTATCTTTCCTTTCGGTTAGTCCTGACGAAGGGTCTCGGCCTGAAACGTCAACAGAGCTTCTCCCTATAGATGCTGCCTAGCCTGCTGTGTTCCACCAGCATTTTGTGTGTGTTGTTGTTTGAATATCCAGCATCTGCAAATTTCCTCATGTTTGCACATTGACTCCTTACTCTTTTCCATAGATGCTGCCTGACCTGCAGAGTTCCTCAAGCATTTTGAGAGGTGAGTAGTGGGCAGTTTTTCCACAGATTACAATAGAGTCACATGGCACAGAAAGAATCTCCTTAGCCAACACATTTATGCCAACCTTTTGTCTATTTTCACTAATTTCATTTACCTGCATTAGGGCTGTATCCTTCTTTTATTTTGTCTATTTAAGTGTTCATTTGTTATATTTCAAAGTTCAAAGTAAATTTATTTTCAAAATACATTAATGTCACCATATACATTGCTCAGATTAATTTTCATGTGGGCATACTCAATAAATCCATAATAGAACAGTAACCATTAGAATCAGTGAAAGATTGCACCAATTTGGGCATTCAATGTGCAAAAGACAAAAAACTGTGCAAATACAAAAAAATGATAAGTAAATTATCAACAAACATTGAGAACATCAAATGAAGAGTTATTGAAAGTGTGTCCATAGGTTGTGGGAGTATTTCAATGATGATGTAAAGTTGAGTGAGATCTTTGCAGATTGAACCATATCAGGATTCCTCACACGAGATGCTGCCAAACCTTGTGCAAATGAAGAAGGAGGGACCTACAGGTAACTATAGTCATCAGTGGAGAACAGTACCTCTCAGTTTCCTCCTTTTTCTTCCACTGGACTTTTAATGGGTGTACACTTCTTGTATAATTTTTTTCAATCATACAAAAGATACAGTATTCCATTTACTGTCTCATCTCACAGATGACAAATTTGAGGTGTGGGATACTTAAAAAGAATGAAAACATGACCCATATGATGGGATCACTTTCAGGAGTGTAAAACAGTAAAGAAAATTAACGGCTTATTTTGTAGAGGCTGCTGGAAGATAAAGGAGAGAAATAAGTATATCAGGGAGTGTGTGTGCTTTATTTCATAGAGTAACAAGCATAGACATTCTTGAGATACAAGAGTCTAGTGGATGTAAGATGTAATAGGGCCACAGAGTCTTACCACTTTCTACGTAGCTATTCATCAGAAGTCTGTTTTCATCAAATGGATACCCTGTCATGGGAAATGGGAGAGGATTTAGAACCAATGGAAAGCACACTTAATTGTTTTCTTTTTCTACATGTAGAGAGCATGGCAGATGGAAGTAATTAGCTCAGTATCACAGCAGCCCAGTCCAATTGTGTACATAGCACTTGGTGATCACATAGTTAAAGGCATTGAGGGGAGATGGAAAAACTGCAAATCACATGCAGTTCCAGTAGATTATTGAGGAGAAAGTTTAGGAGCAGCAGCCTCTGATTAATATACTTGTACATGAGTGGGAGTACCTTCAGGCAAAAGCTATCGACCTTTAATTACAATTAATTACCCAGTGCACAGTCCCAAAATCAAAACAGTGTCTCTTTATTAAAATATTCGCATTATGTTACTGTTGCATTCACTTATGGGGCATTTTTGCCTTGATAAACATGGCTGGCTCATAACAGAAAATTGATCAGTGGTTGATGGAATTTCAAGGAAATGTTTTCATGATTTGATTAAAGTTCAGAAGTTCAAAGTACATTTATTATCAAAGTATGTATACCATATACAACCTTGAAATTTACAGGCAGCCACAAAACAAAGAAACCCAATAGAACCCATTAATGAAGGAGACCGTCAAACACCCAATGTGCAGAAAAAAAACAAATTGTGCAAACAATAAAAGTAAGCAAACAACACTCAGACCTGAAGCTGATGAAAGTGAGCCCACAGCCACGAAGCCGATCACAGCCAATCCAGGAGCCTATTAGTTGCAGGCCACAGCCTCAGTTCAGTGCAGAGATGAGTAAACCTCACGGAGCAGCAAGCTGAACACCGGCCCATCCCTTGCCTCTGGTCTTGACACACTGACTGGTGCCTAAATAGGCCAAACCTCAGGTAGTTTCTCACTCTCGAACCCGGGCCCTGTCTCTTTGATGTGCTCTTAGGTCTGGGCCCCATCACTTCAATTCAGCCTGTATTCAGCCTTTCCAATCTGGCTTGGCACTTAAATCGGACAAACCTCCAGTTGTTCCTCACTATTGGATCTAGGCCCTGTTGCTTCAGTACAGTCTCTGCAATGTGGAGAGACTTTAAAAGAAAGAGACTTTGAAAGAGAGTGGATACATGATAAAAGATGGTGTAATACTCCTTAGATTTCCAGGCTTGGTTGGACTTGTTCCATGAGCAGCCAGCACACCACACTCTAGCCTCTTACCTCTGATCATTGATCACCCGAGCTGTATAGGTTTAATACACAGAGCCGTCTAATGATCTAATGGAATTCAAATAGATCCATGATTCGTCGTGGCCATCCCTCGAAGTTGAGGATGATGGCCTTCATTCCATTTCCACAGAGCAAAGACACCTGTGCGTGTATTTGTTTAACGTGTACTTGATGTTGCACTCCAAGAAGCACACGATATTCACAATTGATTCCAATGGCATGGAAACCATGATGATTGGAGCTGATGGATTTTTTGCAGCCTTCATCTACCTTCACAGCCGTTGAGTTTGAAGTAACTTCATCCGCCTGTTCCACCATTGAGGTCTTGGTTGGATTGTTCTTTGTCAGGGATCTTACCCTCGACCTTACCACCATGGGTGACCCTATCAGGAGCATAGTTCCAGATGGCATCGCTCTTGGGATCTCATGACCACACAAGCTTCTCCAGCAAGACAAGGTGACAATCCACGGAGATTAGACTTTGTTTTTACTTATTAATTCTCAAGATATTTCTGTCATTAACTAGATGAATATCTTTTTTTTGGAGGTCAGCAATCACCAAGAGAGGTCATTTGTTGGTGAAACAGTGCGAAGTTCAAAAAGAGCTCTGGTGCTTTCGGCAGGCTGCAATCAAGGAGAGAACTCATTCATCGATGACACAATGTGAGGTTTAAAAAGTTCTTAGATGTTTTTGACTCTTTTCGGTGGGTTGCAATCAGCACAAGAGGTCATTGATTGGCGACACAGTGCGAGGTCTAAAAAGAGCTTCAGTGCTTTTGGCTTTTTCCAGTTGTCTGCAATCGGCGCAATAAAAAGTAGGGAGGTGTAGGAGGAGCCGCCATTGTGTGAGCAAGCCAGTGTTAGAGTGGTCAGGCTTTGTCAAAATAGGCTTGGGCAAGCACAGCCAGAGGTTCTAAGTAAGTAAGGTTCTAGTAAGTTTTTTTTTCTATTGATACATAGCTAGTGCACTGAAAATGTGTTTGGAGGTAGTGGTACATTCATTGTGTGAGATGTGGGAACTCTGGGAGACTTCCAGTCCCCCTGATAACTACATTGCATGGTGCAGTGAGCTGCAGCTCCTTACAGACCATGTTAAGGAACTGGACCTGCAGTATGATGACCTTTGGCTGATACAGGAAAATAAGGAGGTGACAGATAGGAGCTACAGGGAGGAGGTCCCCTCTAAACTGTAGGAGGCAGGTACTTGGATGACTGTCAGGAGAGGGAAGGGAGTAAGCAGGGGATACCTGTGGTGGTTCTCCTCAATAATAAATATACCGGGGGAAGCTGCAGTGACCAGGTCTCTAGCACTGAGTCAGGTTCTGTTGCTCAGAAGGGAAATGGGGGCGGGCAGTTGGTGAGAAGAGAAATGCAACAGTGATAGGGACTCCATAGTTAGAGGAGCAGAAAGCAGAGAGTGGGTTCTGTGGGCATAAAAGAGATCACTGGGTTGTGTGTTATCTCTCCGGTGCCAGGATCCACAGCATTCTAAAGAAGGAGGGTGAACAGCTGAAAGTTGTGAACATATTGGTTCCAACAACAAAAATGGAGAAGGTCTTGAAGAGAGAATAGAGGGAGTTAGGTAGAAAGCTAAAAAGCAGGACCTCCAGTCAAGTCAAGTCAAGTCACTTTTATTGTCATTTCAACCATAACTGCTGGTACAGTACATAGTAAAAATGAGACAATGTTTTTTCAGGACCATGGTGTTACATGACACAGTATAAAAACTAGACTGAGCTACGTAAAAAACAACACAGCCAAAGTACTACACTAGACTACAGACCTACCCAGGATTGCATAAATTGCACAAAACAGTGCAGGCCTTACAATAACTAATAAACAAGACAATAGGGCAGTAAGGTGTCAGTCCAGGCTCTGGGTATTGAGGAGTCTGATAGCTTGGGGGAAGAAATTGTTACATAGTCTGGTCGTGAGAGCCCGAATGCTCCGGTGCCTTTTCCAAGATGACAGGAGGGAGAAGAGTTTGTATGAGGGGTGCGTGGGGTCCCTCATAATGCTGTTTCCTTTGCAGATGCAGCATGTAGTGTTAATGTCCGTAATGGTGGGAAGAAAGACCCCGATGATCTTCTCAGCTGACCTCACTATTGGCTGCAGGGTCTTGCGATCCGAGATGGTGCAATTTCTGAACCAGGCGGTGATGCAGCTGTTCAGGATGCTCTCAATACAACCCCTGTAGAGTGTGATGAGGATGGGGGGTTGAGAGATGGACTTTCCTCAGCCTTCACAGAAAGTAGAGACACTGCTGGGCTTTCTTTGCTACGGAGCTGGTGTTGAGGGACCAGGTGAGATTCTCCGCCAGGTGAACACGAAGAAATTTGGTGCTCTTAACGATCTCTACCGAGGAGCTGTCGATGTTCAGTGGGGAGTGGTCACTCTGTACCCTCCTGAAGTCAACAACCATCTCTTTTGTTTTGTTCACATTCAGAGACAGGTTGTTGGCTCTGCACTAGTCCGTTAGCCATTGCACCTCCTCTCTGTAAGCTGACTCGTTGTTCTTGCTGATGAGACCTACCACGGTCATGTCATCAGAGAACTTGATGATGTGGTTCGAGCTGTGTGTTGCAGCACAGTCGTGGGTCAACAGAGTGAACAGTAGTGGACTGAGCACACAGCCCTGGGGGCTCCCGTGCTCAGTGTGATGGTGTTGGAGATGCTGCTCCCAATCCGGATTGACTGAGATCTCCCAATCAGGAAGTCTAAGATCCAGGGCAGTCATCTCTGGATTGCTGCCTGTGCCATGTGCAAGTTGATTTGGAAGATAAATGCATGGCTGAAGAATTGGTGCAGGGGGCAAGGGTTCAGAATTATGGGTCATTGGGATGTTTTCTGGGAAATGTATGACCTGTACAAAAAGGGCAGGTTGCACCTAAACGTGAGAGGGAAAAATATCCCTGCAAGCAGGTTTGCTAGAGCTGTGGGAGAGGGTTGGCACGA
The DNA here is from genome assembly GCF_030144855.1 of Hypanus sabinus. Classification (NCBI taxonomy): domain Eukaryota; kingdom Metazoa; phylum Chordata; class Chondrichthyes; order Myliobatiformes; family Dasyatidae; genus Hypanus; species Hypanus sabinus. Next base: position 82,223,653 of record NC_082716.1, read on the forward strand.
AAAAGGGAACCAGAGCTAGATGTATAGATGTATAGAGCTAGATGCAATGTGTAGTGAGTATTTAAGGAAGCCCAGGCAGATGATGAAGTCAGTGGGATGAATTGAAGTGTAAGAGGGAGTCAAAATCAAAAATGGTGAGCATACAGGACTGAAGGTGTTATATTTGAATGTATGCAGTTTACAGAATAAGGTAGATGATCTTCTAGCAGAGTTACAGATTGGCAGGCATAATGTTGTGGGCATCACTGAGTCATGGCCTAAGAAAATCGTAGTTGGGAGCTCAAACTCCAAGGATACACATTGTATTAAAAGGCCAGACATCTAGGTAGAGGAGGTGAGGATGCTCTGTTGGTAAAAACTGAAATCAAATCCTTAGAAAGAGATGACATAGGATTGGAAAATGTAGAATCCTTGAGGGTAGAGCTAAGAAAATGCAAGGGTTAAAAAGACCCTGATGGGAGTTATGTACAGGCCTCCAAACAGTAGCCTAGATGTGTGCTATAAATTACAATGGGAGACAGAAAAGGCATGTGAAAAGGCAATATTGTGATAATCATGGGGATTTCAATATGCAGGCAGATTGGAAAAATCATATTGGTGCTAGATCCCAAGAGTATATTTTAAGAATGCCTACAAAATGTCTTTTAGAGCAGTTTGTGGTTGAGCCCACCAGGGGAATAGCAATTCTGGATTGAGTGTTGTATAATAATCCAGACTTGATTAGGGAGCTTAAGGTAAAGGAAACTTCAGGAGATATTGATTGTAATATGATAAAATTCACCCTGCAGTTTGAGAAGAAGCAGCTGAAATCAGATGCATTGGTATTACAGAGGAGTAAAGGGAGTTACATAGGTATGAGATAGGAGCTGGCCGAAGTTGATTGTAAGGTGACGCTAACAGGGATGATGGCAGGACATGGTTGGTGTTTCTGGGGGAAATTTGGAATGCACAGGAAAGATACATCCCAAAGATGAAGTATTCTAAAGGGAAGGTGACGCAGCTATGGCTGACAAGGGATGTCAAAGTCAACATAAAAGAAAAAGAGAGAGCAAATAATATAGTGAAAATTTGTGGGAAGCTAAGATTGGGAAACTTTTAAAAACCAACAGAAGGAATCTAAAATAGCCACAGACAAGAGACTTGGGAGTTGAGGGATGTCCATTTAGAACAGAGATGAGGAAACATTTCTTTAGTCAGAGGGTGGTGAATCTGTGGAATTCATTGCCATGGACACCTGTGCAAACAAGTTCATTGTGTATATTTAATTCAGAGGTTGATAGGTTCTTGGTTAATCAGGGTGTAAAAGTTTACAGAGAGAAGGCAGAAGAATGGGGTTGAGAGGGATAACAAATCAACCATGATGAAAAGGCTGAGCAGTCCCAATGGGCCGAAGGGCCTAATTCTGCTCCTATGGCTTGAACTTTATTACCATTTCAGAGAACTGCGGGAAGTCAACGTCCTGATTATTGGTCTAAAGTCAGATTTCCTTTACTGGACAATGTTAATGAACTAAATGGGACTTTATGATCAGTAGTTTAATGATCACTATCTTCAACATTAGATTTTAAATCCAGAATTGCTGAATACCCTGAATTTAATGTCTCCACTCTGCCCATCACTGAACTGTTCCCACAACTTATGTATTCACTTTCAAGGACTCTTCATCTCATGTTCTTGATATATTGCTTATTTACTTATTATTTACTTATTTCTTTTTTTTCTCTTTTTGTATTTGTACAGTTTATTATCGTTTGCACACTGGTTATCTGCCCTGTTGGTGCAGTCTTTCATTGATTATGTGGTATCTATTGGATTTATTGAGTATGCCCACAAGAAATTGAATCTCAGGTTTGTATATAAATAAACATAAATATTCTTTGATAATAAATTTACTTTGAACTTTGAATTAGTCGGATCCTCATTTCTTCTATCCTAGTATTTCATTTCTTTTATTCATCACCCTTTTAGCTATGTAACACCAACCTTAATCTGATTTAATCATCCTTGCATTCTACCCTAACACAGACCTTACCTCTTCTTGCTTTACCTGCAGCTAATTTTGCCATCACTTGAAACATTATGCATGCTTATTTTGTTTTCAGCTCTGATGAATGATTCACATCTCAATCATTGCTGAGTTCTTCCAGCATTTTTGGATTTTATAATTGTAGTGCACTTCTGATGAATCTTATGGCCTATTTAATCACCTGGTTAGAAACTTTGGCTATATACCTCCTCAACAAATTAAACACAGCGTATAGAAATGATAAAGTTTTAGTTTGCATTATTAGGATGAATTTGGAATTGGCTATTGTATGATGTGAGAACTACTGTATATTGTTGAAGATATTATCCTTTGAATAAGTTCTAATTCTAAAGGCTATCTTTGATGGACATAAAAATCTAGATGCAAACTAAAAAAGGACAGGTGAATTCACTTGGCCAATATTTATCTCTAAACTGCATCACCTATCATGATTGATCATGGTGTCATATATTGCAGATCTTTACTGAATGCAAACTGTACCCCAGATCATACCACGATCTGTAATTTCAGAAAAATGAAGCCTTTTGAGATATCCTGTGATCATGTAAGAGACGTCCTAAATGCAAGGCCTTCACTTTGTGAGCGTGAACCTCAGTACATAACCAGCAAAGTTGTATTGATTGCTGCTGTTGTAAAATGAAATGGAGGGGAAATGCCTGGGTTCATTGCAAACAGTGAATTAAACACCAATTGCTCAGAAAACAGTGCAATTAGCAAGAAAAAAGGAATCAGAACATGAAAAAAAACTGCAGTAACTTCTCTCCATCAAAGGATCAGAGGCAGAGAAGGTCAGCAAGTTTAAACTCCTCAGTGTTATTATTTCAGAGGACCTGTCTTGGGCCCAGCACATAAGTGCAAATATGAAGAAAGCACAGCAGCGCCTCTACTTCCTTTGGAGTTTGCAGAGATTTGGCAGGCCATCTAAAACCTTGACAAGCTTTGATTGGTGTGCGGCAGAGTATATGAACTGGCTGCATCACAGCCTGGTACGTAAACACCAATTCCCTTGAACAGAAAATCCTACAAATAGTAATGAATATGCCCAATCCGTCAGTGCTCTCTCCACCACTGAGCGCATCTACATGAAGCATTGCCGCAGGAAAGCAGCTTCCATCATCAAGGACCCCCACCACCCAGAAAATGCTCTCTTCTCACTGCTACCACCAGGAAGAAGGTACAGGGGCCTCAGGACTCATAGTACCAGGTTCAGGAACATAACATTCTCACAACCAATGTGTCCACTTTCAAGGACTCTTCATCTCAAGTTCTCCATATTTATTATTTATTTATTATTATTTCTTTATTTTTGTATTTGGACAGTTTGTTGTCTTCTGAACTCTAGTTGAACACCCAAGTTAGATGGCCTTTCTTTGATTCTATTATGGTTATTATTTTATAGATTTATTATGCCCACAAGAAAGTGAATCTCATGGTTTTATATGGTGACATATCTATTGATAATATATTTCTTTTGTACTTTAAAAGCAGGGTAATTTCAACCAAAAAGAAGAAATGAATTTATTCTTGGCTCACTATTTTGGTCCTCACACACTGAGATGTGTCTGTCATGTTTCAAATTGGAATAGTGGGGACAGCTTCTTACAAAATGGTAAACTTCAAATCAATTTCAGTCATCCAAGGGAATTGGATAGGGTGACATTAGATCTATTACATCATTTTCTGATGTTGGAGAATGGAGTCAAAGGAGAGTTGATGGGCATGTGAGAGAGAATAAGTTCCAGTGATACAGGCAAATGAGGAGAGAAGAAACATGGTTATATGATTTTCTGTTGAGAGCTGATATGAATTAAACATGGCCAATTCTGTACCGTTGTTAGTTGGAATTGCCCCTGTACGTCGACACTTATTGTTAGTTCTCAGAAATTATGTAAGGTTAGTATTTATGGATCCATCCCATCTGAAGCAGAGCACTAGGAGTGAAGAGTGCTTAACAATACATATCTGACTCCTTATGTTCCAATGAAGTGCAGAACGGGAGATTGTGGAGTGAGTTGGAGACAATTCTTTGTGGACATTACATGCCAGGTTTAAAAAGCAACCAGGGCTCGTTGGGACGTCTGTGGAGCAGGAGGTTATGGAGTGAAATGGAGACAGTTCCTCAAGGACTTTACATGACAGGTTTAAAAAGTGACCAGGGTTTTTCAGGACTTGTTTGCAGAGTAGGAACTCGTGGAATGAGCTGGAGACTGTTCCTTATGTACTTTATGCGCCAGGTTTAAAAAGCGACTGGAGTCTGTAGGGGCTTGTGTATGGAGTGGGAGATCGTTTGGGTTACTAGTAACATAGCAAGGGCCAATAAAAAGGAGTTAGATTTAAGTGAAGTTTCCATTGTTGGAATGGGCCAGGGTAGAGTGAGAGGCTTTGGCTCAGCAGGCTTTGGTAGGAAGAGGCAAAGGCAAAGGGTGTTGAGTCATTTAGAATCATTTAGTTAATTGCAGAACCTAAGCTTAAGAACCTAGAGCCAAAGATATAATGTGTAGGCAGGATGATTGTTGTGGCAATGGAATGGTCCTGCTGTAAGCTGTGCGATTGCAGGGTACCTAACAGTCTTCCTGATGACTACCATCTGCAGGAAGTGAAAACAGCTTCAACTCCAGACTGACAAGGTCATGGAAGTAGAGCTGGAGCTGGATGTACTCAGGACCATCTGGGAGGCTGAAAACCTCAACAATGAGACTTTTACTGAGATGTCACACACAGAGTGCAGGCTTTGGATAGGAAATGGGTGACCAGCAGGAGAAGAGAAGTAAGCAATTAGTACAGGGTTCCCCTGTGGCCATTCCCTCAGCAACAAATATATCCCTTTGGGTACTACTGGTGGTGGGGAATGACCTATCAGGGTACAACAGCAGCAGCCAGCCTGATAGCGCCGTGGCCAGCTCTGAGGCTTAGCAAGGAAGGGTGAAAACATGTAGAGTGATAGTGACAGGAGATTTGATAGTTAAGGGTTCAGACAGGAGATTCTATGGCTAAGTCAGAGAAGCCAGGATGGAGTGTTGCCTCTGAGGTACAAGGGTCCAGGATATCTCAGAGTAGCTGCAGAATATTCTCAAGAGGGAAGATGAGCAACCAGAGGCTGTGGTGTGCATTGACACCAATGACAAAGGTAGAACTGGGGAAGAGATCCTGTGCAGTGAGTACAGGGAGTCATGAAAGAGGCTGGAAAGCAGGACCTCCAAGGTGGAAATATCTGGATTACTCCCGGTCATGGCAGGAATAGGAAGATAGTATAGATGAGTGAATGGCTGTAGAACTGGTTCAGGGAGCTGGGTTTTAGGTTCTTGAATAATTGGGACCTTTTCTGGGGCAGGGATGACCCGTACATAAGGGACAGGTGGCTAGTAAACTGGAGGGGAACCAATATCCTGGCTGGGAGGTGCTACTTTGGAAGATTTAAACTAGTTTGAGGGGGATGAGAACCAGAGAATCAGGTCAAAAAGTGGAGCAATGGAGAGGAGGGTAGATGTCAGGGTTAGTAAAAACAGGCAGGATGAAAGTATAAGGTATGATGGGATGGATAGTTTGAGGTATATGTACTTTAATGCTTAGAGTATTATAACCATATAACAACTGCAACATGGAAACAGGCCATCTCGGCCCTTCTAGTTCATGCTGAACGCTTACTCTCACCTAGTCCCACTGACCTGCACTCAGCCCATAACCCTCCATTCCTTTCCTGTCCATATACCTATCCAATTTTTTTTAAATGACAATACCGAACCTGCCTCTACCACTTCCACTGGAAACTTGTTCCACACAGCTACCATTCTCTGAGTAAAGAAGTTCCCCCTCATGTTACCCCTAAACTTTTGCCCCCAACTCTCAACTCATGTCCTCTTGTTTGAATCTCCCCTACTCTCAATGGAAAAAGCCCATCCACACCAACTCTATCTATCCTCCTCATAATTTTAAATACCTCTATCATCCCCTCTCAACCTTCTATGCTCCAAAGAATAAAGACCTAACTTGTTCAACCTTTCCCTGTAACTTAGGTGCTGAAACCCTGGTAACATGGGTAAAGATGATGAACACAGAGCATGGATCAGTCCATGGAAATATGATGCTGTGAGATTAGAGAGTTGCTTGAGAGAGTGTCAGGAAAGAGTGCTTAGATAAGGGTAAGTATGGACTTTGTAGGTGAGTATGAAATTGGAGCAGGGCAACTTATGCTGGGCAACAAAGATTTTGCTTCCTGAATATGCTTGGGTGCATCTTATGGATGTTGGGCTGCTGATCATGAAAGTAAACAAGAAATTTCCATACCATGCACCATTTATTTGAAATTGTCTTTATTTGTTATTTCAAATCATAATTCAAGTCAACTAAAATGTTGCAATTTCTATCTTGTCCAGGCTAGCCTGGGCATTCATAGGCAGTGCAGATGAGACCTATGCCACATGACAGTAGTCTTCCAGTGCCAAAGCTACCAGAGACATTGAGTCCAGAGGAGGCAGAAGAAGATGCCATGATGCACAAGCTAGAAATGGAAAACAACACTGATAAGTTTTAGTTAGAAGAAAGATCAGGGATGGCAATGTATGGAAACCTTAGACATTGAGAAAGGTGATCAATTTAGTGAAGAAATAAAATGAAAAGTATGTAATGCTTAGGATTCTAGAATCAAACAGAGCACTTGATGGTTATAAAGACGCCAGAAAAGAACTCAAGGAGGAATTAGGAAAGCCAGGAGGGGCCATGAAAAGTCCTTGGCATTAAATAGAATCCCAAGGCATCCTATGCATACATTAAGAGCGAGAGGACAACTAAGGAGAGGGTAGGACCACCCAAGGATAAAGGGGGAACATTTTACTTGGATGTGGAGGATATGGTGAGGTCCTCAATGAGTATTTTACATCAGTATTTACCAATGAGAAGATACATCAGATATGGAAGATAGGGAGATCAACCCTGAGCATAATGATGGAAGTGCACTTTGAGGTAGACGAGTAAGTAGTATTGGGTCTTAAATGGCCTTAAGGTAGATAAGTACCCAGGGCCTGATGGGATATACACTAGGTTATTGAGAGAGGCAAGAGAAGAGATTTACCAATATCAGGTCCTTTCTGGCCACAAGTGAGGTCCTGGTGAACTGGCAAGTTGCTAATGTTGGTCCATTATTCCAGAAAGGATCCAGGAATAATCTTGGAAGCTCTCGACCAGTGATTCTCATGTCAGTTGTATTGAAGTTACTGAATCAAATTCTTAGGGATGAGATTTATGTACATTTTGAAAACTATAGCTTAATTAGGGAGAGTCATCAGGGCTTTGTGCAGGGTAATTCATGTCTTACGAACTAACAAAGTTGAAGATAGAGCTGTGGATGCCCTCTGCGTGGATTTTAGTAAGGTGTTTGATAAGGTCCCTCATGGGAAGCGCATCCAGGAAATTATAACACAGGGTTCCATGGTGAATTGGCCATTTTGATTCAGAACTGGCTTGCTGATAGAAGACAGAGAGCTTTGGTCGAAAGGCATTATTCTTGCTGGAGGTCTGTTAATATTGTTGTTATGCAAGGATCTGTACTGGGACCTCTGCTGTTTGTGATGCATATAACTGGCCGATGAAAATGTAGATGGGTGCGTTAGTAAGATTGCAGATGATATGAAGATTGGTGGAGTTGTAGATAGCGTAGAAGATTAGCGAAAAATACAGCAAGATACAGATCAGTTGCAGATCTGGGCGGAGAAACAGCAGATGGAATTTACCTGACCAAATGTTAACTATTGCACCTTGGTGGGTCAAATAAAAGAGACAATATATTGCTAAAGGCAAAATCCTTAACAGTATTACTAACAAAGCAATCTTGAGGTCCTTCATAGCTCCCTGAAATTAGCTGCACAGGTTGATAGGGTGGTTAAGAAGGCATATGGCATGCTTGCCTTTATTCATCGAGGAACTGAGTTCAAAAGTCAGGAAGTTACGTTGCAGCTTTATAAAACTCTAGTTAGGCCACATGTGGTGTATTGCAACAGTCCTCATAACCCCATTATAGGAAGGATGTTGAGGCTTTGGAGAGGGTGCAGAAGAGGTTTACCAGGATGCTGCCTGGTTTAGAGGGCATGAGAGACTGGACAAACTTGGGTTGTTTTCCCTTGAGTGGTGGAGGCTGAGGGGAGAGCTGATAGAGGTTTATAAGCTTATGAAGGGCATAAATTAAGTAGGCAGACTTTTTACTGGGGTTGAAATGTCTAATACCAGAGAGCATGTATTCAAGGTGAGAGGGGGTAACCTAAGAGTAGATCTGAGGAGCAATTTTTTTCTCAGACTGTGCTGTGTGTCTGAAAAGCACTGCCTGGGGTGGTGGTAGAGGCAGAAACATTGGAGAGGTTTAGATAAGCACATGAATGTGAGGCAGGATATGGACATTATGTAGGAAGAAAAGATTAGTTATCCATTTGATTACTAATTTATGTGGTTCAGTATAGCATTGTGGGCCGTAGGGCCTGTTCCTGTGCTGTACTGTTCTATGTTCTCAATGAACAGTGATAACCCCTGAAATCAAACTGCAGCATGAAATCTACAAGCATGTTGTTAGCAATCTCCGATAATCTGCATCACACTTCTCTGCTGTACGCTTCTGCAGTTCTTCAGTTTTTTAAGGTCCTGCCATTAATTGCAATTTAAAAGTAAATATATTTTATATACATACACACACATATCCTGTAACAGTGCTATTTCTTGAAACATTTGTCAAGTAGAGAAATCCAACTAAGGTTCATTGCTGTCACCTAGGCAATGAAAAGGTCAGAAAGGATCAAAATAATTGTCACTGGTTTCCAAAGAACTGAGTTAAGGTTTACTGCCTCTGAGCCCTTCCCTGAGTGCAGTACAATAATGGTCTGACTTGTGACCTACATGAAGCACAAATAAGATAAGTGATTTTGAGCATTCTATGTATGTGGTATGGCCGTCATTGTTAACCAACGTGCTCTTCTTCTAGGGATAAGCAGAGGTCTCAAGTTTCTCTTAACCTGCAAAATAAACAAGCAAAAGCAGAGAATCAAGGAATAATGCAACTATTTCTGTTGTGAGTGAGGTGGGAGCAATCCTGCTGCCTCGGTGAACTTCCTTTCTCAGTATGAGAGGGCAGTACGTCACACAAACTCAGACTATGCTTGTCTATGTTAGGGTAATATGATTGAAATGGTCATACTTGTCATTATACATACCATTTATTACAAATTACTATAAATTGCACTTTTAGACAGAGATATAACGTAAATATTTTTACTCCTCATGTATATGACCGATATAAGAAATAAAATCAATTCAATTCAATACAAAAATGACTGAATTTGAAATGAAATTTGCATTTACACCCCCATTTTCGCACCCTTTAGAAGCAGTTTTAAAATTATTGCATGTGTGGCAACCTCTATTCCTGGGGGGGGGCACACCTCACAGGGCAAACTAGTCACCATTTTGTGTTTTTATTGGTCACATTTGTGGTCATTCAGGGAGATTTCAAAATTAATCTCTTTATTTGGGAGCTGATACACCATAGGGGAAGCTTTTAGAGCATATAAATGGGATTTCCAATTGAATTTATCAATAAATAGACTAGTGTACCTCAATATAAACAAAAAATATTTTTGTATCACTTTGAAAGTAGCTTAAAATTGGGTTTGCAGCTTTTTAGAGCTGTTTTAATCAGATTTCATCATGCCTTCACTTCTAAGAGCAAGAAGGAATCATTTAGAAGAACCATTTTAAAAATTGCTATGTTTCAAAGCAATATGCAAATAATCTGAATTGGTGGGGGACAGGAGAAACTTTTCAAAGTGGAACCAACCTCTAATGTTCTGGGGGTAAGTTCGACCTGATTGCATTTTGAATATCTCTCCTCACTTTTTGGGTCTGCAAAAGTCCAAGCGAGTCTGGGGCCTTCCTGCAGTGGGCAGAAGGTGGGTTGTGAAGGCCCTGGACTGCCCTGATGCCTTTATGACAGCTCCAGGTTTCCCAATATCTCTGAATGCCTCTGATGGTCAGCAACTTCAAAGAATAGTCGAACAGGACTTAAATGATTAAAGGCAAGAATTTTGTTTTTCTGATGAACTTATGACATGTAAATTAATCAAAACATTACTGACATTGAAACTGAAAAACATAAAAGCACTTTTCTTCATCCAGTTCAGTGCCTCTATTCAAGGGAGTAGTATGTTATGTGTGCTGTGATTGGTATCTGTTTGGGAGGGGGTGGTTTCAAAAACAAGTATGTCTGGCTACTTAACTCGGGATCATCAGGGACTGCCTATCAGCTCAGAGTAAGAGGTCAGCTACATTCTTATAAGCTGCTGACATCTGTGTTGAAATGCACAGGTGCAGAAGTCCAGAACCTATTGACCCACAGACTGGATCTTGCCAAAGCTGGCTTGCTATCGACACAACGAAGCTTTAAATTTATAAAGATCTGTGGCTGTTACTGAACCACAGGGGCATGTCTTTTTCTGGAGGAGGCAAGTGTAACTGATACAGTTTTTGGCTTGCTCCTTATTACTCATTGTATGTTGCAATGTATTTTATCACCCATATGATGCGTTTATATTCCCATTATGTTATTCTAAATGGAAAACTGCAGAAGCTTTATTATAGTAAGGAGTGGTTTTTATATACAAAATCCTCTCTGGGGTCAGTTCTCAGATCCTTTCATAGCCACAATTATTTTAAGGCTTTTAGCTTAGCAGGTTTTTGTAGTCAAGATAGTTAGCATCCACATGGGCATATTTCCAAGGTTTTCATGGCCATATGAAACATCATCTTACTCATTCTCAAAAGCAGCACATTCTCATGGATCACGTGTGTCTTGATGGAAGAGAACCTAACTGACAGTAAAATTTCAACTTGAAATTAACTATTCAGTTTTTGTAACTGACAGGAAACTCTGCAGGTAAAAAATAATGTTACAATCAGTTCTATCTGCGAATATTGTGAGTACTGTGCTGTGTACCCACACCACAGACACCTAAATGAATTTAAATCAGCATTGTCTGGTCTTCCCATTAACTATGATTCACGGCTTTTTCACCAGAGTGGTGAAGAAGAGTTAAAGGAGTGACCAGTCTGTTGTCTCGTGAACATAGTCATTGGGGAGATTTAGCTGGTGGATATGAAGTAGTGTCTATTTTCGACAAAATGAGACACATCATAGGGAGGCCTTTTTGGAAGAAGAGGTCTGTTCTACCCAACACTACATGACATTTTATGTGCTAAAGATCAAAGGACAATTCCATATTTACAACGCATCCTCAATGCTTCTTTTGAACTACACACAAGTCTCACAGCTCCTGATTTGCACCCACACCACATGCACCTAAATGAATTTTAATCAGCATTGGTTGGTCTTCCCATTAACTATGATTCACAGCCCATTGTTCGGAGCTGCACTTTAAATTTAATCTACAGTCTATATTCAGATTTGAAGATTGATGGCTGAAATTTGTTGCTGAAGTTATTTGCTATATGTGCTAGCCTCAAACACCCTAATACACTCCACTCTTCCAAGATGTACCCTTTGAGAATGTGTTACACTGTGAAGTTTCACCACGCCAGTGTGCATCTAGGCACAGTTGTTCACCAGTCTTGGATACAGAGCTATGTTGTGTTTCCACAGACACATGAAGTCCTCATCAAAGCACCCAGTCTTGGGCATATGAAGAATAAGGAATGTAGTTTTTTTTGAATTGCTGGCCAGTCACTTTGTCTTTCTGTGAGGATTTGTCTGCATGAGATGTTAAGTGCTGTTAAAGTTTGAATGAAACATTTCATGCCATTTATCTGTCTGTCAGAAGGTAGTGGACATTTACTCTTCCATCTACTGAGCAGTGGCCAAGTCATTCTTCTCTGATAGCTGACTGTTGTGGCTTTTCAGCAATGATGAATGTTTTGTAGCTGAATGGTGATGACCTAGCGCAGGAAAATACACAGCTGGAATGATCCTTATAAAGAGGAGAAATTCTTCACACTACAGTTGTGCAAACCAAGGGCAAGGATATAGTTGAAAATAGGTGACTTTCTAGATTTGTTCTTGAACAATTACAATCAGGAGTTCGAATTCCACTGTGGTAGCAGCTGAGTAACTCAATTTGATAAATTTAATTTAATCTCTGGCATTACCAAACATGATACTACTGCATTACAATTACGAAAACCTTTGCTGACATACCTCATGGAAAGAAGTCTGCAAGCCTTATGTAGTCTGACCTCTATTCCCAATCTTGGGGATGGGTGATAGAGGGATGTGCATCCAGTAATCAAGTTTAAAATAAAATATACCTCATTGATGCACACTCATCAAATAATTGTGCATCTGTTTTTATGCAGTCAAAACTTTGCACCAAGCAGCTGCCATGTACTTTAGCTTCAAGTCATTTACACTGCTTTCACCATTGCACCTTTACTGCACACAGACTGCACAGGAAGAAAACCTTTATGTTAAATGTGCCAGTTATCTGGGACTAAGGTTTGAGATTACTCCACTGGGGATTCATGCGTTATTTTTAGTGGGACTGAGCCTTAACGATATGCATTTGACCTTCAGGTTTTTTGCTTGTCGCTAGTTTCAGAGCAGTTCATTTGTTTCCTGCAACTCTGCATTTTCTAGCAGTTTTTTACTTCTGTGTTGACTTTATTTATTTTGCCCTCAAGGCTTTGTACATGAGATTGTCACCCATGAATAAATAGGCAAATGAACAGTGCATACTTGCAGAGGTCCTTAACTAATATAAATTATTTAGATTTAAAATATATATATCTCCAGGGGATGACTTTCCATAGAGTCTTTCTCCTTGTATGCCCTAATGGAAAGGGTGAAGCAGATTCATAAAAAGTTGCAAAATAAACTTTGATAAATGTGGAAGGAGGAAGGAAAAATGTGTGAGAAAGAGCAGAAAAGTAGGGATTGTTGAACTCTTTTAAAGAGCTATCAAATAATGATGGGCTGAACAGCCTCCCCCTAGGTCAAAATGATTGTATAATTGACTGCAAGAGCAACTTACAGTTTGGTTTGCTGAGTACATGGCAAATGAAACCTTAACTGCTGAAAATAGACATCTTATGGGGGGGGGGGGGGGGTGAGAAAACTCAGAACAATTATCAGACCAGACATCTAGGTCAGAGTGATAGATTTAGATTCCATACAACCTTAAGTGCCACAGATATTTTTCTCACTAAATTTGTTGCTCACATATAATGATTTTTCACAATAGACATCTGATCCATCCATTTCTCCATCCAAAAAGTATGGTCTGGGGTCCATTCACTTTTTCCTTCAACAGAGAGCCAACAAGTTCCCTGCACCACCACTCTGATTCATCTGGCTGGTTTTGTTCTACCATCAAGCAGTTCTCCTTCAACTCCTCCCACAAGTCAAATGTTCAGCTTTGGAAAATTGCACGAATCCCAAGGTATACCTCTTTAGCTTTGTTGATACATGTTTCAGTCCTGCTCAAGCCTCCTCCCTCAACCTTTCCCCCCATTTAGATGGTGCTTCCTACACTTGTAGAGCACTCAAAGATATCATTACATTTATTGCTTGCACTTTCACATGGTCTGAATGCCATTTTTATCTCTCTTTCCTTGACATTTCTCTCTGCAAAATGGAATAAATGAATGTCCAAGATTTATTACATGCCTATAATAATTAGACCGAATCCCATTCTGTTTCCTGTAAGTACTCCTTTCAGCTATTCTACTTCCTGATCGCCTATCTGCTCTGATGATGAGACTTCCCACAGTAGTACCTTCAGGGTACATTCTGTTTTCTATAACATCAGCTTCTCTACAATCTTATATGATAGAGTTCTCAATCATCCTTCCTGTCTTTCTTGTAATTGTGTTCTCACTCCCTCTCCTCCCAACCAGTACTAATATAGAGCTCATCTTCCAACTCATCAGCCTCCACCTTCAGAAGTTCATTGGCTATGATAGACTGGGAATGGACAAGGTTTAACTTTTAAAGACTAAGTGCAGCAGCTGCCACGTTTCTTTCTGGTACAAAAGGGAAAATGACACAATGGTGGCCAACAAAATAAGTGACGAGTGGTATTAGGTCCAAAGAGGACTCACTCATGTTCACAAGAAAAAGTAGTAAGTTTGAGGATTATGAGCAGTTTAGAATTCATCAAACGGAGGCAGGAGAATGATTAAGAAAATAAAATAAATAGGGTGTGAGAGTAAACTTGCAATGAACATAGAAGTGGATTAAAAACACATCTACAGGGATATGGTTAAAAAAAAGCAAAAGACTAATGTAAACATCCTGTATCAGTTACAGTGAGAATGGGGTGAGGGGAGCATGACTGAGATTGAGAACAAATTAAATATTTTGGTTTTGTCCTCACTGGGGAAAGCACAATTTCTTAGTAATGCAAGGAGTCTGATATTCTAAGGAGGAACTCATCAATATTGATAAAAATAGTGATGGAGAATTTAATGGGACTAAGATGTAATAAAGTAATGGGCATGGAAATGGATAATTGTCAATTTTGCTTTTGGTTATTTGTAGTTCCTGCAGGTTGGTGGGTGACAAGTGTAACCTTTTTTTTAAAAGAAGGAATGAAAACAGCATGCTACAGATCAATGAGCCCAACACCTGGAACAGTGAAAACAGTAAGCTTATTAAACAAGAATATGATATCTAGACACTTTGAAGATATCATCAAGATCAGACTGTCAACCTGGATTTATGGAAAGGAAATCACATATGACAAATTTACTAGTTTTTGAGTATGTACTGAGAGCATGGAAATCCTTATTATTGATGGCTTTTGCTATCCTCTGGACTTACCTGATTAAAAGCACTCTGGACTAACCTCACATACTCTATCTCAGGATTTGTCAACCAAGATTCCGATGCTTATTTTCTAAAATGCAACATGTTCTGCTGACCTTTCTGACCCCCCCACCCCCACACTGTACTTCTGCTTGCTTTTCTTTTTGACATCCCTTCATGTTCTTCCCTCATTAGCTTCATTTTGATCTGGTATCTTGCTTGTATTTAAATCAAACAGATCAAAATTCATGATGTTGTCTATAATTACATTGTTTTTTTAAAAATTAATGTTCCATTGGCAGCGAGTTTTAGTAGCAGCATGATTTGGCATGTTTTATGAATGAAAGAGTTATCAGTTTGAGGTTCCAGAATGGATGAAGGGGCTAGCTTATGCAAGCTAGCTTCCGAGTACAAAGTTGAATAAGTTCTGGAAACACTGCTAACCGCAAACACTTGGATTTTAATCTCTTTAATGGATTGACTGTCTAACGCTTTTAACTTGTCAGCAAATCAGGAGTCAAGTTCTAATTTAAATCTATGTCCAACATGGTTCTTAACTGTAAATTTACAATCAGCAAGCATTTAGTGTTGAATTACAGCAACACCAAAGAACCTACTTTGTAACTCTTGTCATTTATTTTGGCAATTAACTCAGTCCACTAATACTTTGTGTACCACCTGTTTAAACTAAAGTGCTGATTATGAATCCACAATAACAGGCAACTCAGTCGACTTATTTTCTAATTTAGTATGAGCGATTAATTAACATAACTGGCCACTTATTTAATGAAGGTGGTGTATGTACAATCTCAATTTTGATTATATTAGTCA
Source organism: Hypanus sabinus (assembly GCF_030144855.1). Lineage (NCBI taxonomy): Eukaryota > Metazoa > Chordata > Chondrichthyes > Myliobatiformes > Dasyatidae > Hypanus > Hypanus sabinus. The sequence continues at coordinate 82,239,321 of NC_082716.1, forward strand.
GAATGGGTAATAACACCTATATATATTCCTCATGGGGAACCATGGTGAAGGGATTAAAAAACTACGATGGCAGGATATCGATTCCAGTGTTTGTGTACCTAACACCCTTGAAAAGCAGCAAGTTGTAATTCATATACTTATGGAATATTTGCTAAGGAAACAGACTTCTTTGTTTGGATTAGAACTATTCATCAAGTATTTTAGAAGTTTTGGTATCAAGTGGTGACCACGGGCAAATATGATAAAGAACTCGTTGTGTGTTCTATGCATGAAAAATGAGTTCCAAAGCATTGAATGAATGTTAAACACAAGAAAATCTGCAGATGCTGGGAACCTAGAGTAACAGCCAGCAAATGCTGGGGAAACTCAGCAGGTTTTTGTAAATGCTGCCTGACCAGCTGAAATAATGAATGCTATTGCTGTTACTTTATAAAGGGGAATCTGTGCACTTTGAGAAGATTCCAGCATACAATATTCTTCCACATTGCTGTTAGCTCATACACAATTGTCCATCTGCCCTAAAATTAAGGATGGTGGACCACTTCTGACTGCTTAATATGGAGTAAATACTAAATGTGCTTACAGTGGGCCCCTCAAGTAAAATTATCCAACTGTCCATATCTGCACCCACATTGAGAAGCCCTCTCCATCACATATCACATATCTAATTCATTTTAGCCTCTCGATTAGATTTTGCCTTGTACCTCAGTCCCAAGCATCCTTTTTTTTTAACAAACCATCCACAGCATGTGGGGGTGTGTCTTAAGTCTATTTTAAGAGATTGTGGGCAATCTGTGAATTAGTTCCCTGTAGCATTATTTTTCCCCATATCTTGTAATATCTTTGGTTAATAAATAGATTAACTAAATTTACCTGAATGCTGATTATAGGAGAGAGTTCCAAATTTATATAATCATTCCTGAACAGAAATACTTCTGAACTTTACACCTGAAATGACTTGTTCTAATTTTTATATATTGTGCTCTGGTCCCAGGTAACTTGAATAGTATTTTGTAGTTTAAATTTATCAACCTTAATCAGATCACTCCTCTTTAACATTCTACACATAGTATGACATTTGTAATCTCAACCCAGCATTAGCCTTTGGAATCCATGTGCCGTTTATAAATCATGGCTCAACTTATCGGAAGTTGAGGTGCCCAGTCTGTCCACAGTACTTCATATGTAGTCCACCAAATGAAATCCATAGCCTCAGTATGTTATCAATCCCTCTTGAACCTCCTTACACTTGACCCTTCGGTATCTCAGACCCAAGCATCCTTGTGTGCATGGGTGGGTACGTAAGATAGAGTAGATTCCGGGAAATGGGATTGATGGGAAATGTTCTGACAGCCAGCATAGATTTGATGGGCCAAATTACACATTTCTATGTGATTGGGAAATATGAGAAAATGAATACAGTAACAAGCATTCCATTTGTTTTGTCTAATTATTTCTGAAACTGTCCATGATGTTTTAATAATCTATGCAGGAAGACCTTAATCAGCTCTTTAACTCCACTTATTTTAACCATTTAGCATATACAGTATTGTATGTTTCCCCATTTTCTTTCAGCAAAAAATGGTTGACTGCGCGTTTGCTGGATCTGGCACACATTTGATTTAATTGTTAATATTTATTTGAACTATTGATATCTACTTGAAATTTAATGCTGCTATCTACATAGATTTGTTGTCACCTGTGTCATTTATAATTGCAGGTATGTTGCCTTCTTTCATGTCAATTGAGTATTTTGAAATATACTAAATAATTCAAACACAAGCATAGATGTTTGTGAGATCTTACTAGAAACATCCTGTCGATTTGAGATCAGCTCATTATCCTGAGTCTCTATCTCTTACGATTCACTAATTTCCAAGCCAGGTCAATAAATTGTCTTTAATTTCAAAGGCTTCAATTTTAGATGACAGTCTTTTATGAGGGACTCTATCAAATTCCTCTGGAAATCTATTTGAAAAACACCCAAAGGCATTGCCCTAACCACTAGATTAGTCATCTCTTCAAAGAATGCAATCAGTCTCGTCAGGCATGACCTACACTTTACAAACCCACACTGGTTTTCTCTCATCAACTGAAACATTTCAAGGTGTTCATTCACTCTATCCTTAATTATGCTCTCCAGTAATTCGCTGACAACAGATGTGAAGCTAACTGATATATTATTCCCTACTTTCCCCTTTCACTTTTTCAAACAGTGGAATGACAGGCACATTTCTCAATCTAAGGAAATGCTTATCAAAACAAGAGAAGTTTTTAAGTTTGGGGTTGGGACATCTGCAATGTCTCCACCAGTTTCTTTTTTCTCCCCCTGCTTTTGATCTGCAGGAAAATTGTTATTCTTTAATGTTGCGATTTTCACTGCTGTTCTGTTCGCATCAACACCATACCTCGACAGTTTTTTTGAGATATCCAGAGTGCTATTATTTTCCATTCTAGATGTTGATACCAAAGTGTCATTTAACTGGTCTTCTACCTTCTTATTTTTATTATTTTCATATTTCAATATTTTCACATAGAATATGTATATAAAGCAGATAATATTGCTCCTGAATGTTTAGTTTTCCTTAAGTACTTGTGAGATCTTTGTCATGACTTTGATATGCTTTGGAATTTTTTTTTTTCCTCTCCATACTTCGTAACTTGGTGATTTCAAATCTCCAACTTCATCTCAATTGAAGCCTGTAATTCTGTTTCAGATATCTCCTGTAGTATATTGGAAAATATGTCATTTTCTCAATTACAGCCCATCTTATAGTTTACCCTCTACAGTACAGTACAGTACAGCACTGAAAATACACTACCCCCTCAATGAGCTTCCAACTAGCACTGAACCCAATATTTAAAGACTGATCCTCATAAATTGCCCCTATTCACTTAAGCTGCAGAAATTTATACTTCAATCCTGAATTGGCTAAATCTATTCTCCCCTGAACAGATGTCCAAAGCAATCTGTTAAAATGTTACTTGTGCACAGCAATTAAAAGACAGTTGTATGCTGATAGAAGAGATTGCCTTTTTTATTTAACAGCCCCCAAGAAGAAGAATGATCTGGTGAAGTCATTGGGACGCTGTCATGACAAGCTTTTTGCACCAATCTTTTTGGTGATTGCTCATTTCTGTAGCATTCTCCAGTTTTTTTTTTAATGAGGTCGAGTTGCTAGCTCAACGCTCAACCCAGCATGGATGGAAAGCGTGCAAGGGAGCCGACTGGATTCAAACACAGGACCATTCGCTCCAGAGCCCAGCGCTGATGCCATTACACTACCAGATGGCCAACAGCCCCCAAAACAGTTAATTAATAATGGCATTACCATGGGTCTTACAAGGTTTTACTTGCCCTACAAGCATTAACTGGAGTGTATTATAGAATATTGTTTGCCCAGAATGTATTAAGGAGTGGAAAGAGAAGTATAAATAGTACAAAATCCAATGCAACTTTCACTGTCTTCTTTCTAGTAACTAAATCTCTCATAGCTGAATGAAAAGAATAATGGCAGAAAGCTTGGTATTTTAATGCACACTATACCTCAAAGTACATTTATTATCAAAGTATGTTTGCAGAATTAGTCAGAGATTTATCCTCCCACAGGCTGCTATGAAATAAAGAAACACCATGGAATCCGTTCAAGAAGACATTAATCACCAGCGTGCAAGTTCCATGTACGATAACCTTTTCATTCTGGCAATCATTCTTGTGAACTGCCTTTGGACCCTCTCTAATGCGAGCACATCTTGTCTTAGATGAGGAGCCCAAAACTTTCAAGGTGTGGCCTCACCATTGAATGTTGTGGCTGGTTTGTGGGGCATAACAATCATTTCCTGCTCTCATTTTCCTGCGTCTTGTATCCCCGATGCAAAATTTCCACCTTTATGGAAATAGAATTGAGGAATGCTGAAGTATTTTGTCCCTTGCCAGATACATACACAACCAGATTTCACCATCATAGGGTGCCAGTGAAGGCTGGAGACCCAGAGCAGAGTTGAAAGCACATGAGTTGAGCTATCAACTGTATGCTCAGTTTGGTACAGGTCTGTCAGAAAACAGGCCAGGTACATTCAGTGGGCAAGTCTACACTGAAGATAGTTATTCAAAGCAATTTTGTAGTATGATACTTCACAGGAGGAATGTTTTCATAATGAAAAGCCATGGGGTAACAACACTTTTATGTAATCCGTGCACTCCTTTACCAAACAAATGACCTACTTTCAGTGTCTTTAGAAGATTTGCCTCTACGTTTTTTTTAACCCATTTAGTTGCAGTAGAGCTTTCTTGCACCCTTGTATGGGAAAGTTTTGTGCACATACATTATCACTCATATCATCAATTTCCACGCTGTTATTTCTTATGAAAAATATTTCCATAGGTTCTGTCTGAACGGAAAGATTTATGCATGTGATAACATGCACGAAGGCTGCTGATGCTTCAATCCATGTAGTCTTCTTTCTAATGCTGTTCTTGACAAAATACTGTAGATGACGTCACAACAAAATGCACGAAACTTCTTGTCATTTCCTTGCGAATACAGCTTAATAGCTACATTGCCTGACTCACTAAGTTAACAGCAATGTGCTTCTCACTGAATTCTCTTCGGAAATTTGATTTGGAGCCACATAATATCTGCATGACCTTGCTTTCCTCTGAGGAGGTTGTGGACATATTCACCAAAATACTCAATCAGCAGCTTCCAGCTACTTTCCCTGCAGATATTTGGCTAGTATTTTCCATGCAAGGTTAGAGGGCACATTACCTACTGATGCTCATGATGGCTCAAGCTGCTGTGGGCATTTTCAATGCAAAGCTCTTTCTTCCTATGCCAGGCCTGTTATTACTTCCTCATCACTATTTTCCAATATAGATGTGGGTTCTTGTTCAGCTGCACCTAATGCCAGGAATATGAAGAGATGCGGGAAACTGCAAATGAAAAACTCTTTATTTTTGTCTTCACTCTTGCAAATCTCTTCCATAGTCATGCTAATAAAAATCATATTTCTGCCTATTAATAAGTGCATAAATATTTTTCCTGCAGACTCTGTGCTCCTTTCTCTCTGTTATCATATTATTTACATAGATTTTTTTATCTTGGTCCCTACTTTTGCCCATTCCATTGAAATATAAATATCTTTTCAAATCTTCCCTCCCCTCCCCACTTTTTACAGCCTTAGTTCCATATTGATCCTTGAATTGCTCATTTGTGATGGAAGGTCACAAGATATTGTCTCCATTTCTGCCTCCTCAGAGATTGGTTGTCCTGTGTGAAATTTGGAAAGAAGTACAGAAGTTCACACGAAGCTGTCTCCAGAACCATGGAAGAACCAACACTTATGATCTAATTTATCTGGAGAAGTAACACCAGGATTGATGCTGGTGATCAAGTCACCAACTCTCATAAGTACAGTATTGTTCTAGGACAAATTTGTCATCTTTACAGCCTCTCTTCATCACCAAGACAACCAAAGCTGGGCCCAGTGATCCCAGAAAACTGTGCCTCTTTGACCTCTGATCCTAAGGATTGTAAAGCAATAAATAGTAGCATGCAACAGCAGTGTCAAATGTTCATTACCTTCAGTACTTGTAATTGATAGGGCTCATTACCTACTTTGTTTGTAATGCCAGTGCTTATTACTGACTCTAATTGATAGTACTTGTTAACTCACCTGTGAGTGGCACGGCTCATTACCCATGAATTATGAGGCTCACTACTTGTAAATGAACACACTCACTATTGATTTGGCATTAAGACAATTCATTACAGACGAGGCGTAATGGAGAGAGCTTTTCATTTCTGAGAATTCATAATTGAAAAGATTCATGTTTGATATGGAACAGACAAGGCATAGCACTATAATTGTGAATGATGAATTCCTACAGCTGAGAATAATATGGCTTGCTGCAATACTTGTGAGAGACAGGATCCATTCACTTTGACATTCATTATCCAATGAAGAGAAGTTCAGTTTCTGTTCTTAATATCACCCACTGCTCCCACCCTCAGCCTATTTCACAGTCAAGTAAGCTAAAGGAGCTTGTGTAAAAGCAGCAACAATAACCTAGATTTATATACATAAGAAATTCTGCAGATGCTGAAAATCCAAAGCAACATACACAAAATACTGGGGGAACTCAGCAGGTCAGGCAGCTTCTATGGAAATGAATAAACAATTGATGTTTTGGGCTGAGACCAGACTTCAGGACTGGAAAGAAGAGGGAAGATGCCAGAATAAAAAGTTGGAATAAAAGCTGAAACTTGGTTTGAATGATTAATGAACCATGTTTTCAAAGTTTTTAAAAAATTAGAGGGGAGATAAAAAGGTGGGGAAGGAGGGAACTGCACTACTAATTAGGCAAAATATCACAACTGCATTCAGTGAAGACATAATGGAGGACTCAGATACTGTGTCCATTTGGGTAGAACTCTGGAATAGAAAGGGTGCAATTACACTGATGGGATTGTATGACAGATCCCCTAATGGTCATGGGAACATTGAGGAACAGAAATGAAATCAGATTAATAAAATGTGTGAAAATAATAATCTTGTTGTCATGGAGGATTTCAACTTCCCTAATATAAAGTGGGACTTCCTTAGTGTAAGGGGTTTAGATGGGGCAGAATTTGTTAAGTGTATCCAGCAAGGTTTTTTAAATCAATATGTCAATGGTCCAATGAGAGAAAGGGCAGTAATGGACCTGATGTTGGGTGAAGAACCTGGCCAGGTGACTTACCTTTCAGTTAGTGAACATTTAGGGAAGTGTGACCACAACTCCTTACTTTCAGGGTAGCTATAGATAAGGATAGGTATGGTCTTTGTGGGAGAGCTTTAATTTGGAGTAGGACAAATAAAAAGTGCATTAGGGCTGGAGTGTGGTGGATGGTTGAGGCTGGTTGCACCCTGCACTGGGCAAGGGTTGGCCAGTGTGTGCTTGTGTTTCTGATACTGGTGCAGGTTAGCAGCGAGGCTGAGCGAGCTGCTGAACTGCTGCCTTTGGTAAGGCAGCTGGGGAGAAATGGATAGTTGTGAAGGAGAATTAAAGGGAATGAGGAGATAATGAGGGGATGGATGAATGAAAGCTGAGACAAAGGGAGTAAAAGAGTTAGGAATGATAGTGGAGAGAGCTCTGAAAGTGAGGAAGATGAACAAGTTCAGAGAGGAGGTGTTGTCATAATATGGTTTAATGAGAAGGCTCAAGGAAACATGAAGAAAATTAACCCATTTGTGCTAACAACAACTGGCAAATAAGATAGGGGAAATAGTATTTGCAAAAGTCCTTAATAATGGCAACCTATTGGTAAGATGTGTGAAAGAGGAACCATATAACAATTACAGTACGGAAACAGGCCATCTCGGCCCTTCTAGTCCATGCCGAATGCTCACCCTTAGCCCTCCATTCCTTTCCTGTCCATATACCAATCCAATTTTTTAAAATGACAATATCAAACCTGCCTCTACCACTTCTACTAGAAGCTCGTTCCACACAGCTACCACTCTCTGAGTAAAGAATTTCCCCCTTATGTTACCCTTAAATTTTTGCTCCCTAACTCTCAACTCATGTCCTCTTGTTTGAATCTCCCCTCCTCTCAATGGAAAAGCCTATCCATGTCAACTCTATCTATCCCCCTCATAACTTTAAATACCTCTATCAAGTCCCCCCTCAACCTTCTACGCTCCAGAGAATAAAGACCAAACTTGTTCAACCTTTCTATGTAACATAGGTGCTGAAACCCAGGTAACATTCTAGTAAATCTCCTCTGTACTCAATGCTTTATTTTGTTGACATCTTTCCTATAATTCGGTGACCAGAACTGTACACAATACTCCATATTTGGCCTTACCAATGCCTTGTACAATTTTAACATTACATCCCAACTCCTATACTCAATGCTTAGAGTTATAAAGGCCAGCATATCAAAAGCTTGCTTCACCATCCTATCCACATGAGATTCCACCTTCAGGGAACTGTGCACTATTATTCCTAGATCACTCTGTTCTACTGCATTCCTCAATGCCCCACCATTTACCATGTATGTCCTATTTTGATTAGTCCTACCAAAATGTAGCACCTCACACTTATCAGCATTAAACTCCATCTGCCATCTTTCAGCCCACTCTTCTAACTGTCCTAAATCTCTCTGCAAGCTTTGAAAACCTACTTCATTATCCACAACACCACCTATCTTAGTATCATCTGCATACTTACTAATGAAATATACCACCCCATCATCCAGCTTGAGAAAGCACTCAAATTAAGAGAGATAGGAAAATGTAAGGTGGAATACACAGGGAGGGTGGGAGCAAAAAATGGTGGTGGATGTAAAAGAGTGATCACGGGGGCACCAATGAGTATAAATATGGAGGAGTTAAAGAGGAATATCAAAGGAGGAAAAGTAATGAATGTTCAAAGACTGAAAACAACAAAGGAGGGAGTGAAGAAGGAAAGTGAAACAGTGTTGATTGGATTTGAAGAAGAAAGAGTGCCAAGGAAAGTGTTCCTGGGTTTCATGAGTTACCCAGTAAGGGTATATATGCCAAAGCCATTGAGGTGCTATAATTGTCAAAGGTTTGGACACATAGTTAAAAATTGTAATAGGCAGAGGAGATGTGCTAGATGTGGCGGTGATCATGAATATGGAAAGTGTGGAACAGGAGTGCAACCAAAATGCTGTAATTGTGGAGGAGCTCATAACGTGGTGTGCAGTGGGTGTGAGTTTATGAGATGGGAGAATAAAATTCAAGAAATAAGAGTGAAAAGAAAGGTGACTTATGCAGAAGCTGTAAGAATGTCAAGAGAACATAATAATGCTCCTAATGAATGCGGAGCAAGAGGGATGTGAGAGATACAACAAAGAACAAATGACAGGATTTATGTAGACAAGAAGGCTCTAGTAACATTCATTACAGGAATGATTAATAGTACGGCTGAGGTAAAGTCAAAAAGTGAAAAAATTCTGCTGATGGTCAAAGCAGCAGTGAACCATTTCGGGTTAGTAGGACTGACATGGGAAGAAGTGAGGGAGAACCTCACTCATCACTCAAACCAGGAAGTGTCGTGGGTTGGTTAATACTAATTATGGTCATTCTTTTGCAATGGAATGCAAGGAGCTTACTGGCCAATAGCCAGGAATTTAAGCAGTATATTAAAGAAATGGTTGTAAAACCGAATGTAGTGTGTATTCAAGAGACTTGGTTGAAACCAACTTTAGACTTTGTGGTATATGGATATACAATGATGAGCAAAGATAGACATCCAGGGGGAGGAGGGGGTTGTGCTATGTTAATCAAACAAGGTATACCATATAGGGTACTGGAAAAGGGAGATGATCAGGAATACATAGTGGTGGAAGTGTGGGAGAGAGGAGAGGAAGTGGTTATGATTAACTACTATAATCCATGTGAAAGGTTGGATTTGGATAGCCTACTAAAGATACAAAGACAAAACAGACATAAAGTAGTGTGGTGTGCAGATTTCAATGCTCACAGCACAATGTGGGGGGGGGGGATTCGTTTACAGATTCAAATGGAAAAGTAATTGAAGATTTGATGAAAGAAAAGAATTTGGTATGTATGAATGATGGTAGAGGAACAAAGATAAACATAACAACAGGAACTGAGTCAGTATAAGATATTATGCTAGTGTCTAATACCTTGGCTGGAGTAGGTAACTGGGGAGTTTGGACAGCTTCAACAGCAGGCAGCGATCACTACCCAGTTTCATGTTCAGTGGGTGAAAGAGTTGAAGAAAGATCGGGTAGTGGAATCCCAAAGTGGGTGTTTGGAAAAGCAGACTGGGGTAAGTTCCAGAGGTTGAGTGAAGAAACATTGACAAAGATTGACATTTCTGGAAATATAGATGAATTAACCAATCAGGTGACTTCAGCAATTATTATGGCAGCAGAAGGATCTATACCCAGGAGTAAAAATAGGATGAATAGAAAACTGGTTCCATGGTGGACAGAGGAATATTGTCAGGCTGTAAAAAACAGAAATAGAGCACTCAGGCTAGTTAAAAGAACCCATAATGTGCAGCATTTGATTCAATATAAGAAGACACAGGCAGTGGTGAGAAGAACTATATGTCAAGCTAAAAGGGCAAGTTGGAGGAGTTTTTGCAACAAAATAGGAAGAACAACACCTGTGGGAGAGGGATGGGTAATGATTAAGAGGATGGGGGGAGATAGAAGGGAATGGGAATATCCAGTAATGATATCTGAGGAGGAAACAGCAGTCTCCAGCAGGGATAAGGCTGAGATCATGGCCAAGTCGTTTGTAAAGATATATAGTTCAGAAAATTTGGCTGAAGAATGGAGAAGGAGAAGGGAAAGAACAATGAGTAACGCCCAGGTGTGAAGGAACTGATGATATAATTGATGAACCATTTATGTTGGCAGAGATGGTGAGAGCAATAAAGAGATCAAGACCAACATCCACAGGGAAAGATCTGATATGCTATGTTATGCTAAAAAATCTAGGAGAAGGAGCGCTCTTGAAGTTACTGCATCTTTACAACAGAGTGTGGGAGGAGGGAAGATTACCAAGTGCATGGAAAGAAGCAGTAGTAATTCCAATAAGGAAACCTGGCAAGGATCAGTCAAAACCCACTAGCTACAGGCCAATAGCACTAACATCAAATATATGTAAGATAATGGAAAGGATGATAAGAGAAAGGTTATCGTATGAGCTTGAGAAGAGGGGAATGCTGGCAAGTTATCAGAGTCGTTTTAGGAAGGGAATGAATTTCATGGACTCAGTGATAAGGTTAGAGACAGAAATAAGGAAGGCCCAGGCAAATAAAGAGTCAGTAGTTGCAGTGTTTTTTGACATAGAAAAAGCCTATGACTTGATGTGGAAGGACCGATTGTTAATTAAACTACACAAGATGGGGGTTGCTGGGAGAGTTTTTAATTGGATAAAAGATTTTTTGTTTGGTAGGAAAATTCAGGTTTGGATTGGGTCAGAGTTATCAAATCAGTACATTGTGGGAAAGGGTACACCTCAGGGTAGTGTGATTAGCCCAGTTACTTTTCATCATTATGATCAATGATGTCTTCACAAAGGTACCAGTGGATATAGCGAGTCACAGTTTGCGGATGATGGGGCCTTGTGGAGAAGAGGCAGGAACATGGAGCAATATAATCAGGAAACTACAAGGAGCAATTGATGAAGTGGTGGAGTGGGGTTATGATTGGGGTTGTAGATTTTCACTAGAAAAAACTCAAACTGTATGTTTCACCAGGAAAAGAACTGAGGTAGGGAAAAAGTTAAGGATGTATGGGATAGAATTAGAAATGGTTGGATCATTTAAATTTCTGGGAGTTATATTTGATTCATGGTTAACATGGGCATACCATATCAGGAAAATTGAGGAGAAATGTAAAGAAGTAATAAATGTGATGAGATGTTTGACTGGTAGGGAATAGGGATCAGATTGTTTAGCGTTGAAGAGAATGTATGTGGCTTTAGTAAGATCTGTGTTGGACTATGGAAGTGTAGCATATGGATCAGCAGCTAGGTCTCTTATAAGAAAACTGGATGTGATTCAGGTTCAGGTTTTGAGAATGTGTAGTGGGGCTTTTAAAACATCAGCAGTATCAGCACTGCAGGTAGAATTGGGAGTAATGCCTTTGAAGCTAAGAAAGAAGCAATTGACGGTAAACTACTGGGCTTATTTGCAGGGGCACAATGATTCTCACCCTGCAAAAGGAGTGTTGCAGGAGTGCTGGGAGAATGGGAAGTTTCAGAGGGATAAGCTTAGTTGGGTAGGGAATGATGTTGCTAAAGAATGTGGAGAGTTTGATCTAAGGATAAGTCCTTCAGTAGTTTATCCGGTTGTAGCTCCATGGAAGCTGGTATGGCCTGACGTAGACTGGCATTTGTTAGAGGTAAAAAGGAAAGGAAAATATAAAACTGATTTGGTTTAACTATCATGTGACGGAAAGGTATAGTGGTTATACTCAGATTTATACAGATGGTGACAAGGAACCTGAAACAGGAGTGACAGGGTTTGGGGTGGCTATACCAGCAAAAGAAATTGGAATCAGCAGAAGAACATCTGATAAGTTGGCGGTGTATACACTGGAGATGATGGCAGTGTTGGTTGGGTTGTGTTGGGTGGAGAAAGCTAGACTAGTCAAAGTGTTGATATGCTCAGATTCATCTTCAGTTCTAGTAAGTTTAAGGTCTTTTCACTCAAACAGCCGGCAAGATGCACTTTATGAAGTCCTTCAGTCAGTCACAAGAGTTGCAAATCAGGGAGGTCAGGTTAAATTTCTATGGGTTCCAGCTCATGTAGGGGTGAAAGGGAATGAGAGGGTGGATGAGTTGGCAAAGAGGGCATTAAAGAAAGAAAATATAGAAATACACATTAGTATCAGCAAAGCAGAGGCTAAGTGTATAATCTGAGAAAGAATTATCCAAATGTGGCAAGAAAGATGGGACAAGGAGGGGAAAGGGAGGCATTTATATCAAATACAAAAAAATGTTGCAGGTACTAGGGTAGGAAGTAGATACAGAAGAGAGGAAATTGTGTGGACTAGGTTAAAGCTGGGGCACTGTGCACTATACCAAACATTGAAATTGATAGGGAAACACCAGACAGGACTGTGTGAGGAATGTCAGGAAGAGGAGTCAGTAGAACATGTAGTTCTGAGTTGCAGGAAGTAAGGGATACAGAGAGAGATGATGAGAATTAATCTAAGGGAATTGGGGGTGCAGGAATTCACATTAAATGGGTTACTGGGCATAGGAGAGAGAACACAGGTCAGGGTACTTCTGGCTTTCTTAAGGGATACAGTGTTTTTTTTTATAGGATAGGATATGATGGATAAACAGGAATAGGGTACTAGGATGGCCAAAGAAGGAAGGATAAAGTGTGTGTGTGTCTGAATGGGTGAAGGGTTTTAGAGTGTGTGTCTATCGTCTGATCCACTCTCTGGAGCAGAAGGTGGCGGTAGTGCACCATTAAGCTGGGTGCCAACCACTGTAAAACAAGAAGAAGAACAAGGGCATTAGGCAGTAACTAAGAAGAGTTAATTGGGAACACCCTTACCCTGGCAAGTCCACATCAGATATATGCAGGGAGTTTAAAGATCATGTGCACAGAGTACAGGAAAGGTATGTTCCTGTTAGAAAGAAGGATGGGGATAGAAAGATAAGAGAACCTTAGATGTCCAGAGATGTGATGGATTTACTCAAGAAGAAAAATGAAAAGAATGTAAAGCTTTGGAAGTTAGGGTCAAATGGAGCACATGAGGAGTATAAAGAAGTCAGGAAAGTACTAAAGCAGGGAATTAGAAAAGCTGGGAGGGCTATGATAAAAATCCTGAGCAAGTTGGATTAAAGAATTCTATACTTACATCAAGAGCAAGAGGGGGGAGGAGAGGGGAGACCACTCGTGGATACCGGGGGGTGGGGAGGGGGAGGAGGGAAACTTGCTTGGATGCAGAGAGCGAGGCTTCAGTATTTATCAAGGAAAAGGATATATGCTGCAACATATTCATTAACTCAGGAGATCAGCACTGTGTGTATAAATATGTTAGGGCGTTTAGAGGTCAAGGAGGAGGACGAAGTGTTGGGCCTCCTAATGAGTATTAAGGTGGATAAGTCCCCAAGGCCTGATGGGATTTACACCAGGTTACAGAAAGAGGCAAGAGTTGAGATTGCTGGGCCGTTGACCTGTATCTTTGTATCCTCTCCAGCCACAGGTGAGTTCCCGGAGGACTGATGAGTGGCTATTGTGTATCTATGTTTAAGAAGGGAACAAGTAAGTATAGACTGATGAGTCTCACGTCAGTTGTAGAGGTATTGCTGAAGAAAATTCTTAAGGATATGAGCATTTGGAAACCCATGGCCTAGTTAGGGAGAGACAGCATGGCTTTATATGTGTCAGGTTGAGCCTTACCAAAGATTGAGTTTTTTTGACAAAGGGATAAGAGAGATTGATGACAGTAGGGCAGTGAATGTTGTCTACATGGATTTTAGGAAGGTGTTTGACGAAGTCCCTCATGGGAGGCTAATGCAGAAAGTTAAAATTCATGGGATCCGCGGTGAATTGGCTGTTTGGATTCAGAACTGCTTTGTGCACATATGACAGCAGGCAGTGTTTGAAGGGACTTATTCAAGCTGGAGGTCTGTAGTTAGTGAAGTTCTGCAGGGATCTGTGCTGGAACTTCTGCTGTTCACCATGTATATAAATGACCTGGATAAAATTGTAGATGGGTGGGTTAGTAAATTTGTAGATGATAACCAAGATTAGTGGATTTGTGAATAGTGTAGAGACAAGCAAAGAATACAGCACGGTATAGACCAGTTGGAGATATAGGCAGAGAAATGGAAGATGGAGTTTAACCCAAATAAATGTGAAGTGTTGCACCTTGGTAGGGCAAATGTAAGGAGATTGTTAAGGGCAAGATCCTTGAGAGTGTTGCTGAGGCGGAGATCTTGGGATCCAAGTCATTGCTCTTTGAAAGTGACGACACAGGTTGATAAGGTGGTAAAGAAAGCTTTTGAAATGCTTGTTTTTAATTAGTCGAGGCATTGAGTTCAGAAGCCAGAAGGTTAAGTTGCAACTTTATAAAACTCTGGTTAGGCCACATCTGGAGTATTGCATACAGTTCTGGTCACCCACTATAGGAAGGATGTTGAGGCTCTGGATGCTGCCTGGTTCAGAGGGCATGAGCTATCACGAGAGGCTAATAAACGGGTTGTTTTCTCTGAAGTTCTCTGAAGGGGAGATCTGATAGGTTTACAAGATTATGTTAGTCATATGAAATCCTTTTTACTGGGCTTCTCTTGTGATGCAGCTCATTAGCCCCTGGCTAACAGCCACCAGACTATGCTGTGAGAAAACTACCTTTCTCAGACTCTGTATGTCTAGGGTGGATATGACCTGGGTCCTGCCAAACCCGTGAGGTTGGATGTCTCGCTCACCTGAACCCCAATTTGTGTGAGTGCAGTGTAACTTACTGCTCCCCTGCAATCGCCCTTCAGCAAGAAATAACAGACTATACACTGCATACAATTATAAAGAAAATATATTTAAGAACGTTAACAATCAAACAGTTATTAAGAAAAATAAAGAAAAAAACAGAAGGGCTCATCATAATTAAACAGTGCAATGTGCACCTAATTTGGAGCTCATCTTGAAGTTGTCTTTAACTCACATGCTGGACACTCAGTCTACACACTGCCCTCCGAATGTCACTCAAAATGCACCTTGAACAAACGAGCTCCCCCACAGGAGAATTGGCCCTTCCTCCTTGAAGCCATTCACTTGCACAAGCCTCCTTGTGCAACATCGTCCCCCCCTCCCCCCCGTCGTCCCCAGCACCTGCCAAAAAGACCTTGACCCACACCAGTGTCTGTCACATAAACCTTTCTACCCAGCATTCTTCCCTTCTCCCATCCTGATTGGCTGATGCCGCATTCCTAATTTGAACAACAAATCCCCTTATCTCAGCTCAAACCCAAGCAAGCTGAAAGCAGAACAGACTGTTCTTACAGAACTGCTAAAACAGCAGTTAAAATCTTAACCTGAGTGTTACACATAAATAGAGTGGATAGAAAGTATCTTTTTTCGTGTTGAAATGTCTAATACCAGAGTGCATGGATTCAAGTTGAGAGGGGGTAGGTTCAAGGGGGATGTGAGTGCTAAGTTTTATACTCAGTGAGTCCTGAATATATTGCCTGTTATGGTAGTAGAGGGAAATACTTCAGATGCTTTTAAGAGATGTTTGGAAAGACACATGGATGTAAGGAAGATGGAGGAATATGGACATGATGTAGGTAGGAGGGATTCGTGTTTGGGTGTTTTTGATTTGCTATTTAGCTGGATGGGTAGAACACTGTGGGGTGAATGTCCTGGTCCTCTGCCGTACTGTTGTGTTTTCTGTGAAAGAAGGATAGCTGGAAGGTGATAGCTGGAGCCAAGTGGGTGGGAAAGTTAAAAAGCTGGAGGTGAAGGAAGCTGATAGGAGAGGAGTGTGTACCCTAGGAGAAAGGGAAGGGGCATCGGGGAGGTGATAGGCAGATGCGAACAGATAAAATGCCAGAGTGGGGAATAGAAAAAGAGGGGAGGGGGAGGGAATTTGTTCAGTAGAAGGAGATTGATATTCATGCCATCAGGTTAGAGGCTATCGAGACGGAATGTAAGGTGTTGTTCCTCTGCCCCGAGGGTGGTTTTAACTTGACATAAGAGGAGGCATTGTGTAGAACGCACGTTGGAATAGGAATCGAAATGAACAGGTTGAGCCGCTGGGATGCTTTGCTTTTGGCAGGTCTCACCAATGTAGAGGAGGCCAAAGCGGGGGCAATGGATACATTAGACAACACCAGCAAGTGTTGCCTCACCTGGCAGGACTGTGTGGGGTGCTGAGTGGAAGAGAGGGAGGAGGCGTACGGCAGGGATAACAGCTGGCGGGGATAAATGGAAAGGAAATTGTGGAGGGAGCAATCTCCAGAACACTGACAGTGGGGGGAAGGTAAAGATGTGTTTGGTGGTCGGATTCCCTTGGGGATGGGAAGAACGACGTGTTGGATGTGGATGCTCCTGGGGCGGTAGGTAAGGTCAAAAGGAACTGCGTCAGTGTTAAGGCAGCTGGAAGATGGGTTGAGCATGGATGTCTGGGAAATGAAAGAGATGTGGGTGGGGGCAGCGTCAATGGTGGAGGAAGAGAAACCATGTTCTTTAAAGAAGGGGGACATCTCTGACGTGTTGCAAAGGAAAGCCTCATCCTGGGAACAGATGCTGCGGCGAGGAGGGAACTGTCCTTCCTCTCCCTCACCTTTTTATTCTGGCAACCTCCCCTCTTGTTTCATGTCCTGAAGAAGGGCCTTAGCCAGAAATGCAGACTGTACAATTCCCTTTGATGTGACCTGGAGTTCCTCCAGCATGTCGTGATGTGTTGCTATAGATTTATAGAACATCTTTACTCAGAAGGAAAGGGGGACTGATTTCCTATAGATACCTCCCAGGCCACTGGCTTTGACCCCTCCCTGCCACACTACTAATTGGGATCCAAAACATGATTGAGATCACTTATTTTCAATCAACTAACTTTATGTTCTACGCTTATATAAGGTATACTTCTCAAGTTAGCCTGGATGCATAAAGCAGCAATAATAACTCAACTTGTCAAAACAGTCTGCAACATACAGGCGGTCTGGACACACGGTCACGCTTCCCGCCTATGCTCCACCATCCCAGTCCATAATCCATACTCCCAGTCCACGCTCCACAAACCCTGCCCAAACTGCATTACCCCAGTCCACACTCCACACTGGCAGTCCATCATCCATACTCCCAGTCCACACACCACTCTCACTATCCATACCTCACACTCCCGCTCCACATGCCCTGTCCCATCTCCACACTGTTTGTCCATACTCCACTCCCTCGTCCTCCACTCGCCCAGTCCACATTCCATACACCATGTCCACACTCCACTCTCCCAGTCCACACTCCACACTCCCAGTCCATACTCCACCCTCTCAGTCCACATTCCACACACCATGTCCACACTCCATACTCCCAGTCCACATTCCACACACCATGTCCATACTCCACCCTCCCAGTCCACACTCCACTCTCTCAGTCCACATTCCACACACCATGTCCACACTCCACTCTCCCAGTCCACACTCCACTCTCCCAGTCCACACTCCACACTCCACACTCCACACTCCCAGTCCACATTCCACCCTCCCAGTCCATACTCCACCCTCTCAGTCCACATTCCACACACCATGTCCACACTCCACTCTCCCAGTCCACACTCCACTCTCCCAGTCCACACTCCACACTCCACACTCCCAGTCCACATTCCACACACCATGTCCATACTCCACCCTCCCAGTCCACACTCCACTCTCCCAGTCCACACTCCACTCTCCCAGTCCACACTCCACACTCCATACTCCCAGTCCACACTCCACACTCCACACACCACACTCCACACTCCCAGTCCACACTCCACACTCCACACTCCCAGTCCACACTCACACTCCAAACTCCACCCTCCCAGTCCACACTCCCAGTTCATATTCCACACTTCACACTCCTAGTCCACAATCCAAATTCGCAGTCCATACTCCACACTCCACCCGCCCAGTCCACACTCCACACTCACACTCCGAACACACTCCACACTCCCAGTCCATACCCCGAACTCCCAGTCCATACTCCACACTCCCAGTCCACACTCCCAGTCCACAATCCAAACTCCCAGTCCATATTCCACACTCTGAACTCCACACTCCACACTCCCAATCCACAGTCCACACTCCCAGTCTACACTCCCTATCCATACTTCCCACTCCCTGACCATACTTTACATAACCCATCCACACTCCCGAGCCAGCCCTGTCTCACAATCCAAACCTCAGTTCTACACTTCAGAGTCTTGCCCATGCTTGTAATCCCAGCCAAACACTGTGCTTTTCAGCCCTGTCTGCATAGAGCCCTCTCTCCAGATTCAAGATACAGATTGAGGCTCATTTGTTGCCTCCGTGTCAAATCCTGTGTGTGCATTGGTGCCTGCATCTATTGGTATTATGTCAGTAATAACAAGGAAGTTGTGTAGAAAAAAGTTTCTACATGGTTTCATGAAGCGAATGTGAGAATCAAAAGGAATATCACACATAATCAGACCACTTGACCAGAACATTAGACAGGTAAGCACTTGTGTTTTACAGAGCTAATGGCACATGCTGAGAGTCATAAAAATATCGTTGGGATTTCCTGGAAGCAGAAGGCAGACTATCAGTGTTAAAACATTACTTATCAGGGATGAACAACAACTGAAGAGCACAGAAGTGTTGAACTGTTGAGGTGCCACAGGAGGGTACAGAGGGAGAGAGGGAGAGCCAGAGGGAGGGAGGGAGAGTGGGAGGGAGAGACAAAGAGAGAGAAAGAGAGAGAGAGAACCTGTTTACTCTGGAGTTGAGAAGAAAAAACATGATTATTCCGAAGCATGTAAACAAGGGGAATGATGGTGTGGATGTTGGGATGTCTCCTTTGGACAGATCATCTCAAATAAGTTAGGACAGTGTCCTCAATTAAACAAAGATACATTGGGAATTTCCTTTCACAGAGTGGTGAACTTCTGGAACTCCAGATCATTGAGGGAGTTTAAAAAGGAAATAGACTTTGAAAAATTGTGGAACTGATGACCACGGAAAGCTGGAATAAAAGAGAAGTATGCTGCTCTACAGCTGATAACTTTTTGCTCGGGTTAATTAGTTTGTCAGAAAATCATGGGCTAAAGGCCCTGCTCCTGTTCAATCTTCTACGTTTGTGTTTACCTGAGGCAGATCAGCCATGATCTTATTTAATAGAGAGATTTAGCGTTCTATTACTGTTCCTATTTTCCTGTCCTCTTCTTGTGTCCTTGGGCAGTCATTTACTACCTATAATCTCACCTGGACATGATTGTTTCTGAAAGCAAGACCCTCAGGAAGTTCAGGTCTCATCCTATGTTTAATCAGGACACCAACTCATACACGTCTGTGCAGGCTTGGAGCTACACCAGCCTTTCAACATGGAGATGACAGAGGAACCAATCAAGTCATATTCAGACATCTAAATTGCTGAATCCATTATCTGCCCCTACTAATTGGAATTTGAATCAGTACTGAAGTCACTTATTTCCAATGAGCTCATTTTATATTATTACACTCATGTAAAAGATTTACTACCGTGTTATCCGGAAAGCATAAGGCAGCTTTAACATCGCACTTTGTATTATCTGCATGCAGATTATCTACATAATCTAAATCAGTCCAAAAATGACAACTGGGCAATGGAGAACTAAACTGATAGCAGTTTTATGATGGGTTGGCACTTCCTCCATTTACTGGAGATTGAATTTGGAAGGCTTTGAATATGCAAACCAAGGAAGTTGTAAAAAAGTCACAGAGCTGTATTGTATTGAGTTGTTCAAGGCAAAAGCCTGCAGAGTGCATTGGTTTTATTGCTGAGTCAATTCCATCCAGCCATTTAATTAGTGAGGACTCCTTACTAGTTTTAAAAAATGGGGCATAAATTGGACCACAGAAATGAATTAACAGTATATCTTGAAATCCTCAGACAGTGACAATCCTTTCCCCCAGTCATGCCCAGAATGTACCTTAGACATAGGAAGCTGGGCATGATTGGAAGGCTGCTTCAAGGAAATGTTCAGACATGCAGGGGTTAAACCAGGAAATGGATTGTACACCAGGACTGCAAAAGCAGTGTGACTCACCAATTCAATCATTTCAGGCAAGGGTAAGCAGTGGATGTAGGGGTCACCTTGCTCGCATATGCTTGAAGCATCAGAGTAATGAGGTTCATTTCTTCGTTCCTCGACACAGCGCTCACTTTTCCCTCTGCATCATTGTCAGATGTGGTGAGGTCATGTCTTTGCCATGTTAGGAAATGACAGGCATCCAGGGACAAAAGGTGGCAGTTAAAAATGGTCCCGCCAAATGTGCGAACACTCATTACGTTGCAAAAGTTTAAATCACCTAGCATCAAAAAGGACAAGCTCTTCAGAATGTAGGCTTCAGTAAGTAGTAGCGTTCCCTGCTCTTTACCTGGCACTTTCCCATTAAAATTCAATGCATGGGATCTCAGGTTTAGTGTAAGAGAGGATAAGCTGGTATTGTTGTGCAATTGACTCAGCATGGTTTTGACAGAGGCTCACAAACAATATGTTGGAGCTCAGCAGGCCAGGCAGCATCTATCAGAGGAAAAGACAGACAACGTTTTGGGTCGAGACCCTTTATTAGGACTGGAGAGTATTGTGTATTTAATATCAGTAACATTTGAGTAATGTTGTAAATATATTGTTTGATTAAGCATTCTTTGTTGCTTACATAATACATCGCGGTTTATCTGTAAAAGTGTATAAATGGCACACAACATCATGCCGCCACGTGATAAGTGTGCAACTCACTTAAAGTAAAAACTAAGTTACACTTACATTTTAGACTCTCTGTCTTTTCCTTTAAGTTAAGTTTATGATTTGGAGTTATGAAACATAACAATGGCAATGAGGTACTTTTTAAACAAACCTGAGACGATTACCTACCTGTTGAAGGGTAGCGAGACGTTTGAGTAAAAAAAAGCACAGCATGTTTTCTTCATGAAAGGAAAGACAGTTAAGTAAACATAAAGGCAGAAAATGGAAGGATTCACAGGTTTATAAACAGTGAGTATCTGGTGATAGTAATCATGAAAAAAGAGCAGAAATAACTGGCTATATTGGAAGGATTGATGCATTTGATTATACAAAAGATAAATTTACCAGCTCTAATCAAACCAACCAAAATGAGATTTGCTGATATTGTGAAAGTAATGCAAGAACATTTAGAACTGAAGCCATTGTTGATTGCAGAAGGTTTTAGATTTCATACCACAAATCAAAAGGAAGGGATGTCCATTTCAGCACATGTGGCTGAATTGAAGAAGTTGTCTGAGCATTGTCAGTTCCATAACAGGAGACAAGCAATATGACTTACACCAGAAACGAATGGCAAATTAATTAAAATGGAATTGGACACTGGCTCAGCTGTTTCAGTCATTCCACAAAATGAGTTTAAATGGCATTTTAAGGATACTGAACTAAAGCCTGCAGATCTCCAGCTAAGAACTTATAAGATAACTCCTGTGGGAATGACATTCGTAACAGTAAAATACAATAACCAACAAGCCATATTGATCTTGTATGTGGTAAAAACATGAGGACCAGCGTTATGGATTCATGATTGGCTGAGACAATGACAACTTGATTGGAGATCCGTTCACCATCCCCTGTAATAAAGTCAGCTAAAAGCAAATTAAGAAGGGTACTGTATGACACCCCAACTGACTCCATGCTGAGCACCATGAACTGTTGCCCAACAGGGGGCAAACAGGTGTAGTTGCCAACGTTTGTGCCCTTGGTTGGAAAACATTTTGGATGAAAATTGACCATGCTGCTCAAAGGAATCATGAAAGTGTTGTAAGCAATGGTCAGACTACAAACCTTTTTGTCAGCAATGTATCTGAGAAAGCTTCTGATATGTTCTTCAGGTATACTTGCGGAATGTGGCTTGAATTTTAGCTGGATGAGAGGTCAAGGAGCTTTAGAGAAGTTGCAAATGTTTGGCTTTAGTGAGTATAAGGAACCAGAATCGATTCTGCATGCATTAAGGATATTGCATGAACTTCAAGTGGGAGACAAAAAGTTGCGTGTAAAAGCAGATGCAAAGACCAAAGCCCAGCTGGATGAATGGAAGGTCAAAAAGAAAGGAGTCAATGGAGATACGAAAAGAGAGAATTCATCAGAAGCTGTTGTGGATGAGGAAACCAAGAGGAGAGATCAGATTGTAAAGGGAGCAATAGAAAGATTTACAAGAGAATACTCCAATGAACTAAATGCACCTTCCCAAGATCAAGTTGCAATTTCTAGAAAGAAGAAAAAGGAAAAGAAAGAGGAGAATGACATAAGTGCAATGCAAATGGAAACAGACAAATTTGACCTAATTTCTTGAGAAATTAGCAATTTCAGGGATACTCGCAAGAAACTAGAAGAAGAAAAGGGAAGGAGAGAAAAAGAAGGACAAGTTGAAAAGGAGAAAAGAGATAGAAAAATCGTGAGTGAGAAAGAGAAAGTTGTGAAAGAGAGGTAAGTGAGAAAGTAAAAGAAAGGGATCGGAAGCAAGATAAAAGACTGCAAAAAAAGCCGTGACTGGGGGGGGGGTGGGGGGGGGGAGAAGCAAAGATCGAAGCAGATCCACAGAGAAAAGGAGAAGAAAGCTGTCAGAGACAGAAGAATGCAGAATGCAGAATACAGAATGAGAATTTCTGCATTCTCAGAATCAATTCCTACAACAACCATGGAGGAGGCTCCAGAACCTGAGATTGTTTCACAGCCTCAAGTCTCACCTGCCAGGCAGAGTGATCCCCCTTGTCAGGAAAGACACTAACACACAAGAGTAAGAAAGAAAGCACAGCAATTAAATATTAGGCCTGAATGGGACAATTTAAAACTTACTATATTGTGGATGTCTGTATAGTTGTTGTATACTGTGTACATAGTTGAGATACACTCTATATTGTGTTGGAGGTTATAACTAAGCAAGAAGGAGTGTTGTGTATTTAATATTTCAGTAATATTGAAGTAATATTGTAAATATATTGTTTAATTACACATTCTTCATTATTTACATAGTGCATTGCGGGTATCTGTAAAAGTACGTAAATGGCGTATGTTATCACACCTCCACATAATATGCGTGTCCCTTGCTTAAAGTAAAACCTAAGTTAGACTCTCATTTTGGCCTCTTCATCTTTTCCTTTACATTAGTTTTGGAACTACAAACCATAACAGAAAGGAAGGGGAAGAAACCAGAAAAAGAAGGAGAAGAGGAGGGGAAGGAGCATAAACAGGCAGCTGATCGGTGAAGACAGGTGGTTGGGATGGTGAGTGGGTAGGGGAAAGGGGATGAAGTGAGAAGCTGGGAGGTGATAGGTAGAAGAATAAAGGGGTGAAGAAGAAGGAATTTGATAGGAGAGGACCTTTAAAGAAAGTGAAGCAGGTGGGGTACAGAGGGAGATGATGGGCAGGTGAGGAGAAGATAAGAGAAAAGAGGGGAGCCAGACACAGGTTATCATATTTTTTCTAAATTAGCACATATGTGTGCTGTATCTTTAGTTTTCTAATAAAGCCTTTTCACTTGGGTCAGAAAGCAAGGTGGAATGTTATGCAGCTATATCCAGCTTCAGGACCTGAGTGGGTGTGTAGTTCCCCAGCAGTACATACAGTAGGTAGGAGAATCTCATCCAGGCACATTCATCCTTAACTGGGAGTAGAGCAAATTTTTTATTGCCAGGAAAAAAATCAAAGGGTGGGAAATAAAATAAAACAGAAATCATAAAACAAAGAAAGCATGAGACTGCAGATGCTGGAATATGGAGCAGCTGACAATCCAGTGGAAGAGCCCAGCAGATCAAGCAGCACCAGCATCTGAGGAGCAATTGTCGGCTCTGAGCCTGTACGCACTGGAATCCAGAAGAATGAGGGGTGACCTCATTGAGACCTTTTACTGTTGGAAGACCTCAATAGAGTGGATGTAGAGAGGATGTTTCCTATGGTGGGGGAGTCTAAGACTAGAGGGCACAGCCTCAGAAAAGAGAGACATCCTTTTAGAACAGAGCGGAGGAGTTATTTTGTTAACCAGAGAATTGGTGGAATTCATTGCCACAAGCAGCTGTGGAGGCCAAGTAATTGGGTACATTTAAGGTAGAGGTTGATAGATTCTTGACAAGTCAGGGCATGAAGGGATACTGGGAGTAGGCAGGAATTTGGGCTAAGAGGGGAAAATTGATCAGCCATGATGAAATGGTGGAACAGACTCGATAGGCCAAAATAGCCTAATTCTGCTCCTGTATCTTAAGGTCTCATCTGTTGAGGGACAAAGGAATTTGTGACAGAAACTGCTGAAGTACAGACAGCTTCTTACTTAGGAGCTAACGTGTTACCTTGTCAGTAGCAGTGTGGTCCAGAAGCAAAGTCTGTCCTTCCATAAGCCAGTGGAATCAGTAGAGCCATGATGCAGGATTTTCACCTGATATGCTGCCATAAGACCATAAGACATAGGAGCAGAATTAGGCCATTCAGCCCATCAAGTTCGCTCCGCCACTCCATCATGGCTGATCCCGGATTCCACTCAACCCTGTACATGTACCTTCTCACCAATGAGGAAACTATTAATTTCTGCTTTAAATATGCCCATGGACTTGTCCACCACTGCACTCTGTGGCAGAG
This sequence comes from Hypanus sabinus, assembly GCF_030144855.1. Lineage (NCBI taxonomy): Eukaryota > Metazoa > Chordata > Chondrichthyes > Myliobatiformes > Dasyatidae > Hypanus > Hypanus sabinus. The sequence continues at coordinate 82,264,121 of NC_082716.1, forward strand.
CATTCCACAGATCCACTACTCTCTGGCTAAAAAATTCCTTTCACCCCACAGATGCTGCTTTATCCATTGAGTTCCTCCAGCAGATTGTTTGTTACAGTAAACAAAGTGAGGTAACATCAGAGACAGAATTAATATTTTCCATGGAACTGGGATTCCGAGAGATAAGAATGAATTAAGATGCTGAGAAAGAGGGAGGCATGGAAGCTCTGAGAGTGAATGGAAGAAAGGAGATATTAAATTGGCAAAGGAAAATCGATGAATGTGAAGGAGAACAGCAGAGAGATTACAGAAACATGGAAGATGGCACTGTAAATCTGAGAAGCAAAAGAAACTACTAGAAGCAAATCTCAGTGCTGGAAATGCAAAAGCTGGATTTGCTGGCTATCTGAAATTATTGAATTTCATGCTGGATCTAGTGGTCTCAAACTAGTGTGTTGTCAGTAGATAAAATGTTCTTTAAGTTTGTGTTCAGCCTAGCTGCAGAAGTATCATTAGGGGAAAACTGGTTGGAGCAGGAAAAGGACAGAGAATTAAAGTGCCAGGAAGCTGCAGCTTGAATGAGGTGTTCTGAAGAGAGACCACCCAGTCTGTGTTTGTTTACCCCCATGTAGAAACGACCACATCGTCAGCAGTAAATGTCTCAGCCTTAATAGAAGGCACAAATAAATCACTATCTTATAATTAAATATTGTTCAAGGTTTGGAGATGATTGATGTGAGAACTGCAGGTCATTCCAAGACAGAAGGGGTAATTGACTCATGTAGGGATGAGCAGGTGGTGAGATGGTGCCTCCTTCTACCACGTCCACAGGGCTCCTGTGAGCTCCGGATGCACAGAGCCTGAGTACATTCTTGAATCCCTAGTCTTGGTCTAGGGATTATCTGCCAATTCATTGAGGAACTGAATGCCTCATCCTTTGCCCTATCACCTTAATAATGTAATAAAATAAAAGAAACTCTTTCATATGTTACTAGGATCATCCTTCCTTCTATATCAGTGGTAAGACTGATGATAATAATAAGTATTTTTTGATCCTGAGTGGGAAATTATTTTGTTACAGTAGCAACATTTAAAAACACCCTTAGCAATAATAATAAATAAGAATGATAAATATAATAATATTAACATTAACTAATAATAAAGTACAGAATAATATATGCCAATATACTATAATGTGCAATACTGCACAATAATAATGTATGAAATAATAGAACTATTGTGGGAAGATCTGTGTTTTCCTGTTACACAGAGATGAACTATTATATATGCTTATTGCATTTGGTAGGAAAAATTTTCTGTAATAATCCTTGTGACACCGGAGCTGAAAGATCCTGTTGGAAAGGGGGCTCTGCTGCTTATTCAGTCCGTCATGGAGAGTATGTGCCTGATTGTCCATACTGGATAAAAATTTGTTTACAGACCTCCTCTCCACCACTAACTCCAAGGAGTTCGGGTAGTCTGGATCGCATCCAGATGTGGAGGAAGTAGGCAATATATGCTGCAGACAATGATTGGGAAAAGTAAGTGAAGAAGTGTTAAAGGTACCAAAGCATTTTCATCCAAATGTGCTTTTTACTTCTGAAGTTGTTCAAGATGTCAAGCAAAAGCTGGCTCCTTTGGAGGTAACTACTCACAATATAAGACTAAGAATTCTTCCATCCTATATTTGACACAATTGGTCATCCACAATTTCGATAGATTTCGATAGATAGATAGATAGAACCTACGCTCTGTCCGCCAGAGAAAGCAGGACCTTCCAGTGGCCACACATTTTAATTCCACATCCCATTCACATTCTGATATGTCTATCCATGGCCTCCTCTACTGTCAAGATGAAGCCACACTCAGGTTGGAGGAGCAACACCTTATATACCGGCTGGATAGCCTCCAACCTGATGGCATGAACATTGGCTTCTCTAACTTCCATTAATGCCCCTTCTCCCCTTCTTACCCCATCCCTGATATATTTAGTTCTTGTTCCCCCTCCTTTTTTATCTCTCTCTGCTCATCACTCTGCGTCTTCGCCATCTCCCTCTGGTGCTCCCCTCCCCATTTCTTTCTCCCGAGGCCTCCCGCCCCATGATCCTTTCCCTTCTCTAGCTCTGTATCCCTTTTGCCAATCACCTTTCTGGCCCTCAGCTTCACCCCACCCCCTCCGGTCTTCTCCTATCATTTCAGATTTTCCCCTCCCCCTCCTACTTTCAAATCCCTTACTGTCTTTCCTTTCAGTTAGTCCTGACGAAGGGTCTCGGCCCGAAACATCGACAGCGCTTCTCCCTATAGATGCTGCCTGGCCTGTTGCGTTCCACCAGCATTTTGTGTGTGTTTCCTTATTTTAATGGCGATGACGATAAATTAATTATTTCAGTTGAGAATGAATTTCAACTATAAGAGCAAATTATTGCCAACAACATGATTCATCTTTTTTAATAGGAAATCTCTTTGGATAATTTATTTCTACTTGAGTTTGGGGTTCTGAGGTGACTGATGAGGGTAATGTGAGAACCTGCAGGTTATTCTACAGAATGGGCAGGAGGTACTGGGCAGTTGGTTAGCTTCTATGTTTCTTCCACTGTGTACATGGGGCTTCTGTGAGCTTACAATGTAGGACTTTGAGATTACCTGTATCATTCTTATTGCCTCTTCTCCACTTTGAAGAGCCATGCAGCAGAAATCTCCGGAGGTAGATGTCAATCTCTTCAAGGAAACTTTGAGAACCCTCATCTGTCCTCTCGGTAATCTCCATTCTGAGATGTCATACAAAAACGGAAGACTGAAGAAATTACGATGGTCTGAAGGAGACACGAGGACCAGGGTCACCGGGGTTGGAGGTCCATACAAGTCTGAAAATTGAGGCCCGAAGTGCAAACCCATGATGGGCATCCTGGAGTGAAGTTGAAGTTGGAGGCCCGATGTCAGCGAGTCTGAGAATCTGGGGCAAGGACTGGAGGCCTGTCTGGGTATTGTGAGTGGATGGCTGGGTGGATGGGAAAGGGGCTTGTTTTGCTGTTGTTGTCTTGTTTGGTTTTGTTTTGTTGCTTGTGTTGTTCTATGGAAAACTGTGGAAATGTTATGTTGGCACCAGAATGTGTGGACAACACTTGCTGGCTGCTCCCAGCACATCCTGCATCCTGCATTTTGCTGCATGTTTTCATGTACATGTGATACATAAATCTGAATCAGAATCTGAATATTAACAGATAATTAGTAACAGGTACTGCATTCCCCTCACTAATACTCATTTCTTCATTTGAGGATTAAACACACAATACTGGACTGAAACTAATACATTAGGCTGTGGTCATTAAATACAGATGACAATGCACAAATCAATGAGTTATGATGAAAAGATGTATTCCAACTTCAGAAAATGCTTCACAAGCACCATCATTAGAGATGAAACAAGTGATAGAATGACACCATGTCCCACCCCCTCTCCCCCAGCCAATGTCAAAGAAAGAACTATACCTCAGTCACTGGGAGCCTTTACACCCATGCATCCCTAAATACTAAAACAATAAACCCACCAACACAGCATTGATATAAGGAATCCCTCTCATCCCAATCCCTGATTGAAAGAGTCCCATCACTCAGTGGTTGAAGTAAAGAATCCTTCCACTTGAGCTGACGAGAAAGATAGTCCCATTACTGCATCCGAGATGAAAGGAACTGTTCCAGTTCAGTCAATGGTATATGGACCCCTACAGCCTTTTAGAATTGGGATTGTTCTTCAAAGTCTCTTTGTCTCAGGTGGCCAAAGACACTGAGGTGTCAGTTGACTTAATCGTTGCTGTCTCTCTTCGCTAAGAAATGGTTCTAAGATACAGAAAGCGGTTTTGTTTATATCTTACCTTGGAACTTCATTGTAACATCCACAGCTACTCCTGGAAACCTCTAGCCCATAACAGGTCATAAGGATTTTTCAGGTAGAATTGAGAACCTTGAAGACATATAACTAGAATACATTGCTGTATTTAACCTACAACTATTCCTTGTGGCAGGTTCTGCTCCTTATGTATTCAATTACTCAACTTAAGCTATAAAAAATAATTGAACAGAGTTGGCCAATGGGTTATGTTGAGCTGAGTTAAAATGAATTCACTTGCACTCTGCAACAATTGACCTGCACAAACATGTTCCAGGTACTGCAAGTCTGATTCTTCCAATTGGATAATGGTAACACTTCACACTTTTGCATATATCCTGCTGACCGCTGATACAGAAGTCTGTGTAACATAAATTTTGTGTGTGTCTGTATTGTATCCATACTTATGTGTGTGTCAAACAACACAGAACATAGAACAGTGGAGCACAGGAATAGACTCAGAACCAATTAAATTAGTAATCAAATGGTAACTAAACTAATCTCTTCTGCCTATACAATGTCCATATCCTTCCATTTTCCTCACATTCATGCACCTATCTAAACCTCTATTTAAAAGTCTCCAATGTTTCTTCCTCTACCCTAGGCAGCACTTCCCAGGCACCCACCACTCTCTGTGTAAAAAAAAATTTGCCCCTCTCATTTACATTTTGATGACCTCCTTTCACCTGAATTGTATGCTCCAAAGTCTTTAACATTTCAACCCTGTGAAGAAGATTCTCTGTGTCTACTCTATTTATGCCTCTCATAATCTTATAAACTTTTATCAGATAGATCTCTCCTCCGCCTCCACCACTCAAGAGAAAACAACCCAAGTTTGTCCAACCTCTCAGTAGAACACATGCCCTGTAATCAAGACAGCACGCTGGTAAACCTCTTCTGCACCCTCTCCAAAGCCTCAATTTCCTTTTTATAATGAGGTGACAAAAACTGTATGCAATACTTCAGATGCGACCTAACTAGAGTTTTTTAAAGCGGCAACCTAAATTCCTGACTTTTGAACTCAGTGCCTCAACTAATTAAGGCAAGCATGCCATATCATTTCCCAACCATCCTCTCTGTAGCCACTTTCGGGGAGCTGTGAACTTAGACATCAAGTTCCCTCTGTTTAGCAACAGTGTACAAGATCTTGTCCTTAACAGTGTACTACTGTACTGTCTCTTTACGTTTGATCTACCAAGGTGCAACGGTTCAAATTTGACCAGTTTAAACTCCATCTGCTATTTATCTGCCCATATCTGCAAATGATCTACATACCACTGGATTCTTTACCAGTCTTCTACACTATCTACAACACCACCTATTTTTATATTATCTGCAAACTTAATAAATCACCCATCTATATTTTCATCCAGGTCATTTATACACATCACAAACAGCAGAGGTTCCAGCACAGATCCCTGTGGAACGCCACTAATCACAGACCTCCAGCTCGAATAAGTCCCTTTTAGCACTACTCTCTGTCTTCTATGGGCAGGCCAGTTTGGAATCCAAATGGGCAATTCACCATAGTTCCTATGCATCTTAATCTTCTGGATAAGGTCTCAAATGCCTTGGTAAAACCCACCAGTCACCTTTGTCACCTTGGCAAAATCTCAATCAAATTAGTAAGACATGACTTCCTTAAAAAATAAGTCGCATTCTAAACCAAATTCTTTGAAGCAAGCAATTGGTAAAATAAGGATGATCCAATTATAAGTGTACATGACCATTCTTTTGGAAAGTCCACACAAAGCCATGTTGGCTCTCCCTAAGTAGGCTATGCTTTTCCAAATACTCATAAATCCTATCCCTACGTATGCTCTGCAATAACTTCCATGCCTCTGATGGGAGAGTCACTGGTCTATAGTTTCCAGGATTATCCTTGGTTCCCTTCCTGAATAAAGGAAAAACATTAGCTGATTGCCAGTCCTCCAGGACCTTGCTGTGGCTAGAGGGGACATGAAGATATTGGTCAAGGACTCAGCAATATCTTCTCTTGCCTCTCTCAATAACCTGAGGTATGTTCCATCAGACACTGGGGCTTATCTACCTGAATTCTCATTAAAAGACACAACACTACCACCTCCTTTACCTCAAAATACCAGAGCATATGAATATGCTTGGGACTGATCTACTGATCTCCCTATCCTCCAGTCGTTTTCTCTGGTAAATACTGATATAAGGTTCTCTTCAAGGACCTCACCTGCTTCCTCCACATACAAGCAAATGTTTTCCATTTTATCCTTCAGTCGTCCTATCCAGTGCCCTCCACTGATTGGGGTTGGCTATGGATGTTGCGTCCTAGCTGTCTCAATGATATGCAAGCCAGGGTAGTGTGATATGGAGAGCAAGCTGTTGCCCATTCAGCAGGCTCCCCCTTTATAAGCAACTGATAAAATCCAAAGGAGTGGCAGAGGGTGATTCAGTTTAACATCAGTGGCATCGCAAGAGTTGCCAGTCAGCATTGAACCTAACATAGGATTGCCTTAGGGACTCCAGCTCCCAATATTTTCTCAGAGTTTACTCCTGAAGCCTTCGCAATGAGTAGATATAGCCATAAGGCAAAGGAGCCTTGAGTTCAGAGTTTTCCTTCTAGAAGGTGAGCTACCAGCCATGGCTGATCTTCCCAAAGCAACTGGTTTTAAGGCATCATAACCCACTTTTGCTCCATCTCCTGTCAGTAGAAACGGTTCCACCCGGCTTAGTAACTAAGCCACACATGAAAGCCAGGAACTGGACTTGGTTGTCAGAGGCTATTTGTGATGCACGCCATGGTAGGTCATGGGAGCTTATCCCCACTCCACTGTTACAACTACCCTTTTCATAGTTATCTACTTTCTCTCGATGTAAGTGTCGAATGCTTTGAGATTTTTTGTAATCCTACTTTCCAATGACTTTCCATGGCCAGTCCGGGCTTTCCTAATTTTCTTCTTGAGTTCTTTTCTGGTTTCTTTATAATCCTCAAGGGGTCTGCTTGATTCTAGCTTCCTAAGCTTTACGTAATTTTCCTTTTTTCTTTTTGACTAAATTTATCACCTCTCTCAGTATCCAAGTTTCTTCTCCTTCCTTCTGACTGGAACATACCTGTCGTGTACTCTGCGCAGCTGAAACCCAGCACTCTCCACAAGTTGGGTTCAGCCCTCTACATGTGTCATGTATCACTGTATGCATACGTGTATGTCGGTGTCATCTGTGCATTTGGATAGGGTTTTGTATACTATATATGAGCATATGTGTATGCATATATATCGTGTTTTTTCTATGTTTTGCAACTGTGCACACTAGTGTATTTGTGTGTTTGTGTACACACACGTGTACATATGTTTCCATTAGCATGTGTCTGTAGGGTGGTGCATGGGAAAGTGTAAAACTACAGATTTGAGTTTCTGCTTACTGTGCATTTTTTCATTGATAGACAAATTAGACAGGCAGTCTGTGTACTGCCAATACTGATCCAGCATTGGATCAATAGGTCTAAAATGTAGGCAGCATTTGGATAAAGAATGTGATATTAATAGTTATCAATATACACTAAAGCTGACACTCAGCAAACAAACATTGCTGGACTTGCCACAAATATTCTCAAGTTCCAGCATATTTTTTTAATGGAATACAATGTTGTGCTCAGGCATTGGAAGGACTTACATGAATAGTGCAATAAAGGGATTACAATCACACAAATAAAAGCAGTTTTATGGCATTGTAGAGTAGCCAAGAAATTCATTCTTGATTAAAGTTAGCTGTAATTAGTATAGTGAAACTGACCCAAATTAGTATTGGTCTATTGCTGTCGGTAAGTAATTTAGGACCCTTACTATGGTGGGTCATATTGACAACACAGGATTTCAGGAGTTATATGTAGCTCATGAATTAACCAGTTGTATCTTCCACCATGGTCAGAATTCTGAAAGCACCGATTTTCAACTGGAATGTAAATCAGCAGGAGAGGGTAAGGGTGAGGGGAGCCTGGACAGACATTTTTGCTGTTGGAATGGTGATTAAGGTTATAGAGAATCATTGTGCTACAACATAACAATAGATATTGGAAACCCACCTGAATAATCATCAAAGCTCTGTGATGAATTATATCTTCCTGTTATGGTCTACTCAGAAAGTATGCAATTGAAGTAGATCAATTTAAGTAGAAGAGGTAGAACAGTGCAGCTGATAAATCTACTACCTCACAGGACCAGAAAGCCAGGTTCAATCCTGATCTCTGATACAGCTTGTGTGGAGCATGCATGCCCCCAGGATGCTCCAGTTTGCTCTCACATCCCAAAGATGTGTGGATTGATAAGACACCTGGCTGCTCCAAGTGGCCTCTAGTGTATGGCTGAGTGATCAGATCTGGGGGGTGATGGGAAGGTTCAAAGTACATTTATTGTTTAAGTTTGTAAACGTTATACAACTTTGAGATTCGTCTCCGAATAGGCAGTGTTGAAACAAAGAAACCCAAAATCAAACCCAAGATATATGGAACAAGACTGTCTAACACCCAATGAACAGAGAATTAAAAATAAACGCACACCATATCCATAAGAAAAGAATAAATTAACCCTTCGAACACCCAATATACATTGAAAAAATATTGCGCAAACAGTAACCGCAAGCAAATGGTGTTTCTGAACCGTTGTTTGCAGGTGATCCTATAGCTCAGAGCCAAGCAAACATGGTGGGGCAGTGATCTTAATCAGCTCGTACCTTGCCTTGGGCCCCAACATAAGAATGGGGTGAGATGACGGTCAGTGGAGACTCACCGGGCTGAGCGATTGGTTTCCATGTTGTAACTCTCTCTGACTCATTGAGTTACACCCTGCACACAAAGACCTGCTTCCCTGTTCTTGCATCCTGCACTATTAGTAGTTCAGTTTTGTCACAGTGATACCTGATATATGAGGGGTGATTGACAAGTTTGTGACCTAAGGTAGAAGGAGCTGATTTTAGAAAACCTAGCACATTGATTTTTCCTGCATTTACACACATAGTCCAGCAGTTGTGGAGCATACGGATCCCTTCTTTGTAGAAGTCAGCATCTTGGACCTCCAGAAGTGGTCCACAGCAAGGGTGATACATAGGTTCGTGGCCTAAGGTAGAAGGAGATGAGTTATTAACTTCAAACTTTCACTCAAAGAGTTGAACTGCATGTGCATGTAACTAGAGCTGTATAACTAATCTCCTTCTACCTTAGGCCACAAACTTATCAATCACACCTGGTGTGGACCGCTTCTACAAAGAAGGGATCTGTATGCTCCATGACTGCTGGACTAAGAGTGTACATGTAGGATGGGACTATTTTGAAAAATAGATGTGCTGGGCTTTGTAAAATTGACTCCTTCTACCTTAGGCCACAAACTTATCAATAACCCCTCGTATATTGTTCAATGACCAATGTCACTACCGCAGGCCCAGTGTCCTTCACTTGCCTGAATTAAAGCTTCAGTGGAAGCTTTATGAGTTATAAAGTCCTCATCACTTTCAGCTTTACAATTGCTTTACGATTGTGCATAAAACAGGCACAATGCATCTAAATTTCCAAACTAATGTCTAATCTGTTCCAAATAGTCAATGCTCAGATACATGATTCTTCACAGTAGACTTTTTAAGTAAAGTCCTGAATTTTTTTTTTGTGAAGATGGGCTGCAATTTGATGTTTAATGAGTATCACTGGCATGCTAATTTAATAGAGTAGTTAAGCTTGGTTCTTGCTCCAGGTTTTTAATTTTGAATTGACAAGTGACTCCCAAAGGCATGCTTTTGCCATACTGCAGCTAAACTGCATTTGCATTGCTGTCTCCCTTTTATTATCCTCACTATCTGAAACATATGTGCCCCTGCCATTCTAATTATGGTAATGATTACTGATGATATCAATTCAGGCAGGGAAGGAGTCTCACACAGATGGATGTTTTCAATATGGATTGCCTGCAGAATAAAAGTGTACACTGAGAAGCCTCAGACGCCTTTTAACTCTTTAAGGATTTACACTCTGAAAAGAACTCTTAATGCTTTTGTATAGAATTTTGAGATTAAGCTGTGCTTAGTAATATATCTATCTTTTATCCTGAGTTAGCTTACAGTATCCTGTAGGAGGACCACAACCTTGTTGTGGTTTGGAGGCTTGTGTCCCTCAATGACTCAGAGAGCTATGTAGGCTGGAGTCAGGCCTTTATGCTTTGGCTCTTGGTAGGGTCACCCACGCCAAACAAATGAGAGTAGAGACCAGACTAAGAGCTGTTCAGCTCAGGGTTAACAACCCTGACTGGTAAAACAAAATTGTTATAGAAACAGCAATGATACATCTGTGTGTGAACATCATACATTTGAGTGTGATGGTATTCCTGAGTCTCCACCCAGAATTTGCTTGACTAACAGCAATGAAAACTGGGCTTTTGACACAATGAAGGAAGCCCTGAACACCACCAGAGAGGAGGAAACTTCATTGCTGTCTTAAACACCAGCAACTTAACAGGCAGTAGAGAGACTGTACATCAATTTCTGAAGGGTTGAATTGGCTCCATTAAAAAGAAATCTAACAGCAGTATTTAAACTGCAGATTCTTCATATCCATACAAAGTTTTCCATTCAGTATAGTCTCTCTGATCTTTTCAATATTTGGAAATTTTTGTGTCCCTGTCATCATTCATCTCTCACATCCTCTCTAAGAAGCTCTGGTCCCTTTTTACCTTCTCTGCCACTTTCTCCTCAGCAAACTGATATCCATGGGCGCCTCATGAGCTTTCAGCACTTGGATATGGTTTGAATATTTAGGGAAGCTTATCGAGAACTTCGCAGCTTTTTAAAGTGAAACCTCATCCAAGTTCTTGCCACTCAAAATTTCTTGCAAGCTCTAGGATAGATTCCAAGTAAAGATTTATTTGACAGCTACTATTTTACCATATACCAGCTCCTCTGGACTTCTGTGTTTCATCAGCACCACTTTGCCCATTGTTCATTTAAATCTTTTCTATTCCACATTTCCTCAGCCAAAGTCAATAAAAGTTGATTGCATATTTATTGCTTTAGGTGAGATGTTGTGGTACAGTAATTGGCTGCCTCCTTTGCTATATTATGACGTCAATCTCTTAGTGTCATGACACAGATGTTTCCTTCAATGAGATGATAGGAGGGATGACATGATCACCTCTTTTTGTCAGCCTAGAGTGATGGAAGAGGATCAGAAACTTGGAACCAGAAATCAATGGTCACCTGAGCCCATTAGTGATTGTACTAAAGTAATGCTGAAGGTTATTCTCAAACTTCTAATTGGATGTTTTGTTCAAAATGATTTCTGGCACCAATGTAATGGAGATCAAACAGCACAAAAGAACAATAAAGTGGTTTCATTGCAGAAGAAAAGAGCATATGCCAGAATAATGTCCCAAAGAAGTCCCCAATGTAAGAGCAGCCCAGTTATAGAAAGGTGCTTGAAGCTGATGAGCAGCAGGAAGAGTGAAGATAAACATCACAAGTGTCACTATGGTGATAATGAAAAAAACAGCTACTTTAAAATCAGGCAGAAAGTTCATGATTAGTGCCCAACATGATCATTGACACCACTGTTGACTCCTTGGTCATGAGCAGAGATGTGTATATTAAAAAAATCAATAGAATTCCATTAATAAAAGGGATTCTTATTCTGGTAAGACACTAAAACGTCTGGGTCTGATATAAAAGTCAGTTTGTCATAATCATCAGAAAGTGAAGTTAATAGTGCTCCAGTTGTGTTTCTGGCCCTTCTTTCCTTGTATAGTTATAGCAATGATTTTTGCTGACAGCACAAATTCAACCTGGTTAACAGCTTTCCAGTCATTTCAACCTGGTGGAGCATATTGTCAACACTGTAGTACTCAGCAGTAGTGTCCAGTTTGGATTTTGCTCGGGCCACACAGGTTTAGACTTCACAGTAGCTTTGGTCTAAATCAGGGTCCCCAATCTTTTTTAAGTCATGGGCCAATACCATTAAGCAAGGGGACCGTGGACTCCAGGTTGGGAACTCCTGATTTAAATGATGTAACAAAGGATCTTGAGGTCCAAATCCATAGCTCCCTGCAAATGGCCATGCTAGTAGATAGGGTGATAAAGAAGGCATATTGCATGCTTGTCCTCAGTGGTCAGAGTACTGAGGATAAGAATAAGGAAGTCATATTGCAGTTACATACATAGGTTAAGCTGCACTTACAAGCTTTTGAGCATCTTGTAAAGTTCTTCGAATTCCCGAGTTGAGCTGAATGGGATTAATCTCAGAATCGCAACATGATTTGACAGGATGTATACTCTAGTAAAACTAAAGTTAAAGGGTTGAAGTCAACCCATACACAAGAAATGATGGTCATTGTTGCTGGAGATCAATGATTACTACGGGAATACTTCAGGATAGAGTCCTAAACCAAACCGTCTTCAGATGCTTCATCCTTCCATCATCAGGTCAGAAGATTGGGTATTCATTGATGAGTCTCAATGTTCAGTTATATTCATCTGCTGAAGCAGCCCATGCTTGATTGTTCTGAAACCTAAACACCATTGACCTTGGAATTATATTTGACCAGAACCTCAATTGGACAAGTCACACAAATATTCTGGTTATAAGAGCAAGTCAGATACCAAGAATTCTGATGTGAGTGACTCATCACCTGGATTCCCAAAGCCTTGTCATCATCTACACAGTCCAAGCAGGATCATGATGGAATACCATCCAACTGCCTGGATGAGTGCAATGCCAATAACTTCTTAAGAAGCTTGACATTGCTCAGGATAATATCCCACATGACGGCAACCGCATTCAGAACCCTTCACTTTCTGTGCAAAAGTCTTAGGCGCACACACACACACACACACACACACACACACACACACACACACACACACACACACACACACACACACACACACACACACACACACAAGCTATGGTGCAAAGAGTGTTGTGCAGTACTGCAGTAATTTTATGTATTGCACTGTACTGCTGCCACAAAACAAAACAAATTTTGTGACATATGTAAGTGATGATAAACCTGATTCTGATATGGGTTTCTATTGTGAACTGAGAATGAGAAAGGGGCTGGGAGAAGGGGAAGGGAGAGGAAAGGGAGCAGGAAGCACCAGAAAGATATTCTATAATGATCAATAAATCAATATTTTGGAATCAAATGACCTTGCCTGGTGCCTCAGGGGTGGGTGTGCCTGCACCTGCATGATCCTCAGTCTCTGGCACTCCTTCTCTGCCACACCCCTCCTGCGGGCACTCCACCCTCACCATTTCCAAAATCCTTTGTTCCCGCCAGATTTATGAACTTTCTCCACATTGACAAATACAGTACTATGCAAAAGACTTGGGCGCCCTTGCTATATACAGCATATGTGCCTAAGACTTTTGTAGTACTGTGCCACTTACTAAATGCCCTGCTGTTACCTGCCCAGTTTACTCTGACAACATATTCCAAATCTCATCCACCAAGAGGGCCATGGATAGAGTGCATATGGGAACATCACCACCTTTACCTTCCCATCCAAGACACACCATCCTGATCTGGACGTACTGTCACTCTTCCTGGTTCTAAATCCTGGAATTCCCTCCCCAAAAACACCATGAGATCACCTTTGTCAGAAGCACAGCAGTGGTTCAAGAAGGCAACTCATAGCCACTTTCTCAAGGCTAGTTACGGATGGGGAATAAATTCTGAGCTTCCCAGTGAAAATGACTTTCCTTTTTTTTAAATGGAGCATACTCCAAATATGGAAGATAGTCATGAGACTGATGCCAGGATGAAAAGACCCGAGTTACAGGGAGAGGAAGGACTTTTATTCTTTGGAAAATAGAAGATTGATTGGTGACCTTATAGAGATGAATATATTCATCATATTGGATTCACACAGTGGATTCCTAGGAAAAGGGAACCAAAAATCAGAGGTCGCGTGTTGAAGGTGGAATGGAAGATTTAAGAAGCAGCCAAGTAGCAACTTCTTTATGCAGAAGGTGCTGTGTATATGGAACTAGCAGCAAGAGAAATTAGTTGAGGCAGGTACATGGGCAACATTTAAAAGACCTTTGGACAGGTACATGGATAGGAAAAGCTTAGAGAGATATGGGCCAGATGCAGGCAAGTGGGACTCACTTACGGCATCTAAGGGCCAAAGGACCTACTTCTGTGCTGTATCATTCTATGACACTATGCGCTTGTAGTGAGAAGTGTATGGACAACTTCTTGGTGTTGGTGGACAGGGATAAAGCACTTGGGGCTTAGGTATCACCACTGCATTATAGAAGAACTCAGATCCAGTTTGTAAAAACACAGACTTCATGTGCAGATTCTTTTAGATATAGTTAGAAGGAAATTATTTTACAGACAGTGTTGCACTTAACCATTACTTATTGATGTGAAGGGATATAGTTGAAACCCAGCCCTGCAAATCCATGTTAACATGAACATTTTTAGAATGCTTTAACCCTTTAAGAATTTTCTTGGAGTAATTCATAACATACCAGGCTGGCAAAAGGTTAGTCTAAAAAATAGAAATGTGTGGACGGGCACAATTCAAACATTTGTTTCAAGTAATAGTATTCATAGTAAAGAAAATTCTATCACATTACCTTTGAGAGGGTGCAGAGGAGATTTTTTATGATCCTGCCTGGATTAAAGACCGTGTCTTATATGAGGAAATCATGAGTGAGTTGGGGCTTTTTCTCTTTGGAGTGAAGGAAGATGAAAGGAGACTTGATAAAGATGTTCAGGGGCAAGATTATATGAGGCATGGATAGAGAGAACAGCCAGCACCTTGTCCCCAAGGTGCAAATGGCTAATACAAGAGAACGTAATTTTAAGGAGACTGGTGGAAAACATAGGGGAATTCAGAGGTAGGTTTTAAACAGTGGTGGGTACATGGAATATACTGCCAGGGGCAGAGGCAGATACATAACAGGTATTTAAAAACTCTTAGCTAGGCACATGGATAAAAGAAAAATGAAGAGTTCTAAGGAATAGAAGCATTAATTGATCTAGGAGTCATTCAAAAAGGTCAACACAACATCATGAGCTGAGGGGTTTGTACTGTGCTGTACTCTTTATGTTCCCTGTTCTATTACATCTACATCACTATCGTTCCAACCAATATAACTGGGAAGTTTTAGAAGAGTGATTACAAAAGGAGATGATACAAGAGAGAGCTCAAATTTGTTTCGAGTCCCAGTACTAAAATGCCAAGTCTTTGAGTTGAAGCATTAACTCTACTTCTCCCTCCATGGATGCTGCCTGACTGGTTGTGCATTTGCAGTATTCCCTCTCAGAGTGAGGGATGATCTGAGGTTTGGCCAATTTAAAAACTGGGCCGGATTGAAAAGGTCAGGGTGTCAGAACGGGAGGCGAGGGACTGGCCAGTATTCATCTTGTTGTTCAACAAGGTTTACTTGTCTCTGTGCTGAATTGAGGCTGTGGCCTGCAACTAACAGGCCCTTGGATCGGCTGCAGTGATGACTGGCTTCGTGAGTGTGGACTCACTTTGGTAAACTTTAGTTCTGATTGTTATTTTCTTACTTTTATTGTTTGCATGATTTGTTTTTGCACGTTGGGGTGTTTGCCAGTCTTCTTTTATTAATGGGTTCTATTACGTTTCTTTGTTTAGTGGCTGTCTGAAAGGAGGCAAATCTCAGGGTTATTTATACTTCAATAATAAATGTACTTTGAACTTGAAGTTACTGACGTTGCTGAGTAAAGAATGTCCATTGGTGTGCCATGAAGCTGGGTGCTGAGTAATTGATGTGAACACCTCTCCTTCCCAACATAACAGCCTGCTGTGTCAGGATCCTGCAGTGTTATATAAATAAATAACTCAGTGTGGAGTGAATGCCTACGAGGGCTGGTTTTGGGCGGAATGAGCTGAGCTGTGTAACTACTGGGCAATACAATGTGTGGCTCAGGTCTGCACTGTGGCTGGCATGGTGAGTGGGCCGAATGCTGAGGAATGGCAATACCTATACCACATGCTGATGGACTCTCCTCACCTCCTGTTGGGGGGTGATGGAAACTGCTGTCTCCTCCCCTCTTTGTCTGGCTCCACAGTTCTCCCCTGCCCAGAAGGTACTTCATGCTGACAATCTCAAAGGCCAGCAACCACCATTGACCTTGTAACGATAGTGGAATCTCCGGTGTGATGACAAATGAGTAATCAAGCAAAGAAAGCAATAAAAACAGAATCCATTGGATTCCCTCTCCCATGCGTTGGAAGCTGAGGAGCAACCTTAGAGAAGCATGCAAAGTGAAGACGTTTATAGAGAGGGTGATTATCTAATTTCCTCTTTCTGGAGATGATGAATAGAGAAAGTGGTCAGTCTTTTTTCTAGGGTGGAAATGTTAAGTACTAGAGGGCATAGGTTTAAGGTGAAAAGGGAAAGTTTAAAAAAGAGTTGTGAGGCAAGGTGTTTTCACAGAGAGTGATGGGTGCCTGTCTTTGGAGGTGATGGAAGCAGATAGAAAATCAATGTTTATGATATGAACAGGCAGAGTTCTGAGGGATATACTGTAGACCATGTGCAGGCAGATACGATCAATTAGTTTGGCACACACATTGTGTGTTAAAGGTTTGTTCCTGTGCTGTACGGTTCTAAATTTTGTAAGTCAGGATGGTCAGGATAGTGGCTGCAATGGCCTTCCCCAATAGCATGGAAAAGTATTGAAAAAGAAAAGACCAGCAAAGACAACAGCCTTGGAGTCTGAGCACTGGAAAGGTTGTGGTTGGTATGTTGCATTGGTAAATAGTAACAAGAGCTGGGTATACAATCCCACCAGACTACTGCACCAATCAATAAGATTTGAATCTTATCACCAAACTCCTGTTTCTGGTGGCACCATTAAGAAAACAACTTTTGCAAGCAGCTCTTATTTCTAATGTACTGCTGCCTCATAAGATCAAATTTTACAACCTACAATTTGCCAGTAATATTAAACCTGATTCTGATTCTGATTCCTGGACCTCTGTATCTCCATTTGCAATGAGATCCTTAACTTCATCATTGGCAGTACAAACTCATAATAACATCTTTTCACAGATGCATCTCAACTCTGTGTGCTTAGATGCCTGCTCTACTTTCTTTATGTCCATGGCAGTGTGGCAAAACACAACTCCAATACCACGTCTATATTTTCAGAAGTTGCTGGCCGAATCACAGGTGTGATGAACCAGCGTGCTGGAGTAAGACAGAACATCTAGTTGAGGGGTGCTGCAATAACAACCCAATGCTTAAGGCTGACAAAACAAGGGGCTAATAGTTAACTTCAGAAAGGGGAAGATAGGAGACCATGTGCTATGTAGGTGGATAACTAGTCATTAAGACTTTTATCATAGGTCACTTGTTCTTGAACCATCCTGAGAGGTGAAGAGATTGTCCAGTTGATCAATTTTCTCTCATTGCTTTATAAACAGCATTACAAATGTGAATGTTATTATTTTGTATCTTCCTCCCTGCCTGGCAATTCCTTTCTTACAAATGTTGCTTGACCCACTAAATTCCTCATGCTGTTTGTTTTTTTTTGCTCTATATTCCATCATCTGTGGTATCTTCTGTCTTCATATTTAGCCTTTTCTTCTGCACGCATACTCTCTTGACTTGTCATTCTTTGCCTCAATGGTCTGTTAGCTCCTTCAGTCTCTGTTCAGTTAAACTAACCTTTCATCTTTCAATCTAAGTCAATAGTAATTGAGGACCCAATATAGATTCTCAGGCGACTGTCCTAATCATTACCTTCCAATTTTGTTACAGAGACTTTATTCTTGCTTTCTATCTTCTGCTGACAAATGGATTTCTTAGCTAGTTTGATCATTTGTCTTCTTGAGGTTCAATTTTTGCTGACAGTTTATTATGAGGAAACTTATCAAGGGACTTCTAGAATTCCACTTAAGCTACACACACAGACATTCACTTTGGTTCTTTCCTGAAAAGAATTTTGTTATTGCTAGTGCTACTTTGCAAATGATTTATTGGACAGACAAGCACTGCAGGAAACATGAGCTTTAGCTTCTTTTGATAAGATTTGTGCAAAGGATTTAAGCAAAAACCAATGAAAATCTTGGCCTTACATTTGCTTATTAGTGATTGAGGAAATTCCAAACATTTTACTTCATTACATTAGGGGTACTAAAGCTGAAAGATGGGTCAGAAATTGTTCTATAAATTGCTTAAAAGTCACTAAGATTGAGTAGTGCTATAAACTGGAAAGGTTACTACTTTATATCAAAGCATTGTTTATCCAATCTTTTCTAGGCTATTCCCATCTGGCAATATCTAAATTATGAGTTTAATACTGAAATCTAGCAAAAGCCAAGTCTGTTCATGGATTTTGCAAGCTGTGAAAATATATGAAAGCCCTCTACTGAGAATTGCTTGTTTTCCTGCTGCAGAGGCTAGATCTTGAATGGGTGATAATCTGGCAACTTTTAAAGGTCTGATGGATACCAGACCTCACCCTTCTTTCTGCCATTGCAGAGATACATCCTCAAAATCTAATGATTGAGGCAAAACCTAGCAATCAGTGGAAATGTACAGCTTCTGTCTGGCTCAGTCATCATTCCACTTATTTCTGGCCCCGATGGCTGTGTGTTTGAATCCCACTTTAGTGACTCGAGATGATGCTCTGGTATTGTATTGAATGGATTGTGTGGTCATTTCAATGAGCGATTAAACTAATAACTTTGTATTCTCTTAAGTGGTTGTTATAAAATATTCCTTGGATCAATTTGTTGAGGAACATGGGAAGTTCTTCCTGCTACCCTGGCTGATATTTATCCTTCAATTTACTTCACCAAGAAAACTGATTATCTAGCAATTATCAAATTGATATTATTGCATCCTGCTAAAGAATATTGTCTTGGGTCCCACATTTAAAGAGCTGGAGGGGTTTGTGATGACTAGAGCTTCTAGGAAACTTTCTTTTTAAATAAATACAAATAATTGCTTTGAATGGCTCCAAGTGCTTCACAATCAGCGTACGCAGTGGATGATGTGTGGGTGTGGACAAGGCTGTGATGTTATGAATATGGCTACCTGATTATCGGCATGGGACCATGCCAGGGGACTGTGACTGAGTGTGACATAATATGTGTAAATGGGCAACACGTTGCCAGTGTAGATTGTGGGTGGAAGGCATACAGGTTGTTAGAATGTGATGTGATGTGACTGTGTGTAACAAGGCTGAGTGTGGTCAACAAATTCCCGCTGCTATCTGTAAAGAGTTTGTACGTTCTCCCCATGACCGTGTGAGATTCCTACAGTTCAAAGCCATACCAGTTGATAGGTTAATTGGTCACTGTGATTAGGTGAGGGTTCAAGCGGGGTTGCTAGGCAGTGCAGCTCGAAGGGCTGGTAGGGCCTATTATGCATTGTATCTCAATAAATAAATTTTTAAAATTATGAATTCAGGTATTATGTGGAAAGCATGGGTATGAAAGGAGTTATGAATGTGTCACAAGTCGTGAATAAGCATTAACAGATTGTGAGAGCATAGCTGTTTGTGATGGTTACAGTTTGATATGGGACTTGACGGATGCAGAATTGACTTGCCCACATAAGATGGGAGAGTATTATAAGGGTCATGGGAGAGTATTATTTTAGCTGGTGGACTGTCACCAGAGGTGCTCCACAGGGATCAGAGCCTGGATCTCTGTTGTTTGTGATATGTAAATGACTTGAATGAAAATGCAAATTGGAGAGATAGTAAATTTGCAAAGGTTGGTGGAGATGTGGACAATATTGAGGGCTATCAAAGTTCAAAGTAAACTTTATTATCAGAGTACATGCATGTCACCACATACAACCCTGAGATTCTTTTTCCTGCAGGCATACTCAGAAAATCTATAGAATGGTAACTGTAAACAGGACTAATGAAAGAACAAGAGCATAGAAGACAAACAAACTATGCAAATGTAAATATAAATAAATAACAATAAATAATGAGAGCATGAAATAACACGATAAAGAGTCCTTAAATTGAGATAACTGGTTGTGGGAACATCTCAAGAGATGAGTGTATTTATCCCCTTTTGTTCCAGAGCCTGAAAGTTGAGGGGTATCAACTGTTCTTGAACCTGGTGGTGTGAGTCCTGAGGTACTTGTACCTTCTACCTGATGACAACAGTGAGAGAAGAGCATGGTCTGGGTGGTGGGGATCTCTGATGATGGACGCTGCTTTCCTATGATACCATTTCATGTAGATGTGCTCAATGATTAGGAGGGCTTGACTCATGATATACTGGGCTGAATCCATTACCTTTTGTTGGATTTTCTGTTCAAAGGCATTGATGTTCCTATACCAAGCCATGGTGCATCTAGTCAATATACTCTCTATTACAGATCTACAGAAGCTTGTCAAGATTTTTGAAGTCATACTGAATCTCCACAGACTCCAAAGGAAGTAAAGGTGCTGTTGTGCTTTTTTTTGCAATTATATTTATACGGTGGGCTCAGGACAGGTCCTTTGAGACAGTGACACCCAGGAATTTAATGTTACTGACTCTCTCCGTCTCTAATCTTCCAATGAGGACTGGCTCATGGACCTCATGCTTCCCTCTCCTGAAGTCTACAATCAGTTTCTTGGTCTTGCTGACATTGACTGAGAGGTTGTTGTCATGACACCACTCAGCCAGATAATCTCCCTCCTGTATGCTGATTCATCACCACAACAGTGGAGTCATCAGCAAACTTGAATATGTATTGGAGTTGTACTTGGCCACATAGCCATAGGTGTAAAGTGAGTAGAGCAGGGGAGTAAACATACATCGCCGTGGTGTACCTGTGCCGATGGAGATTGGGGAGGAGACATTTTTGTCAATCCAAACTGATTAGAGTTTGCAAGTGAGGAAATCCATGATCCAGTTGCAAAAGGGTATATTGCGACCCGAGTCTTGAAGTTTACTGATTAGTTTCGAGGGTATGATGGTATTAAATGCTGAGCTGTAGTCGATACAGAGCATCTTGATGTATGTACCTTCACTGTCCAGATGTTTCAGTGTTGTGTGAAGAGCCAATGAGATGGCTTCTGCTATAGACCTGTTGCTCCAGTAGGCAAATTGTAGTGGATCCAAGTTGCCACTTAGACAGGAACTGATATGTTTCAACACCAACCTCTCAAGACATTTTACAACTGCATGTGTAAGTACCACCGGTTGGCAGTCAATGAGGCAGGTCACCATGCTCTTCCTGACACCAGTACAATTGAAGCCTAAAGGTACCACGCACTGCCAAAACAAGAGGTTGACAATATCTGTGAATACACCAGCTAGTTGGTCAGCATAGGTCTTCAAATCCTTGGCAAGGTGCTCCATCCAGACTGGATGTTTTCCTTGAAGTCACCTTCTTGAAGGCAGTTCACATGTCACCTTCAGATACTGAGATCAAAGGATCATTGGGAGATGTGGGTGTGCACGATGGTTCCTCCCTATTCTGGTGGTCACAGTGAGCATAGAAGGCACTGAGCTCATCTGAAAGTAAACCTCTGCTATCCCCTTGTCACTTGATACAGCTGGATATAGATCAGTTTCTGATAAAGACAGAAAAATGGCAGATGGGGTTTAATCTGAGTAAGTGTAAAATGTTGCACTTTGGGAGAATAAATGTAAGAAGAAAGTTAATGGCAGAACCCTGAACAGCATTGATGTACAGAAGAATCTTGCTTTTAAGTCCAAGGCTCCTGCAAGGGGCATGATTTCCTTCAATAGTCGGGGCATTGGGGGGGGGGCTTCTTCACACAGAGAGTGGTGGGGATGTGGAATGAGCTGCCAGATGAAGTGGTAGATGCGGGCTCACTTTTAACATTAAAAAAAACTTGGACAGGTACATGGATGAGAGGTGTATGGAGGGATATGGGCCAGGTGCAGGTCAGTGGGACTAGGCAGAAAAATGGTTTGGCACAGCCAAGAAAGGCCAAAAGGTCTGTTTCTGTGCTGTAATGTTCTACAGTTCTATGGCATTGAGTATTAGAGTAAGAAAGTCATGTTGCAGCTAGATAAAACACCGGTTAGACTGCACGTGGAGAATTACGTGCAATTTTAGTCACCCCAATACTGCAAGGATTGGGAGTCTTTGGAAACAGTGCAGAGAAGGTTTACCAGGATGCTGCCTGGATTAGAGGATATTGGGCTATGACCTGAATTAGAGGATATGAGCTTGGATACATTTGAGTTGTTTTCTCTGGAATGACAGAGGCTGTGGGTGTAGACCTTATATAGTGGAAGTTTATAAAACGTTGCGAGGTATTGATAGGGTATATAGTCAGTATCTTTTCTTTCTCAGAATGGAAATGTCAAATTTAAGTGAGTGGAGGAAATCTTAAAGGAAATGTGTGGGGCACGTTTCTTTTTAACATAGAAAGTGGTGGGTACCTGGAATGAGGTACAAGGTAAGCCGTTATGATAGTGACATTTAAGAGGGTGTTAGTAAAGCACATGACTGCAAGAAATGGAAATATATGAATCATGTACGAACAGATAATTAATTTAAATTTCCATTATATTCAGTATAGACACTGTTGGCTAAAGGGCTTTTTCTTATGCTGTATTGTTCAATTCTCCATTATGTAAGGTAAGATTTAGATTCAAATTCAGATTCATTTATTTGTCACATGTACATCAAAACATACAGTGAAACATGTCATTTGCATTAACAACCAACACACCTTGGTATGTACTGGAGGAAGCCTACAAGAGTCTCCACACATGCCAGAAAACTTTGGTAGTTTCTCCATCGGTATAATACAAGGCATCTCTCAATTTTCTCTTCCCTCATCCTCCAATGTCCATTCAACATAACAAGTTTAAGGTTGATCGCTATGAATTGTCAGATAGGTTCATATCCAGACCTATGCATATAAAATCACCGAGGTATCACTGTGGCAATAGCCCTTTTGGTGATCACTGTGTCACCACTTGCCCTTCTCTACCTACTCTCATCCCTCTTAGCTGCCATTATAACATCCCTGCGCCTTTCCTGGTGGTCACTGTTCATCTTGCCAGCTGATCACTCTACCACCTCCTTGCCCCTCTTATTTCTTGTTGCTGTCAATTGGGTGAATCAAGTTGCTCTCATAGCTTGAGGTTCCATCCTTGTTTTGAAACTTGCTGTGTCTGCAGTGTCCTACCAGAAGCACCTGGGTTTCTCTCTCACTTAATTAACATCTCTAAAAAGCACCAGCAGTCTAGCAAGATATGACCTCCCTGAGTATGTGTCCCTGACATCCTTCTTCCTGTATTTAGATTACATCTCTAATCATTTGCTCAAGTATCTTTCTCTTTCCTTACATCAGAATAATGAGCTCAGTGTTACCCAGATCCTTCTTAATTTCCCTTTTAAAGATACTGACATCTTCTAGTGTAAGGGCGCAGTTCCAGTCTCCAGGGAGCTATTACAGGTATGGGCAGAATCCTCAAAGAGCACATGTCCCATTTCTTGGAATATATATCATCCTGCTTGTCAGTCCTATTTATTTCAAGGTTTTTAGTGCTTCCTAAAATTGTTAATTCATCTATTTTAACATTCATAGTTTTATTGTTAACAACACTCTTTAATTCTGTCACACGAACATTAAGTACAAGAGTGAGGGCTGTTGTAAAATACACATTTATTATCTCTGCTATACCCTGTGAGTCCTTAACAACCTGTCCTTGAGCATCTTTTAATGGCCTAATAGTCTTTGGCAGTCCCATGACTGCTCAAAAGACTAAAATAAGCTTTGCTCGTTACTACCACACTTATCTGCAACACTCCTTTAAATTAACCTTTTCAACTGATTTAATAGTGGCCTTTAGAAAAATTTTAGTTGCCTTTGTTTTGTTTTAGGAGAGATGTCTTGCATGTGTGTAACAGATTCTATGACATCCAGTTGTCTAAAGAGTGCATATGAAATATGAAGGGTGTTTGTCAGTAATTCAACAGATGATTTACATGGAAAGAGAAATTGTGATCTTGGTGGCTGATTTTTGTGCTTTTTAGCTAAGGGAGAAAAATAGACCAGGATACTAGCAACAACTCCCCTGCTCTGCTTTGAAAATGAGTTGTCTGTGTGCACACATCTATCAGGTATGGCTGTGCATTGCATGCCTTTAATTTCGGTTTTGTATCCTGCTTATCTGTGACTGTGCTTGAACCCTTCTGGACATCAGAGTCTCACAAGGCAGTAAAAGTCTGCATTTGTGTTAGTCGCATTCCAGTTTAGTGCAACTATTCCCTCTGCTACAGACTCACTGGGAATTACAGGAGTGGATTTGGTTGAGGTAGGAGTAAAGAAAAGATTCTACTCAAACGTCAACCTACTCACCTTCAGTAGCTTACCTATATTTCCACATTACAAAGCACAAACAAAAACTTCTTTACTAAGAACGATTCTGAAATGGCTGATTCCCGTGCTTTGAAATGGGGAACCACGCACTGGCACCTCAAGGGTTAAATACATTTACATTTGAAGATGGTTATTTAAAAGGTTACAGTCACATCGAGGCATCATGCTGAAATGGGCTTGAATAATTCCTTGGAGGATGTAATTGCTGTCGTGATTTAGAAGCTGACATTTCCCTCTTTATGAGCCTGCTGTTTTGTACAATGTAGAGCTGACCCTCCATCAGATACTCCAGCTGCAGCCACTGGAAAACAGGTGGGAGGATCTCCTTTAAAAAGTCAAGCTTTCTTTTCTAATAATTTATATAAATGTTGATATTTGATTTTCATTCCTGGTGCACATGATCTACTTCATTGTTTGCTAGATTAGATTATATCTGATTGTGACTTCAGTTGCTCAATACTTACAACTCCAATGAAATTCCTGTACTAATAATTCCCACAAACGACAGGAAAGGGAATTGCAAGTATGTTTGCTAATACTGCTTTTCCAATACAAATGGTATTTGGCCTTGTTTCCCTCCTTTCTCCTGCAGATTCATTTCTTTGTGGGAACACCCAATAAATTTAATAACAATCAATGCAAGACTGCATCAAAAAGGCAGACAGCCATTGTGCAAAAGATAATAAAAATAAATAGATAAGCAATAGCTATCAAGAACATGAGATGAAGAGTCTTTAAAACCCTCCCTCTCTATCCACCAGGTATCCCTCTTTTTCTCATTGATAAACCAGAGACACAATTTGTCACGATGCATCATGGTTCAGTATGGTAACTGCTCTACCTAAGACTGCAAGAAAATGCAGTGAGTCATGACCATAGCTCAGCCCAAACGAAAACTAACCCCTCTCTGTCTCAGAAAAGCAGCCAGCACAATCAAAGACTGTACCCACCCCAGACATTCTTCCTTCTCCACCCTCCCAACTGACAAAAGCTTGAAACTTGGCCTGAAATGTCAGCATTGTGTGTGTGTTGGTCAAGATTTCCAACATCTGAGGAATCTCTTGTATACCAGGCTTAAGGAGTGTTTCTATCCTGCTGTTATAAGAATGTTGAACCTACCTCTTGTACATTAAAGATGGAGCTCTTGACTTCACAATTTCCACCAGAATGACCTTTGCACTTTATTGTCTACCCGCACTGCATTTTCTCTTTAATGCTATATTTTGCTTTCTCTTATTACTACCTCAAAGTATTATGTTTTGAAATGATATGCATGGATGGCTTACACAAGTGCTTTTGTTTATACATTGTTAAGTGTAATTATATACTAATACCCTGTTCTTGAGGGGGATAATTTTCTTCATATTTTCACCACTTCTCCACCTTCACCAGTACCATAAAACTTATCAAATCCTCTTTCTTCTCCCTATTCTGTCCAAACTCTTTTACTTTCTCCACCCACCTCCTCCCCAGACTAATTTCCTCTCCTGACCAGCTTGTTAATTATTTCCTCCCTGCTACCCCATTGCTCTACCAACTTCTCTTCTGTAACTGGGCTTTCTGAATCTGGTTAGGTCATTGTATGAGTTTTGCACAATACCTGAAGACTTGCTAAAGCAGTTTTTCTGAATCCTGGGCTCTGCTGGACAGTGAAATGATTCCGGCTGTAGAGGTCAATATCACCTGTGTTGCCTTTAATCAGAAATTAATGAATTGGGAACCAAATAGATCACAGTGAGTCACTTCCTGTACTCAGACTGGAGCCATCAATACTAGCATTTCCCAATTTGACAGTGAAGCCTTGAATAAATTTGCTTTGCTGGATTGTATTCTGTAAGGATTAGCAGAACAATGCAGCTCCCGACATGCATTTGCTGAAGTGAACACCATCTGCTATACTTGTGAAAACTGCAAATCTTTTTCAATTGCTGAATTATTCTGAGAGGGAGAGCATGGGGGATGCTGGAAGATGAGATAATGGTTATGCCCCAGAATTTAAATTTGACTCATTTTGGAGAGAGCATAAACTCACATCCCAACATAACAGATGCATTCATAACAGATTTAAATTATTATTTGAGGGAATGGGTTGGGACAGGGTCCCATTCTATCTGACTCCAAACACTATTAATGGACATTGTCAGACTTCAGCATTTTATTTTATTCAATGATCCTGAGCGGGATGAATATTTTTACGGATAGGTTTAGCAGACCTTTTGGGAGTGGTTTGAATTAATATGGCAGTGGAATGGGAATCAGTATGATAGAGCTGAGGATGAGTCAGCAGGTTTTCAAGTAGATGATGGATGTAACATGGATGTAAGGAAGGACAAGCCAATTGGTGGGTACAAACGTACACCGAGCAAAAAGTTAAATTGTACCTCTGAGGCAACAGTCAAGAGGGTGAAGATTGCAGGACTGAAGGTGCTGTATTTAAATGCATGTGGCATTTGCAACCAGAGATCGGTTGGTATGACGTTGTGGGCATCACTGAGTCATGGCTGAAAGAAGGCCATAGCTGGGAGCTTAACATCAAAGGATATACTTTGTATCGAAAGGACAGGCAGGAAAGCATAGGTGGCTCTGTTGGTAAAAGCTGGAGTTGTGTAATAACCCAGATCTTATTACGGAACTTAATGTAAAGGAACCCAAAGGAAACAGTCATTATAATATGATTGAATTCATACTACAATTTGAGAGGGATAAGTATAAGTCATATGTATCAACATTGCAATGGAATAAAGGGATTTACAGAGGCATGAGAGAGGAGCTTGCCAGGTTGATTTGAGGAGGATACTGGTGGGGATGACGGCAGAGCAGGGATGGCTGAAGTTTTTGGGAATAGTTCACAATGCTCAGGTATAGAGATGTCCCACAGAAGAAGTTGTTCTCAAATTGCAATGTTAGGCAAGTGTGGCTGACAAGGGAAGTTAAAGATTGCATAAAAACTAAGGAAAGGGCATGTAAGGTGGCAAAAGTGAGTGGGAAGTTGGATGATTGGGAAGCTTTTAAAATCCAACAAAAGGCAACTAAAAAACTATAAGAAGGGAAAAGATGAAATATGAGGGCAAACTAACCAATAATATAAAGCAGCATACCAAAAGCTATTTTTTCTGTTTGAGACAGAGTAAAAGGAAGGTGAGAGTGATATTGGACAATTGGAAAATGGTACTGGTGAGGTAGTATTGGACAAAAAGATGGCAGATGAACTCAAAGTGTATTTTGCATCAGTCTTCACTGTGGAAGACACTAGCAGTGTGCCAGAGGTCTGTGATAGTCAGTGAGTAGGAGTGAGTGCCATTGCTATTATAAAGGGAAATAAGTCAACTGAGCCACAGGGACAACATCTCAGCTTCCTGAGAGAGGTTGCTGCAGAGAAAACAGATGCATTGGTCATGAACTTTCAAGAATCACTTGACTCTGGCATGGTCCTGGAGGACTGGAAGATTGTAAATGTCACTCCACTCTTTAAGAAGGGAGGAAGGCAAACGAAAATATGTTATAGGCCAGTTAGCCTAACTTCATTGGTTGGGAAAGTGTTATAATCTATTATTAAGGATGAGGTTTTAGGGTACTTGGAAACTAATGACAAAACTAGTCAAATTCAGCATGGTTTCTGTAAAGGGAAATCTTGCCTGACAGATCTGTTACAGTTCTTTGTGGAAGTAACAAGCAGGGTGGACAAAGGAGAGGCAGTGGATGTCATTTACTTGGATTGTCAGAAGGTATTTGATAAGGTGCCACACATGAGGCTGCTTAACAATATAAAATCCCATGACATTGCAGGAAAGATAGAGGCATGGATAGAGGAATGGCTGACAGGCAGGAGGCAGCAAGTGGGAATAAAGGGAAACTTTTCTGGTTGGCTGCCATTAATAAGTGGTGTTCCTCAGGGGCAAAGATAGGTTACTGGTGCTTGAAACCAGTTGCTTCAGGCAGATGTGGCTTGTCAGCTATGGCTGGCAGCTCATCTAGGAGAAGGAAACCAGATTTCTAACCTTTGCTGTGTTGCAGCTACACCCACTCATGAGGAAGAATTCAGGAGTCAACCACAAGGGAAAAATCCGGACAAGTAGTCCCTTACGGCAGTACTACTTTGAGTTCAATGCTGACTGACAACTACTGCGATGTTGCTGGTGCAAAAATGTATTTGTCTCTGCCGTTTCTTTGGATGCATCAGATGTGTGGAGAGGGGTAGCCTGCTGCAGGGACCAGGTTTCTCTTCATATTGTACTGCCCTGGCTTGTGTATCTAAAGAGCTGGGATGCAACATTTTTGGTTGACCCTGACTGATGGAGACCTCATGTCAGGTGAATGATCACTGGTTTTGCTCCAGGCCAGAGGAATCTCAAAGTAGAGGGTATGTGTTTGAGGTGAGAAGGGAAAACTGTAAAAGGGATGTGAGGGGAAATTTTTCCACACAGAAGTTGGTAGGTATATGTAATGAGTTGCCAGAGGAAGTGGTTAAGGTGTGTATAATTACAAATTCTATAAGATACCTGGACAGGAAAATGCAAAGGGGAGAATTAGAAGGATTTAATGAAATTCAGTCAAATGGAACGAGCATTGATAGAAACCTTGTTTGACATGGATGAGCTGAGCTGTAGAGACTGTTTCTGTGTAGGATAACTTTTAATCTATGAAACTATGCACATGGGAACAAATGTCCATGTCTTCCTATCCTAATACAGCCCCAAAAAAATTGTACTAACTGTTATATGCCCTGCCATTTAATTCAGGGCCACTACCTCCTTTTACCTGCGATATAGTGGTTGTACAGAATTATTACAGATGGAATTGAATCGAATTTACAATATCCTAGAACATGCCAAGATTCACCAGGGTCACTTTCTCAAAAATAATCAGGAAGAGAACTCAGAGGAGCAAGTCTTTCTCCTCACGTTCTTTGGTATTTATTACATATCACATAGGGAGACCTCAGGTTTAGTCTTAATAATCAATTCCACATTTCATTTGTTTAGCATTTAATTTATCTTAATTCATTCTATCAACATTTAATCTGACTAATTTTAGGTAACTTTTTTCTTTTGGAATGTAGTCGGAGTCACACAGCATGGGAAAGGTCTCTTGGGGACCCAACTCGTCTATTCTGACCAGGGTGCCCGAACTAATCCCATGTTCCTTTCCTATCTATTTACCTGTCCAAACGTCTTTAAAATAAATCTGTACCCATCTCTAACTCTTCTTCAGATAGCTGGTCCCAAAAACCCACCACCCTTTGTGCAAATCTCCTGCCCTTTAAACCTTGGTCATCTCAACTTAAAATGATGATGAGTGTCCCCTACCCTGGGAAAATGACTGTGACCCTTCACCTTATCCAGGCCCTTCATAATTTCATAAACATCTATAAGGTCATCCCTAAGCCTCCTTCACCTCAAGGCAGTGTGTACTGAGACTGTCTGGAAAGATCGGCAGACGATAGGGCAAATTTGTCATCGATGGGATGAGTTGCAATGTAAAAGAGGGACAAAATAGAAAAAGGTGATGGAAACAAGACTGACCATGTTATATTTGAATGCACACAGTATACAGAATAATAGAAATTATCTTGTAGCGTAGAGATTGACAGGTATGACATGAGCATTACTGAGTTGTGGCTGAAAAAAGATTATATATAGCTGGGAGCTTGAGATCTTTGGATACACATTATATTGAAAGGACAGGCAGGAGAGGGAGGTGACGTGGCTCTATTGGTAAAAAGATGAAATCCTTAGAAAGAAATGACATAGGATTGGAAGATGTAAAATCCTTGTGGTTAGAGTAAGAAACTACAGGGGTAAAAAGACCCTGAAGGGAGTTATATACAGAATTTCAACTCCTTTAGCCTCCTACAGATTATAAGCACTTAAGCTTATAATTGTGATGAGTGTCTTTTAGTTTGGATCCAAATGCTGGAGTCTCTGAAACAAGGGTCGAGACACAGTATCAAACTGGATTGAGTACTGATCACAAAACAAACACCAAACGAAATCCTTTGATTGGCTTATGATTGAACTCCAAACTTCAGTTCAGGTGCTCTTTAAATGCTCAATTCTTCATGCCTAAAACATGATTGCCACTTAGTGGGAGCATCCTGCACCCATTCAGGGGCCATGCCAGCTATCCATACTCCGAAGAGTTAGAGCGTCTAAATCCCGGAAGGTGGCACATTTGGGAGCGTCTCATAACAGGATCCCTTCCCCTACGGCTGACTCCTGTTGGCCCTGGCTGCTCGGAGAGGTGGTGATGGTAACCAGATCCAAGATGATCTCTTTCAGGCACTCAGCACCTTTCCTGGGCTCTGAATCCTTCCCGGTCCATGAGTTATTGCTGTACACCCAGAACGGTTTGTCAGTCTAGAAGTCTTCTTACTGTGAAGGTCTGTTCCCCATTGATGAATGTGGGTGGTGTCAGGGCTGATAATGGTGGAGCTAATGGGCTGGGTCAGACAGATTTTAATTTAGAGGTGTGGAAGGTGGAATTGATCTTTAGGGTCTTGTGAAGGGTCCAATGAACTTGGACGCCATCTTTCGAGACTCCAGCTAGAGAAGCAAATTGTGAGTGGACAGCCAGACCTGTTGCCCAACCTGCAAAGAGGGTCCCTGTCTTCTCCTTTGGTTCGCCTTGTTTTCCATCTTCTGGATAGATGGCACTCAAACGAGGACATCCCATGTGCTAAATACTGTAAGGTGTTGGGGTGACTTCTGCCCACATCCAATGGTCTCACCACTCATCCAGACTTTTTGAGGCCAAACATCTTAGGGTGAGTTCTAAATCTTGGTTGGTCTGGTCTGTCTGCCTGTTGGACTGCGGGTGGAACTCAGAGGAAAGACTTGCTGTTGCCCCATCAGCTTACAGAAATGCCCTCCAGAAATGTGATGCGAATTGTTGACCATGATCCAAGACAATGTTCACTGCATCCATGACAGTTACAGCTGTCTCTTTCGCAGATGGTAGCTTCTCCGAGGCAATGAACTTGCAAGGGCTTTCGAAAACTGATTAATAATTACCGAGATGACAGTCTTCCCCTTGGATGGCAGAAGACCCAGGACAAAGTCCATGGAGATGTGCGGCCATGGTCTTTTCAGAACAGCTAGGGGTGGAGAAGCCCTTGAGGTTGGGTTCGGGGCTCCTTGTTTCAGGCACACTCCTTGCATGCCTGCACGTACTGCCAATCCTAATTCATCATTCTGGGCCACCAATACCTCCTCTCGATAAACTCATGAGTTCTGGCAATCCCTGGATGAGCAGTCATTCTCAATGAAAGTCCCTATTGGAGTATCTGGGACCAGATGGAACTTGGGACGAACAGTCAACCCGGAGGTTTGTTCTCAGGAACCTCCCCTTCTGCTTGGACCTTGTGAACAAGAGAATTAATCTCCCACTGAATTGGCACTACTGCTTTAGATTGGGGCAAAATAGTGGCAGGCTGCTTCTCTCATTCCTGTTCATCAAACTGATGGAACAAGGCATCTAGCTTCTGTGCGCCCAGTCGCTAGGTCAGGATGAAATTAAAGCAGTTAAAGAACAAAGTCCACTTGGCCTGCTGGGACTCCTGAATATAAACCAGGTTCTTTGGTCTGTCTAAATGTTATTTTGGCCCCCTCCAGCCAGTGGTGTAATTTCTCCAAAGCCAACTTAACCGCAAGAAGCTCTTAATTCCCGATGTCATTGGTTCTTTCTGCTGGGTATCGCTGCCTGGTGAAGAATGCATGTGGATGCAGATAACCATCCAAAGGTGATAACTGAGACATCACTGTGCACACTCAAATGTCTGAGGTCTCCACCTTCACAATGAAGGTCTGTGTTAAGAGAAACCAAGGTGGGAGCTGATGTGATCCACTGGTCAAACTCTGCGAAAGCAGCCTCCACTTCAGAGGTCCAGACAAAAAGGCCTGTGGATTTCTTAGTTAGCATCATCAGTGGAGGTGCCACTGAAGTGAAGCTCCTGATGATCTTTCGGAAGAAGTTCACATAACCCCAGGAAAATGCTGGTCTTGTTTGACACTTTTAGGTTGTGGCCAATCTCTGACTGCCTGGGCCTTTGTAGAGTCCATCTTGTGATTGGGAGATGATAAACCTCAAAAGGGAAACGGTCATCACATGAAATTTGTTCTTCTCCAACTTGATATAAAGTCCATGGTCTCCAAGCCTCTTTAAATGTCCCTGACATGAGCAACTTGCTCCTCCATGGACTTCGAGAAGATTAAGATATCATCATATGAAGGCATACTTATGGAGAATATCCTGGAACACATCATTTATAAAGGCCCGAAAAACCGCTGGAGTGTTTGCAAGGTCAAAGGGCATAACCAGTACTTGTAGTGCCCTGTCAGTGTATCGAATACAGTGTTCCACTCATTGTCTTCCCTCATACGGACGAGATAATAAGCACTCCGTAGGTCTAGTTCAGTGAATACTCCTGCCCCTTGGAGAATCTCAAAGACAGTTTTCATGAGTGGAAGGGGTTAATGATTCTTGACTGTTATGTGGTTTAATCCTCTATATTCAATATATTGCTGCAGTCTCCCATCCTTTTTTTGCACGAAGAAGGAGCCTGTGCCAGCTGGTGAGGTGGAGGGCTGAATGAATCCCATAGCAAGTGCTTCCTCTATCCATCTCTCTGGACCAGAAAGTGTGTATATTCAACTATGCGGAGGGTACGTACCAGGCAGAAGATCTATAGCACTGTTGTAGGGTTGGTGTGGTGGAAGAATCGAGGCCTTTCCATTGCTGAAGAACTCCTCCAAGTCCTTGTATGTGAAAGGAATTTTGACCAGCCTGGGTGTTGCAAGCCCTTCTGAACCCTCCTTCAAGGACATCTCAGGACATCTCCTGAGGATTCTTAGGTGGCAGTGGTGGTTCAACCAACCTTCAAGTCTCCTCCCTTGGTTCACTAGATTCCATCATATCCTCAGGTGACAGAAATGAGGTGTTACAGATGGTCCTTGCGCTACCCCCTCCTGGAACAAGCTCCAAGGGTCTGTGTTTCAGAGTCTTCCCTTTCAGGACCTGGCAGCTGGTTCCCTTAGGCTTCAGGTTACCTTGCATTGAGGTCTGTGCCCTTGCTGGTCATTGGTCTCGGGAGAGTCTGGGAGTCAAAGCACTAAGCCGCAAACGAAATCTCTTACAATAATTGGACCAAGCAATGATTCTCCCCTCCCTCCAGTGCATGGATGAGTTATGCTGGGACAGAGAATGGTACCTGAGGATCGGGGGTATGAGTGGAGAGTCAATTATGTAGAAATTAATGTCTTCCACATGATCCCCTATCCTCATCTGCAAGATCACAGTCTGTGGCTGGAGTTGCTCGGAACCTAGCAGGTAGCCGTCCAAGACAGTTGCGGGCATGGACTGGCTCAGCTCGCATAGTGGTATGTCGAGCCAGTGGGTGGTTCCTAAGTCCAGGAAATTACCCACTGCCCTAGAGACCACAAAATCCTTCACCTGCCCCAGGTGAACCCTGCCTTCAGCACGAAACCAGAATCCATGGGGTTGAGCGTAGTGGCTGCTATCGTTGCAGTCCTCCCAATGTTGGATGGTCTGAGCTGTTCTCCAGGTGGCTTCAGCTTCAGACAGTGGCCTGCAGGTGACCTGCTTCCCCACAGTAATAGTAGCAACCTTGATTCTGGTGCTGGGACCTCTCATTGGCAGAAAGCCTCATGGACTCGACCGAGTCCTGAGCAGGAGGCAGGCTAGTCCTGGTCCGACATTGGGGTTTGAACCACAATGTATTGAGGTTGGGCCTGGGCTAGCCCTCTTCAGTCTTGTAATGTAGTCCTCTCATGCTCTGCCCAACAGTTGTCAAGGTGGATGGACCCTGAGACCCCTGTTGGCTCTCACAAGGTGAGGGCATCATTTAGTTTGTCCCAGAGTCCCTGGCGGTACAGAGTGGCCAAGGCTTCCCCATTCCACCCACTCTCTCGTGCCAGAGTTCAGAACTTAAAAGCATAGTTGGCCTCTGATTCATGAGAACATCCGAGGCTCCATTAGTGCCAGTGAGGTAATAAGTTACTTTTCTCATGGTGGCCATGAATTCTTCTGAATCTCTGACCTTTGTTCCCAAGGTGTTGTGGCCCAGGCAGGATTCTCCCAGTCAGGAGAGAAATTATATTGGCCACTTTTCCGTGCTCTGAAGAGAACCTGGACACTAGATTTTGAACAACAATGAGCATTGAATGAGGAAGCCATGGCAAGAACCTAGGTCACCTTCGAACCTCTCTGGGGTTGGAGGATAGACTGGCTTCACAGAGTGACCGCCAGTCTCATCCAAGTGACTCTGGCATCCTCTTAGCAATAGCTGGTGTACGGCGGCCTGGAGGTTGTGTATCTTCATATTCTGTCTGGAAATCCTCTTGTTGTGGCTGGCTACAGCCGCTGAGAGACTCTGATACCTCCGCTGGATCCATATTAGCTCGATCATACTGTGACAAGTCCTTGACAAAGTTGCTTTGGACCCAAATGCTGGAGAATCTGAAGCAAGGATTGAGACATTGTATCAAACTGGATTGGGAACTGAGCACAAAACAAATGCTAGACGATATCACTGGTAGAGCTGACGATTGAGTGCCGAACCTCAGTTCAGGTGCTCTTTGAATACTCAATTCCTGGCGACCAAAACCTGATTGCCAACTTGTGAGATCGTCTTGAACCCTTAAAGGGGCCGCACCAGCTATCCATACCCTGGAGAACTAGAGCATCTAAATCCTGGAAGGTGGTGCATTTGGGAGCATCTCATAACAATAATCATTAGGAGTAGCCAGGATGTGGGATACAAGTTACAGCAGGAGACAGAAAATTCATGTAAAAAGAGCAATGCTATGATAGCCATGGGGCATTTCGATATGCAGATAGATTGGGAAAATCAGGTTGGTGTTGGGACCCAAGAGAGGGAATTTGTAGAATGCCTACGAGATGGCTTTTTATAACAGCTTGTGGTTGAGCCCACAGCAGATCTGTTATTCTAGACTGGGCGTTGTGTAATGAACCGGATTTGATTAAGGAGCTTAAGGTAAAGGAACCTTTTGGAGTCGGTGGTCATAATATGACAGAATTCACCCTACAGTTTGAGAGGGAGAAGCTAAAGTCAGATGTATCAGTATTACAGTGGAATAAAGGGAATTACAGAGGCATGAGAGAGGATCTGGGCAAAGCTGATTGGAAAGGGACACTAGCAGGGTTATCGGCAGAGCAGCCATGGCTGGACTTTCTGGGAGCAATTCAGAATGCACAGGATAGATACGTCTCAAAGAAGAAGTATTCTAAAGGCAGGAGTACACAATCGTGGCTGACAAGGGAGGTCAAAGCCAACATAAATGCAAAAGAGAGGACATAAAATAGAGCAAAAACAGTGGGAAATTAGGAGACTGGGAACTTCTAAAAACCTAAAGAAAGCAACTAAATAAAGCAATAAGAGTGGAAATATGAAGATAAGCTAATGAACAATATTAACGAGGACACCAAAGTCTTTCAGATATATAAGGAGTAGGAGAGAGGTGAGAGTTGGTATTGGACCTCTGGAAAATGGTGGTGGAGAGGTAGGAATGGGGCCAAGGAAATGGCAGATAAACTGAATAAGTATTTTGTATCAGTCTTCAATGTGGAAGACATTAGCAGTACGCTAGAAGTTCGAAAGTGGCCGGAAGCAGAAGTAAGTATAGTTGCTGTTCCTAGTGAGAAGGTGCTTGGGAAACTGAAGGTCTGAAGGTAGATAAGTAACCTGGACCATTTGGACTACACCCCAGTGTTTTGAAAGAAGTAGCTGAAGAGATTGTGAAGGCATCAGTAATGATGATTCAAAAATCACTAGATTTTGGAGTGACTTCACTGGAATGGAAAATCACAAATGTCACTCCACTCTTCATGGAGGGAAGCAGGCAAAAGAGAGGAAATTATAGACATCAATGATTAGGAAGATGTTGGAGCTGATTGCTAAGGATGAAGTCTCAGGGTACATGGAAGCCCATGATAAAATAGGCCAAAGTCCGCCTGGATCCTAAGAGACAAATCTATTATAATTCTTTGAGGGAATAACAAGCAGGATAGACAAAGCAGAATTGGTGGATATTGTGGACTTGGACTTTCATAAGGCCTTTGATAAAGTGCCACAAATGAAGCTGCTGAACAAGATAAGAGCCCATGGTATTGCAGGAAATATATTAGCATTGATAAATCATTGTCATATTGGCAGGAGGAAATAAATGGGAATAAAGGGAGCCTTTACTGATTGGTTGCTGGTAACTATTAGTGCTCTACAGGAGTTGATGTTGGGACCACTTCTTTTTAGGTTGTATGTTATTGAGTTGGATGATGGATTTGACGGCTTTCTGGCCAGGTTTGTGGATGATACAAAGGTACGTGGAGCAGGAAGGCTGCGGAAGGACTTGGACAGATTAGGAGAATGGGCAAAGAAATGACAAATGGAGTACAGTGTCAGGAAGTGTATGATCATGTACCTTAGTAGAAGGAATAAAAGCATAGACTTTTTTTCTAAATGGGGAGAAAATCCAAAAATCTGAGATGCAAAGGGACTTGGCAGTTCTCATACAGGATTTCCTGAAGGTTAATTTGCAGTTTGATTTGGTGGTGAGAAAGGCAAATGCAATGCTAGCATTCATTTTGAGAGGATTAGGATATAAAAACAAGGGTGTAGTGCTGAGGCTTTATAAGCCAACAATGAGGCCTCACTTTGAGTATTTTGTGCAGTTTTGAGACCCGTATTTAAGAAAGGATTTGGTGATTTGGAGAAGTTTCAGAAGAGGTTCTCAAGAATGATTCCAGGAGTGAAAGGCTTATCACATGAGAAATTATTGATGGCTCTGGGCCTTTAATCGCTGGAATTCAGAAGAAGCAGGAGGATCTCATTGAAACTTATTGAATGTTGAAAGGTTTAGATAGAGTGGATGTGGAGAGAATGTTTTACATGTTGAAGGAATCAAAGATCAGAGGGGATGGACTCTGAATAGAGGGATATCCATTGGGAATGAAGATGAGGAGGAATTTCTTTAGCCAGAGCATGGTGAATCTGTGAAATTCATTACCACAGGTGGCTGTGGAGGCCAAGTCACTGGATGTACTTGAGGTGGACATTGATAAGTTTTTGATTAATCAGGGCATGAATAGTTATGAGGAAAAGGCAGGAGAATGGGGTTGAGAGGGAAATGGATCAGCCATGATGAAATGGTGGAGCAGACTTGATGGCCGAATGGCCTAATTCTGTTCCTATGTGTAATGTTATGGTCTTAAGAAAAACATTCCATTCTATCAAGTTTTTCATAGAATCATTGAGTCAAAGTACACTATGTCACAGAAGTAAGCCCTTCGGCCCATCTGGTCTATGCTGAACTATTATTCAAAGGTTCATTGGCCTGCAGCTGGATTATAGCCTCCCATACTCTTCCCATGCATGTACTTATCCAAACTTCTCTGAAGTATTGAAATTGAATCTGCATCCACCACTGGCATCTTATTCCACACTCTCACCACCTGCTGAGTGAAGAAGTCCTCCCCACATGTTCCCCTTAAACATTTCATCTTTCACCCTCTCGTTTCGGCCTCACCCAACCTCAGTGTAGAAAGCCTGCTTGCAGATCCACTATCCATACCCCTCACAATTCTGTGTACCTCTATCAAATATTCCCTCATTCTTCTACGCTCCAGAGAATAAAGTTCTAACCTGTTCAATCTTTCCCACTAACTTGGGTTCTCAAGTCCTTGGAAGTTCTTTCTGTACTCTTTCAATCTTATTGATATCTTTCCGGCAGGTAGTTGACCAGAATTGCACAAAATACTCTAAATTAGGACTCTTCAATGTAACTTCAGCATTACACCCCAACTCCTGTACCCTCAATACTGTAAGTACAGGAGCTTTCCTTATCACTCAAGTCCTCCAGTCAACATCATTGAGAATCTGTTCTGCACCTTCTCCAGCTTCATCACCAAACCTATGGCAGATAAGGTTATTAAGCTGGAGAAGGTGCAGAACAGATTCTCAATGATGTTGTGATAGATATACCTGGAGGCCACACTGTGTATAGTTGTGCACACAATTTAACTAGTTTCAGTCATTGTGTAAAGTTTTGATCACTCTATGCTTAATTTGTTACTAATGTAGTTGGTGATCAGTGAATATGTAGGTTGTGTACAAAGTGAGGATCTCTCAGCTGTTGTACAACCTGCCCTGTGTGTCGTTCGTACATTGTATTTAGGTGCATTTGCATGGCCCAGTGTATCAAGGAAAACACTGAATCAGAACTGCATAAGGATTAAAGCTTCTGTGCCTCATCTACACATTTTAATAATGGCTGCATAAAGCCCTACTCCGTGATTCAGTGATTTCACACATTTCAGTGCCTGCTTAGACATTGCAGCTGTGATTTAAAATCAAAATCTCAGCCAAGTGGTACTTGCAGTGCCCAGAGAACAGTGCTGTAGTAATGAGATCAGATTTCTCAGACAAGATACGTAAAATGCTGGAGGAACTCAGCAGGTCAGGCAGCATGCACGGACATGAACAAATATTTACTGTTTCGACACCCTCCTTCAGGGTCTCACCCAATACATTGACTGTGTGTTCATCTCTATGGATGCTGCGGGATCTGCTGAGTTTTGCTTTGGATTTCCAGCGTCACTGCAACCCCCGCTTTCACTGGGAAAGCAGTCTGCCACTAGAGGGCACTGGGTACCAAGAAATCACCACCTCCTGTGCCATGCGTCTCCTTCCATTTGTGACTGCGACTGGCCTATGAAACAGCAAAGCACAGTGAATGTAGTGAGGATGTCACCTCTTTTCAGAGCCTTTTTGGAAGATTTATTAAAACATAATGTTGTGGAAGAAAACTCAATAAATAAATATTGGGAAAAGGCTTGCAATTATTATAGCGCCTATCAGGATATCTGAAAATGATTTAAGACCATCTGAAGTAATAGCAGGAGTAGACTATTTGGCCTCATGTGCCTATTCCGTTTAAAAAGATTATGTTTGATCTCAGCAACATTAGATTTTTGCTTCCTTAATATTTAACAGTCTATCTATCTATGTATTGGTAATTTGTTTAATAGTGAAGGAATGATCAATACCCTTTTAGAGCTTAGTCACTACTATAGCTCTGCAGGACTATGTAACATAAAATGCATCAAATGAATAATTGAAATTCGGAAGGATAGCAACTGAAGAATTGCATACAAAACGCCAGAGGACCGGTCCTGAAGAAGGGTATTGGCTCAAAATGTCAACTGTTTATTTCTCTTCGTAGAAGCTGCCTGTCCTGCTGAGTTTCTCCAGCATTATGTGTGTATACTCTGGATTTCTTACATCTGCAGAGTTTCGTGTTAGCAACCAAAGAATGGCAGGATTCTAAACCAGGGTTTGCATTGCATTTGAATGAACTTTATTCGGGAGAAGTAATGGCAATGAAGAGGCTACAGGGAAAGATCACCAGGGTATTGCCTGAGATGGAGCATTTTACTTATGAACAGACACTGGAGAGGCTGAGTCTGTTCTTCTTGCATAGATAGATTGAGGGATCATGAGTTCATCTTTCAGCATATGAAAAGTCTATTAAAATGTCTGATAATGCAGGATATAAGATATTATTGATGCTGGTTGTACATGCTCTCAAGTTCTTGTATTTGCTGTCCATTGGGAGGGGAAGGGGGGAGGAGAGAGAATGTTCGGTATGGGAATGGTCTTTGATTTTGGTCTTTCCTAAAACAGCAGGAACTGTAGATGGAATCAATGAAGGGGTAGTTGGTTTTCATAACAGAATTTACAATTCTCTACATTTCTCTGCAATTCTCTATGTTTGCAGTTCTCTACCTTTCTTTGCGTCAAGGGTAGTTGCCATGCCAAGCTTTGGCACATTCACATAAGAAGCTTTCTATGGTGCATCTATAAAAATTGGTGAAGGGCAACGTGGACACGATGAACTTCCTTAACCCTTTGAGGAAGTCGAGGCGCTGGCGTGCTTTCTTTTTGAGTATCTGAAATCTAGTACTGGAAAGTGTGGTGGTAGCAGAGTCGATGTCAGCATTGAAGAGGTGTTTAGATGAGCATTTAAATATCTCCACATTGAAGGCTGTGAGCCAAGTGCTGGAAGATGAGATTAATAGAGATGTGTGCACTCTGGCTAGTGTGGATGTGCTGGGCCAAATGGCCTTTTTTGTGTTGTATGTCTCTTCAACTCATGTATGTGGACTCCGTTAGTCTTGATAGACCATGGATTTGCACCTTGGAAAGTTTCCAGGGCGCAAGCCTGGGCAGGGTTTTTTTTTATGGAAGACCAAGCTGCAAGTCTCCCCTCTCCATGCCAGCAATGTTGTCCAAGGGACGGGCATTAGAACCCATACAGCTTGGCACCAGTGTTGTCACAGAGCAGTAACGTGTGGTTAAGTGCCTTGTTCAAGGACACACACGCAGCCTCAGCCAAGGCTCGAATTAGTGACCATTGGATCACTAGACGAACACC
The DNA here is from genome assembly GCF_030144855.1 of Hypanus sabinus. Lineage (NCBI taxonomy): Eukaryota > Metazoa > Chordata > Chondrichthyes > Myliobatiformes > Dasyatidae > Hypanus > Hypanus sabinus. Next base: position 82,304,767 of record NC_082716.1, read on the forward strand.
TGAACCATTTGGCCATGCACCAACACCTTCAACTCATATGACTTTAAGAAAAGAATATTAAACAGGTCGGCAGTGTAAAGGAAGTTACTCACATTATAAATGGTCGGAGCTCCTATTTTGTTCAGTAGGGTAAGTGTTACTCATATCATAAGCACATGGAATTCTTGTTGGATCTCAGCATCAGGACTTCAGAACGTCATCCAATTTCTGCTAAAAACAAACTGCCGGAGGAACTCAGCAGGTCAGGCGGCACCCATGTCAGCAAATAGTCAGAAAACGTTTTGGGTTGCGATCTTGCATCATCAGCTGTGGTCCTGCTGTGTGCCACCATCAATTTGTCTTTTGTGCTAGAATACAGCATCTGTAGTTTGCTTGTCTCTAATCCCTGCAACTCAGACAGGCATGAACACTTCCATCATATTATTCAAGGAAAATCAGGCACTCTAACAGATAATTGGACAGAAATCCTCCCACAAACAAATAGGCAAGGTGCTTGGTGATGCATTGGGCAGTTTTGACCATCTGTTGTCTGCTGCATCCATACCGTGCAGTGATGCAGTATGTTAGGATGTTCTCTATGAGCATCTGTAGAAGGTTGTGATTATTGATGTGCATAGTCCAGCTGTTTTCAGCCTCTTCAGAAAGTGGAGGAGTTCGTGAGCTTCCTTGATTGTGTAGAATGTATTCTGGGGCAATGGGAGGTTGTCTGAGATGTGCCCTCCCAAGAGTTTGAAATTTCCCAGTGTCCATTGCTGTGCCGCCGAGGTAAAGAGGGGTTCGAGCGGCGTAAGCTCTCCTGAAGTCAGTAACTATTTGTGTTCCAGTCTCCAACACTATACCTTTCACTCACAGGTAGAAGATAGCCAACAACTTAAAACAGGAAAATAAACAAATTGCTGCAAACTTCTGATATCCATAGGTAATAAGAGAATAAAATAACCCGTTCAGTCTCCTAGCTGAAATTGAATTTCTTGTCTAACTGGTTTTTGAAGGTACTTGTCCTACCGTCATTCTCTACTCTGTTCCATATAACACTATAAGTGTAACTTTCAATTAATTTGTCCCTTGTATTACAATGTGGAGTGTGGAACAAATCCACATAAATAAACATTAAGTGGTGCATTTAAGAGAAAACAGGATATTAATATTGTTTAAGAGAATAAGTGCATATGTTGATAAGTAGCTAATTTGGACTGAACAATGCTTGCTGACATAAATCAGTTGAAGGGAATAGTCTCCTCCAGTAGCATGTGACTAAAATCATCTCATATAATCATAAGAGCTTCTTTATCTCTTTTCTGCTGCTGTGGTGACCAGATCTGGAAAACAGTTTCAAGCATTTCATTCCTGAAGATTAACATGAAAGTTCATTTAACACATCTGTAATTTTCAAATTCTCTTATGACTTTTGTGACAAACATGATTATTAAATGTCCTATAATTTAAAACTCTGAGCCAAGATCACAATAAAAGAAAGTCCCTTTGATCCATCACAGTGTTATCACAAATCTCTTTTTCTAATTTTCTCCCATCCTGTCATCTCTTGTGCCAACTGTCCTAATTTCACAAATTTACATTTTAATTTGCTAAAAATATTAACAAAACTCAAAGGAAATACTTTTTCTCAGTTGTCTAGAGAAATGATTTGATTGACTGAAAAGACATATCATATCATAACATATCAGAATGTTAGTGTTAGTGCTGCTGTCAGCCTCCATGTGATATCCGGATGGAGAAATCAAACTTATCCCAACGGATAGGGTGCAAAATTAAAGAACAAATACAAGCAAATAATACTGATAATCTACCTTATAATCTGTTACAGCAGGCTTGTTTAGGTATTGCCTAAACCAGACTTGGTGTTAGAATCATAGCCAGGAGACAACAATGTTTGATAGATAGATCGATACTTGATTGATCCCAAAGGAAATTACAGTGTTAGAGTAGCACTACAACTGTACAGATGTACAAATACACAAATATTAGGAGAGATGTTAGCTCAAACAGTCTTACAGGAGGTGGTCATTGTGGTGATCTACATATACCTGTCTGGACACGCCCCTCTGCTGACTGCTCCTGTGGCTCCTCTCACAGACCCTTGCATAAAGGCGATTGGAGGCACTGCTCCTCCCTCAGTCTCCAGGATGTTGTGTGGTGGTCCCTTGCTGCTAATCATGGTCTCATGCAGCTAATAAAAGCCTATCATTCGCCTCCCATCTCCGAGAGTTATTGATGGTGCATCAGTCATCACTTCACTGGCTAAAGGTTGACTCATTATAGAGCCTAATGGCCAAGAGTAAGCGCAGTTTTCTTAGTCTATAACTAAATTTGCTCCTCTGTTCAGCCAAACTGGCATGCAGAGGATGAGAAACATTGTCCAGAATTGCCAGGATTTTCTGTAAGGTCCTTTGTTCTACCACAGACTCCGGTATGTCCAGTTTGACTCCTATAACAGAGCCAACCTTTCTAATCAGTTTATAGGGCCTGTTGGCATCACCTCTGTTGATGCCATTGCCCCAGCACACCACCACATAGAAGATTGTACTGGTGACAACAGATTGGTAGAAAATGTGAAGGAGAGGCCTGCACACTCCAAAGGACCTCTGTGACACTGGACCTTCTTGTTTGACTATGAGAGTTGAAGTAAAAACAGAAAAGGCCGAAATAAAAGCAGGATAGGCAGCGGCTGTGGAGGGAGAAACACCTAATGTTTGAATTCCAAGACTATTCATTAGATCTTCTTAATTCTAATGCGGCATGCTAGACCTGAGATATCAGCAGTTTTTTCATAAACACAAGAGATTTGCATGATGCTGAAAATCCAGATTAATACATACAGGAAGCTGGAGGAACTCCGCCTTTAAGGAGAGGAATTAACCAGTCGATGTTTCGGGCTGAGACTTTCATCAGAACTGTCTCAGCTTTTCAGTATTTCCAATGTTTTCTCTTTGTAAGAAGCCTTTGCAGTTTTTATTTGCTTTTCTAAATGTAGCTGAAAACTGGCTTTTGCAAATATTTATTCTCACCTGAGCCTCCTCACTTCCCTCTTCATCTAACCCTATAGGGTTTCACTTTTAATTCCTTTCTCCGTCATGCGATTCACACTACATTCCTAGATAAAGAAATTCCACTTGAATTCCACTGGAATAAAGAAACATAGAAACATAGAAAATAGGTGCAGGAGTAGGCCATTTGGCCCTTTGAGCCTGCACCGCCATTCAGTATGATCATGGCTGATCATCCAACTCAGAACCCTGTACCTGCTTTCTCTCCATACCCACTGATCCCTTTAGCCACAAGGGCCATATCTAAATCCCTTTTAACTATAGCCAATGAACTGGCCTCAACTGTTTCCTGTGGCAGAGAATCCCACAGATTCACCACTCTCTGTGTGAAGAAGTTTTTCCTCATCTCGGTCCTAAAAGGCTTCCCCTTTATCCTTAAACTGTGACCCCTCGTTCTGGACTTCCCCAACATCAGGAACAATCTTCCTGCATCTCGCCTGTCCAATCCCTTTAGAATTTTAAATGTTTCAATAAGATCGCCCCTCAATCTTCTAAATTCCAGTGAGTATAAGCCTAGTCGATCCAGTCTTTCTTCATATGAAAGTCCTGCCATCCCAGGAATCAATCTGGTGAAACTTCTTTGTACTCCCTCTATGGCAAGAATGACTTTCCTCAGATTAGGGGACCAAAACTGCACACAATACTCCAGGTGTGGTCTCACCAAGGCCTTGTACAACTGCAGTAGAACCTCCCTGCTCCTGTAGTCAAATCCACTTGCCATGAATGCCAACATACCATTCTCCTTTTTCACCGCCTGCTGTATCTGCATGCCCACTTTCAATGACTGGTGTACAATGACACCCAGGTCTCGTTGCACCTCCCCTTTTCCTAATTGGCCACCATTCAGATAATAATCTGTTTTCCTGTTCCTGCTACCAAAGTGGATAACCTCACAATTATCCACATTAAATTGCATCTGCCATGAATTTGCCCACTCACCTAACCTATCCAAGTTACCCTGCATCCCCTTAGCATCCTCCTTACAGCTAACACTGCCGCCCAGCTTCGTGTCATCTGCAGACTTGGAGATGCTGCATTTAATTCCCTCTTCTAAATCATTAATATATATTGTAAACAACTGGGGTCCCAGCACTGAGCCTTGTGGTACCCCACTAGTCACTGCCTGCCATTCTGAAAAGGTCCCGTTTACTCCCATTCTTTGCTTCCTGTCTGCCAACCAATTCTCTATCCACATCAGTACCATACACCCAATACCATGTGCTTTAAGTTTGCACACTAATCTCCTGTGTTAGACTTTGTCAAAAGCCTTTTGAAAATCCAAATATACCACATCCACTGGTTCCCCCCTATCCACTCTACTAATTACATCCTCAAAAAATTCTATAAGATTCGTCAGACATGATTTTCCTTTCACAAATCCATGCTGACTTTGATGATTTCACCTCTTTCCAAATGTGCTGTTATCACATCTTTGATAACCGACTCTAGCATTTTCCCCACCTCCGATGTCAGGCTAACCAGTCTATAATTCCCCAGTTTTTCTCTCCCTCCTTTTTTAAAAAGTGGGGTTACATTAGCCACCCTCCAATCCTCAGGAACTAATCCAGAATCTAAAGAGTTTTAAAAAATTATCACTAAAGCGTGCACTATTTCTTGGGCTACTTCCTTAAGTGCTCTAGGATACAGACCATCTGGCCCTGGAGATTTATCTGCCTTTAATTCCTTCAATTTACCTAACACCACTTCCCTACTAACATGTATTTCCCTCAGTTCCTCCATTTCACCAGACCCTCGGTCCCCTACTATTTCCGGAAGATTATTTAAGTCCTCCTTAGTGAAGACAGAACCACTTAGTGAAGGTCTGCCATGTCCTTGTACCCCATGATCAATTCACCTGTTTCTGACTTTAAGGGACTTACATTTGTCTTAACCAATCTTTTTCTTTTCACATATCTATAAAAGCTTTTACAGTCAGTTTTTATGTTCCCTGCCAGCTTTCTGTCATAATCTTTTTTTCCCTTTCCTAATTAAACCCTTTGTCCTCCTCTCCTGGACTCCAGGTGTGGTCTCACCAAGGCCTTGTACAACTGCAGTAGAACATTTCTCCCAGTCCTCAGGTGTGCCGCTTTTTCTGGCTAATTTGTATGTTTCTTCTTTGGACTTGATACTATCCCTAATTTCCCTTGTCAGCCATGGGTGCACCACCTTCCCTGGTTTGTTCTTTTGCCAAACTGGGATAAACAGTTGTTGTAGTTCTTCCATGCGATCTTGAAATGCTTGCCATTGCATATCCACCGTCAACCCTTTAAGTATCATTTGCTAGTCTATCTTAGCTAATTCACGTCTCATACCTTCAAAGTTACCCTTCTTTAAGTTCAGAACCTTTGTTTCTGAATTAACTATGTCACTCTCCATCTTAATGAAGAATTCCACCATATTATGGTCATTCTTACCCAAGGGGCGTTGCATGACAAGATTGCCCTTCCTCATTGCACAGTTGTCCCTGATGACCTCACCTGCAATAGGTGAATCCAGCTGCAGCTCCTATCAGACCGAGTTAGGGAATTGGAGCAGGAGCTGGATGAACTACGGATCATTAGGGAGGCAGATGCAGAGATAGATAAGAGTTATCGGGAGGTAGTCACATCAAAAAGACAGGATGTAGGCAAATGGGTGACAGTCAAGAGAAGCAGGGGGAGCAGACAGAGAGAGAAGAGCACCCCTGTGGCCATTCCCATCAAAAATAAGTATACCGTTTAGGATACTGTTGGTGGGGATGACCTACCAGGAACAATCTGCAGTGGTCCTGTCTCTGGCACTGAGGTTGGACCCTCAACTAGGAAGGGGAGGAGGGAAGAGAAGAGAGCGGTATTGATAGGGAATTCTATAGTCAGGGGAGCGGATAGGAGATTTTGTGGGGAAGATCGGGAGTCTCGGATGGTATATTGCTTCCCTGGTGCCGGGGTCCGAGACATCTCAGATCGGGTGCAGGTTATTCTCGAGAGGGAGGGCAAGAATCCAGATGTTGTGGTCCATGTAGGGACCAATGACGTGGGTAGGATGGGTGAGGGAGTCCTGTGTAGGGAGTTCAGGGAGTTAGGTGCGAAGCTGAAGAGCAGGACCTCCAGGGTAACAATCTCAGGATTGCTACCTGTGCCACATGTGAGTGAGGCAAGCAACAGAAAGATTATACAGATTAATATGTGGCTGAGAGGATGGTGCAGGAGGGAGGGCTTCAGGTTTGTAGATAATTGGGCTTTGTTCCAGGGAAGGTGGGATCTGTTCCGAAGGGACAGTTTACACCTGAACTGCAGAGGTACTAACATTCTTGCAGGGAAGTTTGCTAGTGCTTCTTGGGGGTGGGGGGGATTAAACTAAATTTGCAGGGGGCGGGGATCCAGAATGTGAGAGAGGATAGCGAGAGGAAGAATAAAGGACAGGTGGGGACTACACGGTTCCGGAATATTAAGTGTGTAGTAGAAAAAGGTGAGGTGGAACAAGTGATAAGGAGGACACATGTACAGAGGGATGGTCTGATGGAACATGCAGTTAAATGTGTTGAAAGAATAGGTAAATTTAGAAAGGACAACAAAATTCTAGGGGCATATAGCCCGATGGGAGTTCGGGGAGCTGGGTTAAGCACAATAGGCAGCGATTCAAACAGAGAGAGGAGAAATGGGCTAAAAATTCTATATCTGAATGCACGAAGTGTCAGAAATAAGGCAGATGAGCTTGAAGCTCAGGTGCGAATGGGTAACTATGATGTTGTTGGGATAATGGAGACATGGCTGCAGGGAGATCAGACCTGGGAAATGAATGTACAAGGGTATACGTGCTATCGTAGGGACAGAAATGTGGGCAGAAGGGATGGGGTGGCCCTGTTGGTGAGGAATGAGATTCAGTCCTTTGCAAGGGGGGACATAGGGTCAGGAGAAGTAGAGTCTGTGTGGATAGAACTGAGGAACAGTAAGGGCAAAAGGACCCAAATGAGTGTTGTCTACAGGCCACTAAACAGTAGCATGGATAATGGGTGCAAGTTGAATAGGGAGTTAACATTGGCATGTGGCAAAGGTAATGTCACAGTAGTTATGGGGGATTTCAACTTGCAGGTGAACTGGGAGAATCAGGTTGGTGCTGGACCACAGGATAGGGAGTTTGTAGAGTGCCTACAGGATGCATTCTTGGAACAGCTTGTATGAGAGCTGACCAGGGACAAGACTATTCTGGATTTAGTGTTATTTAATGAACAGGATTTGATAAGCGATCTTGCAGTAAAGGAGCCATTAGGAGGTAGTGATCATAATATGATAAGTTTTTATCTGCAATTTGAGAAGGATAAGGGCAGCTCGGAGGTGTCAGTGTTGCAGTTGAACAGGGGAAACTATGGAGCCACGAGGGACGAGCTGGCCAAAGTTGACTGGACGGATATCCTCACAGAAAAGACAGTGGAACAGCAATGGCAGGTATTCTTGGGAATAATGCACAAGGTGCAAAATCAGTTCATCCTCCAGAGAAGGAAGGATTCAAAGGGGGGAAAGGGGCTACAGTGGTTGACTAAGGAAGTCAGAGATTGCATAGCCATAAAAAAAAGGAAGTATGACAGAGCTAAGGTGAGTGGGAGGACAGATGATTGGGAAGTTTTTAAGGAACAACAGAACTTAACTAAAAAGACAATACGGGGAGAAAAAATGAGGTACGAACGCAAGCTAGCCAGGAATATAAAGGAAGATAGCAAAAGCTTTTTTAGGTATGTGAAGAGAAAGAAGATAGTTAAGAACAATGTTGGGCCCTTGAAGAATGAATTGCGTGAAGTTGTTATGGGAAACAGAGAAATGGCAGAAGAATTTAATAAGTACTTTAGATCTGTCTTCACTAGGGAAGACACAAGCAATCTCCCAGATGTATGGATGGGCCAAGGACATAGGGTAACAGAGGAAATGAAACAGATTGACATTAGGAAGGAAATGGTGATGAGAAGGCTGATGGGACTGAAGGCTGACAAATCCTCAGGTCCAGATGGTCTGCATCCTAGGGTACTAAAGGAGGTGGCCCTGGAAATAGCAGATGCATTGGTAATCATTTTCCAATTTCCAATTTTCCTTAGATTCAGGATCAGTTCCTGAGGATTGGAGAATGGCTAAAGTTATCCCACTTTTTAAGAAAGGAAGGAGGGAGAAAACAGAGAACTATCAATCTGTCAGTGGTGGGGAAGCCGCTAGAGTCCATTATTAAGGATGAAATAGTGGCATATCTAGATAGCAGTGATAGGATTGGGCCGAGCCAGCATGGATTTACCAAGGGTAAATCATGCTTGACTAATCTGTTGGAGTTTTTCAAGGATGTAACCAGGAAGTTAGACGGGGAAGATCCAGTAGATGTAGTGTACCTCAATTTTCAGAAGGCATTTGATAAGGTCCCACATAGGAGATTGGTGGGTAAAATCAGAGCTCATGGCATCGGGGAGAAGGTATTGACATGGATAGAAAACTGATTGGCAGATAGAAAGCAAAGGGTAGCGGTGAATGGGTGTTTCTCAGAATGGCAGGTGGTGACTAGTGGGGTGCCACTGGGCTCGGTATTGGGACCACAGCTGTTTACAATTTACGTCAACGATTTGGATGAAGGCATTGAAAATAACATCAGCAAATTTGCTGATGATACTAAGCTGGGTGGTAGTGTGACACGTGATGAGGATGTTAGGAGAATTCAGGGTGACTTAGATAGGCTGGGTGAGTGGGCAGATACTTGGCAGATGATGTTTAATGTGAATAAGTGTGAGGTTATCCACTTTGGGAGTAAGAACAGGAAGGCAGATTATTATCTGAACGGTGCAGAGTTAGTTAAGGGAGAAATACAAAGGGATCTAGGGAGTCCTTGTTCATCAGTCACTGAAGGTGAATGAGCAAGTGCAGCAGGCAGTGAAGAAGGCTAATGGAATGTTGGCCTTTATTACAAAGGGAATTGAGTACAAGAGCAAGGAAATCCTCTTGCATTTGTACAGAGCCCTGGTGAGACCACACCTGGAGTATTGTGTACAGTTTTGATCTCCAGGGTTAAGGAAGAACATCCTGTCTGTAGAGGAAGTGCAGCGTAAATTCATGAGGTTAATTCCTGGGATGTCTGGTCTGTCTTACGCAGAGAGGTTAGAGAGACTGGGCTTGTACATGCTGGAATTAAGGAGATTGAGAAGGGACCTGATTGAAACATATAAGATTATTAAGGGATTGGATAAGATAGAGGCAGGAAATATGTTCCAGATGCTGGAAGAGTCCAGTACCAGAGGGCATGGTTTGAGAATAAGGGGTAGGTCATTTAAGACAGAGTTAAGGAAAAACTTCTTCTCCCAGAGAGTTGTGGGGGTCTGGAATGCACTGCCTCAGAAGGTAGTGGAGGCCAATTCTCTGGATGCTTTCAAGAAGTAGCTAGATAGGTATCTTATGGATAGGGGAATCAAGGGATATGGGGACAAGGCAGGAACCGGGTATTGATAGTAGATGATCAGCCATGATCTCAAAATGGCAGTGTAGGCTCAAAGGGCCAAATGGTCTACTTCTGCACCTATTGTCTATTGTCTTTTGCTTAATACCCAGTCTAGAATGTCCTGCTCTCTATTTGGTTCCTCGACATGTTGGTTCAGAAAACCATCCCGCATACATTCCAAGAAATCCTCTTCCTCAGCACCCTTACCAATTTGGTTCACCCAATCGATATGTAGATTGAAGTCACTCATTATTCCTTTATTGCATGCATTTAGAATTTCCTGTTTAATGCCATCCCCAACCTCACTACTACTGTTAGGTGGCCTGTACACAACTCCCACCAGCATTTTCTGCCCCTTAGTGTTATGCAGCTCTACCCATATTGATTCCACATCCTCCAGGCTAACGCCCTTCCTTTCTATTGTGTTAATCTCCTCTCTAATCAGCAACGCTACTCCACCTCCTTTTCTTTCCTGTCTATCCCTCCTGAATATTGAATATCCCTGGATGTTGAGCTCCCATCCTTGGTCACCCTGGAGCCAAGTCTCTGTGATCCCAACTGTATCATATTCGTTAATAACTGTCTGCACATTCAATTCATCCACCTTGTTACGAATGCTCTTTGCATTGACACACAAAGCCTTCAGGCTTGTTTTTACAACACTCTAAGCCCTTATACAATTATGTTGAAAAGTGGCTCTTTTTGATTTTTGCCCTGGATTTGCCTGCCTGCCACTTTTACTTTTCACCTTACTGCTTTTTGCTTCTACCCTCATTTTACAACCCTCTGTCTCTCTGCACTTGTTCCCATCCCCCTGCCACATTAGTTTAAAACCTCCTGAACAGCAGTAGCAAACGCTCCCCCTAGGACATTGGTTCCAGTCCAGCCCAGGTGCAGACCGTCCTGTTTATACCGGTCCCACCTCCCCCAGAACTGGTTCTAATACCCCAGAAATTTGAATCCCTCCCCCTTGCACCATTTTTTAAGCCACGTATTCATCTGAAATATCCTCCTATTTCTACTCTGACTGGCACATGGCAATAATCCAGAGATTATTACCTTTGTGGTCCTACTTTTTAGTTTATCTCCTAACTCCCTAAATTCACCTTGTAGGACCTCATCCCATTTTTTACCTATATCGTTAGTACCTATGTGTACCACGACCACTGGCTGTCCACCCTTCCATTCCAGAATGTCCTGCAGCCGCTCAGAGACATCCTTGGCCCTTGCACCAGGGAGGCAACAAATCCACCTTGAGTCTCGTTTGTGGCCGCAGAAATGCCTATCTATTCCCCTTACAATCGAATCCCCTATCACTATAGCTCTCCCACTCCTTTTCCTCCCTCCTGTGCCACTGAGCCACCCATGGTGCCATGAATTCGGCTGCAGCTGCCTTTCCCTGATGAGACATCTCTCCCAACAGTATCCAAAACAGTATACACGAGGAAATCTGCAGATGCTGGAAATTCAAACAACACACACAAGATGCTAGTGGAACACAACAGGCCAGGCAGCATCTATAGGGAGAAGCACTGTCGACGTTTCATCCTGACGAAGGGTCTCGGCCCGAAACATCGACAGTGCTTCTCCCTATAGATGCTGCCTGGCCTGTTGTGTTCCACCAGCATCTTGTGTGTGTTGTCCAAAACAGTATATTTGCTTTTATCTGCCTTTGCAGATTATTTGCCTTTATCTGAGATGACTTTTTTGTTTTTGGTCTCTCATTTTGTTTCCCCTCATAAACTAAAACATCTTCTTTAGTCTTCCTTTCCAATGCTCTTTCAAGATTGAAGAGTAATCTCTAGTCTTAAGGGCCTCAGTGAGATCATCCATCAAATAACTCTTTTCCAGGGTAGAAGGGCCTGGACTATCCAACTTTTGTTGTTAGGTACATAAATTCAGCGGTTGTATTATCCCTGCAGATCATTTTTTTCCATTTTATTTCTTTTGCTTTTATGTTATGACTACCAAATTCGTTCGTATCCAAGTTGCATGTGATTTGAAGCTACTCTCCTGTTTGCAATTATATTATTTCAGAAATAAAACTTTGCTTTATTATACCTTTAACACATATTGTAATGTATGATATTTTGTGCATCTGTTTCTTGAAATCACGGTTTAGTATAAGCCTTAACTATAAATAAAACCTGGTGTGTGCCTGAAAATCTGAAATCAAAACAGGAGCCATTGAAATATCTGAATAGGTCAGACAATGTCTGTGAAAAGAGAAACAGTTAGCATTTCAGGTCCAGAATTCTACATTCGATTTGGAAGTTTTTGATGAAGAGCCATGGAATTAACTATTTCTCTCTCTATAGATGCTGCATGATCTGCTGAGTGCATTTAACATTTTTGGTTTTTATTTCACCTGTGTACAGCCCTTGTAGCCAAATGCCTTTGTCTACTGGCCATGATTTTGCAAACCGTCTAAGACTTTTTGGCTATGAGAGAAGATTTTAATGTTAAGTTGCAGAGATAGTACTGCAGGGTAGATAAGACAAAGAGAATATTTCTGCTAGAGTGAATCCATGATTGCCATCCACCTGGATGAAATTTTAACCTGTGTTGTAACTTTGACTATTCTGTGAACCTGTTTATTGAGATCACTGTGAACAAAATGCAGATACACAGAAAATCTGTACAGCAGTTTTTATTGTTGAGAGTCTGCATTGACAATTCTATTCATAAGCAAAGTATACACAAATTGAATATATCTTCTGCTCTAAGATAGTAAAATATATAGTATATATATATCTATCAGCACTACATACAGCACTATATATAGTGCTATATGAAAGTAATATATTGGTTACATTTTTAAGCATCTTATTAACATATTGTCGCATCTGTAAATACCGATAAAAATCTTGTTTTTCTAATAAGTGTTTCTCTTTAAGCATTTCAAAACTGACCAGTGTTCCTTCTTTCATTATGTTGCAAAGAACTGTTATTCCTTTAGCTGTCCAGTCCTTAAATCTAGCATCCAATTTATTTGGTGTAAAATCAGTCATATGCACACCATTTAAGAATTGCAATATCTCCCTCTAGATTATATTCTTTTATAGTAGTTTTCCATATTTTAAGAGTCGTTTTCACCCGTGGGTTAACAATAGTATTTATGTACCTTTGCAGGTTGTTATCAGCCAGAATTGCTTGTATGGGGATGGGAAGTACCCGATCCTCAATGTTTTTCCATTGAGCATCATATGATGGGTTGCACTAACATATCACAGCTCTCAACTGTGCTGCAAAATAATAATCTCTAAGAGAAGGCAAGCCCCATCCCCCCTTTTCCTTTGCTAATTGCAAAGTTTTGAGACAAACTCTAGGCCTTTTACCTTGCCAAATATACCTTGATAGCATCTTGTTCCATTCAGTGAATTGATTTTGATTAATCTCTATTGGTAGGGTCTGAAAGAGATATAACAGTCTGGGCAGTATATTCATTTTAATAGACTCAATCCTTGAACTGAGACTGAAAAAAGGAATCAGGTTCCATCTTGCCACATCTTCCTTAATTTTTTTTATATAGAGGCTGATAATTTTGCCAAATCTTTTGGCATAATGATGCCCAAATATTTGAAAGACTCTGTGTGCCATGCCCTGGGGTATTGACTTTCAATTTCTCTTGGTGGGCTACAGTAATATGAAAGTAATTGGGTTTTATCTATGTTGATCTTGTATCCTGATAATTGACCATATTGTTCAAAGGATTGCATCAATTTAGTTAAGGACTATGTTGGTTGCCCGAGATAGATCAAAATGTCATCCGCATGTCCCTTTAATAGTAATTCCCCTGATATCTTCATTTTGTCTGATGTATTGAGCTAATGGTTCCAGATATATCTCAAAGAGTAGTGGTGACCATGCACAACCCTGTCTCGTGCTCCTTTCTAGGGTAAGACTATTTGATAAATATCCATTGATTTTAATCCTAGCAGTAGGATTGTCATATAGTGTCTGTATAGTTTTAATAATTGTGTCTTGGAAACCAAATCTATGTAAAACTCTGTAAAGAAAATTCCAATCAATCGAATCAAATGCTTTTTCAGCGTCCACGCTTATTATTATTGCTTCAATTTTATTTTTTTGTATACAATCCATAACGTGAAGTGTCCTTCGTATATTGTCTTCAGTCCGACGTTGTCATATAAAACCTGTCTGATCATTACGTATCAGTATGGGTAGAAACTCCTCTAATCGCTTGGCCATGATAGAGGTAAATAACCTATTATCTATATTAAGAACGGATATTGGTCTAAATGACCTGCATTCCATTTTATCCTTGCCTTCTTTCGGTATAGCTGAGATTATCACTTCCTTCCAACTGGGTGGCATTTGTGCCTTTTTTAGAGTCCAGTTCAGTGTGGGGAGTAAAACAGGAATTAACTCATTTTTAAATGCTTTGTACCACTCTGCCGTATACCTATCTGATCCTGGTGACTTGCTTAATTTAAGCCTACTAATTGCAGCTTTTTATTCAACTTCAGTTATGTCAGCAGTTATCGTTCTATTTTGTTCTTCGCTTAAAGTGGGTAACTGTAGAGAATTCAAGAAGGTGTCAATTTGGGTTATGTTTCCCCCTGGAACTTTGGAATATAGCATTCTGTAAAACACTTCAAAAGCTTCTTGAATTTCACTTAGCTTATTTTTTTTTATCATTTTTGTACTTGGGTCCCTAATTCTATGAATTGTATTTTCTGTTATCTTTTTTTTCAGTTTCCACGCCAGTATTTTCATAGATTTTGATCCACTTTCATAATGTCTCTGTTTCAGAAACATTAAGTTTTTCCTGATTTCTTGCGTAGCCAAATTATTTATTTCATTCCTAATTCTTTTAATTTCCCCTAATGTATCCTGTGCCAAATTCAAGTTGTGTTTTTTCTCTAGTTCCTTCAGCCTATTTTGTAATTCCTCTAATGTTTTATTCCTTTTTTTCTTACATGAAGATATCACTATAATCTGAAGACCACCTTCAGAGTATCCCATAAAATGGGAGGTGAAACCTCTCCATTATCATTAAGTTCTAAGTAGAGACCAATTTCTTTTTTAATTTGTTCCTTAAAGTACGGATCATTGAGTAGACTTGAATTTAGTTTCCAAATAGTATTCTTTGGTTGTAGGTCAAAATCAACAGATAAATATATAGGTGCATGGTCACTTACATCTATTGTCCCAATTCCACAGGTGTTTATTTTGTCTTTGTCTTTTCCAAATGTTATGAAATAGTCTATTCTTGTATATACAGAATGTGGAGCAGAATAATGAGTGTAATTCCTTCTGTCAGGGAAAAGGTCCCTCCATATATCAATTAAACCAACATCCTCAAAAAGTGTGTTAACATTCTTATGTAAATATTTTGTTTCATAGGTTTTTCTATTGGAAGAGTGGAAGAGCTTAAGTTTGGTTGTAATTGTAAATTTAAGTGTCCCCCACATACAGGAGACCTTCTGTTTCCATTACAATAATATCAGTAATTTTCTGAAAGAAACCAATATCACTTCCGGGGGTGTGTATATATTCAATAGAGTAACTGAATTGCCGTCTATATTCCCACTTACCAGAATATATCTGCCTTCTTTATCTCTCATTTCAAATATTTTTTCAAAATTTAGCTTACTTGAGATAAGAATAGCAACTCCTCTCCTATGTCCTGATTTATATGAGGAGAAAAACAGATTAGTGAAGCCCATTCTCTTTAGTTTTTTATGCTCTTTATCACTTAAATGAGTTTCCTGTAAATATACTACATGGGCTTGTTCTTTTTTCATTTTGGATAAAATTCTCTTATATTTGATTGGATTTAATAACCCATTTTCATTAAAAGAAATGGATTTTACCTTGTCCTTAGCCATCTGTATTTATCTATCAATATATTATTGAAATTAGAATAAAACTTACTTGATCTGCTCCCTTAACAAATAAGAACCAAGAAACTCAAATAATAACAAAAAGGGCAATGAACGCATGATTCCAAGGCTGAGGTCTCTAGTAGATGACCCTGCATTGAGCTAGAGGAAATGTCTAGCTGTGGGGGATAACCCCTCCTACTTGTGAGTTAAGGGCCCCCATTGCAGTATTCATAAAAGTCAGTGAACAAATCCATTACACAGAAAAGATTTCCCTGTGTACTCCTATATATACATATATGCACACACACACACACACACACACACATATATATATTCTCATTTTGGTGGGGATAAAGTAGTAAGTGAGCGAATAAAGAATAACTAAGTAATATAATTTTCACATTATAGTAAGTATTTCTTTAGATAGGTATATCACCATGTACTTTTGCTTCTGTATAGCTTCTCAACATTTTTTAAGTTAGCCAAACCTTATGGCTCTTCTGAAGGGGGTAAGGACTGTCTTTGGGAAACTCCCAGTCTCTTCCTGATATGTTTCTTTCGGCCTCCTCCCGTCTCCTGCCTTCTCGTTTCTCCCACTATTTCCCAAGCATAGTGGGACAATTCCTTAGCCAGGCTTTCTTTCGTTTTGGTCATGCTGACGGGCAACCCTCTGTCCTTCATGTCTCTTCCACTAGTCGCCTCTTCCACTGGTATGACTGTGTCCCGTTGTCATAAAACACTCAAAGTTTAGCAGGGTATGGAGTTTGAAATCTAATCTTATTTAGCTTTAATACTCACTTTACTTCGAAGTATTCTTTGCGTTTCTGCAGGACCGTGGGGAGGGGGGGGATAATCTTCGTCGAAATATATTAATTCATCCTCTAAAAACATTCTCTTCTTAGCCCAAGTTCTTCGTAGAATCTCTGCCTTGGTGCTGTACTGAAGGAATTTAATTATAATTGAGTGTGGCTTTCTATCCTGGGTAGGTTTCGGAATGAACGCGCGGTGCGCTCTTTCGACTTCCAGCTCCATAGCCGGGGGAAGATCCAGCGCATCCCGCAGTAACTTCGACTGAGCGAGGCCCAGCGGCCACCTTGCTCGCACACAGTCGGGTAGGAGAGCCACTCGCTGCACTCCTCTCAGACGCAGGCTCCACAGTGTCGCTTTTAAAATTTTCATTCTTTTTCTCCATTCTTGCCCCTCTTTTCAGTTCAAATATTTTTCGATAAATATTATATTTGATGGGATAATGGGGCTTAATACTTGTTTTTCCAGAGGAGCTAGTGACTTAAGCTGCCATTCTCGACAATGACGTCACCAGAAAACCCAATCTAAAATTTTCATTAATCATATACTATTTCTTATCCACTTCCCCACCCCACTTCCTCTACCTCTGTCCTAAGTATACAGTACTGGCAAAAGTCTTAGACACATATTATTAAGGTGCCTAACACCTTTGCACAGTACTGTACTTGTCAACATGGAGTGGAGAGTGAGGGTGTGAATATGGTGGGAGCAAAGGATGTTGGGTATGATGAGGGTGGAGTGCCATCGGAGGGTGTGAGACAGGTATAGGAAAAGAGTACCGGGGCAGGGGGCGGTGCAGGTGCAGATACATCCAGACCTGTAATACAAGGGAACATCATTTAATTCCAAACAATTGGTTTATTGATCATTACAGAATGTCTCTCTGGTAGTTTTCTTCTCCCTTCACTCTCCCTTCCACTCTTCCCAACTATGATCCTCCTCTGCCTGGCCACATCCCACTCTCACAATAGAGACCCATATCAGAATCAGGTTAATAATTACTCACACATGTCATGAAATGTTCTTTTTTGTGGCAGCTTTACAGTGTAGTACATAAAATTAATAAGTACTGTGCAAAAGCTGAGGTCTCCATCAGTCAGAGTTGACCATGAATATTGCATCCTAGATATATAGAAATGCAAGCCTGGGCAGTATGATCTAGAGAGCAAGATGTTACCTATGTAGCAAGCTCCATACTTTCCTTATGCTTTTCCTTATGCTTTTCTCCATACTTTCCTTATGCTTTTCTCAGGATGTATTCTCCATTCTGTCTATAGTATAATTTACTGTTCCCTCAGAAGACTTCAGAATTCCTATTTGCCTCAGGAGCACATGTGCTGCCTATTTCCTATTCTGCTCATCTCAGTCAAATCTTGGTAACTCTGTGTTACCCCATGCCAATCTTTCAGTCAAAGCCTCTTATTTTTTCTCTCTCCATGCTAGTCATTTTATCCTTTCTCCTTTCTACTATAGTCCTGGATTGTAGTTCTCATTAGTATTGATATAGCTGTGCATATTTAGCTCAATTTAGCCCTATCCAATGGTATATTGTAGCTCCTGCCCAGTGGATATCACTGTTCTGTCCCTACCTTGTATTGTTCTCTGATCATCTGGGGACCAAAGTAGGCGTTCTGTAGAATCCTGACCCATAATGTTGTTCATTGTTTCATTGTAGTTCTCAGACATAAATGGAGCATAGCCTGGTCTAATTTGGTTCTTTCTCATGTGTTCCATCCTGTTAGAGAGAGGTTCAAAGGAGGACTTAGTTTCATAAGTCTTAATCTGCTATCAATATCTCCTGTTGTTTCCTTTAGGCATACAAATGTTGGAGTTACAAATAAAGCCTGATATGGCCCCCTCCATCAGTCTCCTGGTACAGTACCCTGTCTCCAACAGAGGATGATGTTGGTGCATTTTCATTCAGAAATTATTGCTCTCTGCCAGCAATCTCCCATTCTCTCACTCATTTTGACATTTTCCTTATCTTTTCACTAAAGTTAATATTCTTTCATTCAGTGTTGCACCTTGACTCACCTCAGCTACTGGGTCTCTTGGCGATCTTGTAACATGACCTGTCATTAACTCAATCGATAGCAATCCAAATTTAGATCCAGCTTCTCCCCTTAAACTCACCAATATCTGTGGTAATAAAATTGTCCATCTCTTACCAGTTTCCTGATTGGCTTTTGCCAACGCTCCCTTCAGGGTACAGTTGATTGTCTCCACAAGTCCCAAGCTTTGTAAGTGATGGGAAATAGAGTACTTCAGTTTGATTCCCAGCAGTTTACATGTTTCTTTCATTGTCTCAACAGTGAATGGTGATCCATTGTCAGTCAGTCTTCACCAGCATATCTCACTTCGGGATAATCTTGCTCCCTAGTATCTTTGCAACTCTGTTCATGGAGAATTCACAAGTGAGAAAAGCCTCTATCCATTTCATAAAATGGTCGATAATAACTAAACAAAACTTCTTACCTCTGTCATAATTGAAGGGTCCCATGAAGTTAAACTTGCTGCTTTTCCAGGGTTTTAGTGACTATTGTTGATGGCTCATCAGGACTCTACATTTCTTACCAGATTTCTTTGTATATACTGTATAATACATTTCTGGCAATGTATGGCTACATCTTAGCCCATACATGTCCACAACTAATATTATTTTTGTAGATACAGCATTTTATCTTTGCCTTTATGGGTAATCTCATAACACAGTCTTAAAATATATTGTCTTAATCATTTGAGTGCCATCACAGACCCTCTGCTGGTTTTCCACACTCACTCCTTTGTCTCTTGATTAATCTGCTCAGTTTCTAAGACCCTTACTCTCTTTGAATGATTAGCAATGGGTCTAGATCTGCCTTCTTCACAACCTGATGACCTGCAGAGGTATTCCCCCATATTTGAGTCAGAATCAGGTTTAGTATCACTGACATATGTCATGAAATTTGCTGTCTTTTGGCAGTGGTATAGAGCAAGGCACAGAAGTGACTATAAGTTACAATAAATAAGTGGATAAATAGGTAGACGGATAGTGCAAAAGACGAACAGCAAGGTAGTACTCATGAATTCATAGACTGTTCATAAATCTCATTGTGAAGGGGAAGAAACTGTTCCTAAAAGAAAGTTTGAGTCTTCAGGCTCCTGTATCTTCTCCTTGATGGGAGTAATGAGAAGAGGGCATTGGTGGTGAGGGTCCTTAATAAAGGACGCTGTCGTCTTGAGACTGTCTTTGAAGATGTCCTCAATGGTGGGGAGGGTTGTGCCTCATGATGGAGCTGGATGTGTCTACAAACATCTGTGGCCTCTTTTGATTCTACACATTGGAGCTTCCAAACAAGGTGGTGATGCAACCAGTCAGAATGCTGTCCAGATACATTTGTAGAAATTTTATAGAATCCTCTGGCTCGATCTTGTTCTTTCTCCCAACCTGCATCTTAACCTTTGTAATGGGCACTTCCCAGTGCTTGTCAGTAGCCTCGACAAGTTGTGGTATCTTATCACTATTCTTCACTTCTTCCCCACTAGTAGTCATGAACCTTTATGGTCATAAACCACTCCAGCTTACAGATATGTACTACCCCAAAACTGAATGACTCCCTATGTAAATATTGGCTGTTCAGCCTGGTCCCAATGCCAAAGCTCATATAATGGACACTTGTGCAGTGTCAATTCTGGTTAATTCTCCACCATCTGAGATCCAGCCTCTCCTGGTGATGACCTCCCTCCCTAACCTTGAAATACCATCATAGCATCTCCCAGATACGTTCACATACATTTCCAGGTTTGCTATCGGCTTTTCTCAGACTCAAATGTGGTTTTCTAACTATGCGCTCAGTGCATTTGTGCGTTTCTCCAGTATATTTCAGTGAGGAAGTTAAGAATATATTTTATGGTAATATCTGGATCCTGAGAGACAGGCTGACTGACCAGATCATTTTAATTTAACCATCCAAAGCAGCTTAATAGCTGTGTCCTCTGTTAAGATGGTAAGAGAATTAGGACTGACAATATGAGTAAAGGTCTCAACTACCGTTGTCCCAACACATAATTTAAAATGAACTCTTATTTGCATTTTATGAAACACACTGTGATTACATTTGAAAAACAAATCTTTCAAATGGAATCTAAAGCTCCAAATCAATAAGTCAAAAGTCTCGAACAATTACTTTTAACCTTCTGCAAAAGAATTCTTGTAATGAAAAGCAACATTTAAGATTAGTCCTGAAATGTTCCAATCCAGCTACCAAAGTACTAATTTAAGTACACAGTGAACATCACTTTCCACAATCATCAGCCCCTCTTTGAAATGTGGGAGGCTCATATCCGGAACAGAGACACTCATATATCTAACCACTATGTCTGGTTTCCACAAGATAACTGTAGTATTGGGTATTTTTCTCTCTCCCAAGTCAATTGTAAAGGAAATTGATAAAAGAACACTAACGTAAACCACAGGTGAAATAAAAGAAAATCCATTTTTAGACTTTCAAAATTTAGAATAAACAATTAATTTCCACAGTGAAATTCTTTTAAAGAATAAAGACAAAGAAAAGGTAGATAGATGGGTACCTACATACCCATACATTTATACAACCTCTTAAAGGTTTACCACCTTGCCAAAGTTAAATTGTCTTACAAATTGATTTCACATAAAATAGTAGAACTTTTCATTTATTTGCATCCCAATTCCTTTGTAGCAGAGGATTAATTCAAAATTTTCCCAATACAAATTTAACAAACACAGAACAGCTTTTCACTCACTCACACAGAACTTCATGCATTCTCTTTGTCTTTCATTGGTTTTTGAGCTTTTTTGGCGTTTGCGGTTAAGGGCTGAGTTGTGTCATAACTCCCATTCCCTCTCCTAATTTGTGTCATGTCCAACTCCCCTACCCAATCCATCCT
The DNA here is from genome assembly GCF_030144855.1 of Hypanus sabinus. Taxonomy (NCBI): domain Eukaryota; kingdom Metazoa; phylum Chordata; class Chondrichthyes; order Myliobatiformes; family Dasyatidae; genus Hypanus; species Hypanus sabinus. The sequence goes on from NC_082716.1 coordinate 82,325,837, forward strand.
TTTACATTATTGTGGCCAAAATTTTGTGGGTCTTCTTTTTAACCTATTCACTTTCTATAACAGTTTATGATCCTGTGTGGTATAAATTATTTCTCTTTCAATAATTTAAACAACACTTCCTCTCTGACTTGCAGTACGTTCTCATATTGGGTAACTTTTTTTGCCTTGGAGTTTTACATTGCTCTTTCCACTTTCACTTTTCAACCCTATAAATGCTGCCTCTTTCAATGCATAAAGTAGTCACTTCTTTTTGTCTGCCCCCTTTTGACTGTCTCCACCTCTTTCTTATTCTGATCATACCCTTTTCTATAAGTCATCGTTTTTTTAAATTTATCACAGTGATACATCTCCACTGCAGGCTTCCATCCTGCAGGTCTGGTATTTCCCCTCCCATCTTCCTGTTAAAACTCACCAGTTTTTCCACCTTCCTGGATCCAAGTTATGCCACAGATTTACCATTTGTCTTGGTTACTTCCTGCCTTCGGTAGTCTGAACTCTTCGCTGTCAATGCGTTAGTATCAGTTGGTCCTTGGGTAGCACTTCAGTGAACTCCTGGAGTGGTAGTGCTCCGCTGGTCCAGCATTTCAGTGGGCCCTGTGCACAGTGTCTGTTGTAAATGTAAAGAACGCACATGAAAGTCTGTGGTATATCTTCAGAACAAACTTTCTCTTTATCTCAAGCTGCCGTCAACAGAGGAGTCACTCATTCTAGAATGAACACTCCCTAATCCAAAGTTTTCATCACTCTTATACTATTTATAATCTACTTTTCCTCTCATTACCTCTACCCCTGCCCTATACACTGTACTTATAGAATGAGGTAAGCCTTTTGTAGTCTCAATCTTTGGAGCCCATGTTGTAGGAGACTTCAAGCTTTGTTATACTTCACATTAGTGTGCAGTTGTTTGACCTCCTCTACCTGGTGCCAACCCTGTAGTATGCTCTTCCATCTTTCTCCTATATTATCATCCCTTGTTCTCTACTCCAGTGCAACAGGGCTGTTTCATTATTCCTTACTGCAACAGGCAGAACATGTGATCTCCTCAAAGTCAGCACCAGAAGCCAAGATTGAACTTGAGTTTTTGGAGCTGTAAGACAACAGCTCTATTAGCCCTGCTCCACTGTGTAATCCAAAAATATTCACGCTGCAAGAAATTATACAAAGCTTTGTGACAAAAATATAAAAATACATGGAATGCTTATTCATCAAGATATGAACTATACACAAACTAAGGGCAGCACCTGTATTACCCTCAAATATAACAATATATTACAGCGTATGAAACAGGCACAGTGGCACAATACAGAATCTGTACTGCAATTAAAGATAGCATGTGATACAACTGTACAAAGATAACTATTGCATTTGGAATAGGAAAACTGTACAGCGCCAATGAATTCTATGCTACCGTAGTGTAGCTGTTTGCGCAACACTATTACAACTTGGGGTGTTGGAGTTTAGAGTTCAATTCTGGTGTCCTCTGTAAGGAATTTGCATGTTCACCTTATATGGATTTCTTCCAGGTGCTCTGCTTTCCTCTCATAGTCAAAAGACGTACCAATGATTGTAAATTATCCTGTGATTAGGCTTCTGTTAAATAGGTGGGTTGTTGGGCAACATGGTTCATTGGGCCAGAAAGACCTATTCCACAATATAGACCTAAAAAAACATTAAAAATAATAAACTAGGTTTAATATTGCAGATGTTTGAAATGTGAAGCAAAATCAGAAAATGCTGGGTAAAACTCAGCTGGTCAGGCAGCATCAGCGGAAAGAGAAAGACTATATTGACAGTTCACTTGACAGTTTTTCCAGCATTTTTTTGCTTTTGAACACAGTAGTGTAGCAAGATATTATGAGAATTAGTTGTACAGTGGCTTACAAATAGGAGGTAGTAAATTAGATTTGTGGGAGAAGTGAGAGAGTGCTTGTAGATGGTTGCCTCTCTGACTGGAGGCCTTTTAGCGTGCCATGGGGATCGGTGCTGTGTCCTTGGTTGTTCGTCATCCATATCAATGATGTGGATGAAAATGTGCTTAACTGGATCATCAAATTTACGGATGACACCAAGATTGGGAGTGTAGTGGAGAGTGAGGAAAGCTATCATGGCTTGCAGAGGGATCTGCATCAGCTGGAATAATGGGCTGCACAATGGCAGATCTAATTTAATTTAAGTGTGAGGTTTTGCACTGCAGTGGACCAACCAGGGTGGGTCTTACACAGTGAACGGGAGTGCACTGAGGAGTGTGGTAGGACAAAAGATCTGGGAATACATGTCCATAATTTTTTGAAAGTGGCTTCAAAGGTAGATAGGGTCGTAAAGAAAGTTTTTGTTGCATTGGTCTTCATAAATCGAAGTATTGAGTACAGGAGATCTGAAGTTATATTGAGGTTGTAGAGGACATTTGGAGTATTGTGCGCAGTTTTGGTCACCTACCTACAGAAAAGATAAAGAGGGTTGAAACAATGCAGAGAAAATTTACAAGGACATTGCCAGGTGTGGAGGATCTGAGTTATAAGGAAATATTCTACAGATTAGGATTGTGTTCTTTAGAACTTAGAAAACTGACAGGAGATTTGAAACAGGTATACAAAATTATAGGGGGTACAGATAGGGTAAATACAAGCAGGCTTTTTCCACTGAGGTTGGGTAGAAGATGGCAGAGGGCAGAAGGTGATCCTCTTCACTCAGAGGGTCATGAGAGTGTGGAATGAGCAGCCAGCAAAAGTGGTGCTTAGTTTCAACATTTAAGAGAAGCTTGTATAGGTATGTGGTTGGTAGGAGTATGGTGGGCTCTGGTCCCAGTGCAGGTCGTTGGGAGTAGGCTGCTTAAGTGGTTTCAACATTGGCTAGATGGGCTAAAGGGCCTGTTTCTGAGATGTACTTCTCTATGACTCTATGAGACAGCTATGGCAGTCATGAAATAAAGTAGCAATGTATGTTCCAGCAAAATACAAACACATGCAAATATGCCTGTATAGTATGGTCAAGTACAATAATATACAACAGTCATCTACAGCATAGTACAGACCATGATCATGTTTCTTATAAAAATACGCCATATCCTTGTTGAGTTCATATACATAGTTACCATAATTTCTAATCCCAGTTTGTATGGATGCTTCCACCATTGCTGTTAACGCATTTGCTTGTCTGTTAACTGCATATCAAAACCCTGCGGCCAATGAAATATCCCCTCTGCTGAGATTAAATGCCTCAAATATACTTACTCATCTTTTTGCTCAGTGGATGAATTATGAAGTAAATTGATCAACAACTATCATGCAGAACAGAGATATGTGTGTGTGTGTGTGTGTGTGTGTGTGTGTGTGCGCGCGCGTACGTGCGTGCGTGGGTGCGCGCACACGTGCGCAGAGGGAGAGGTGTATCTGGCATGGAGCAACAACAAGGGACTTTATTCTGATTCAATAATTTTAACAGACAATTGTCAGAGCAGGGAAATTAAAACATCTCCTACCTAGTACGCATTTTGCGATTAACCAACTGTGCATTGATATCACTTGCCTGAGGCAGATGAAATATCTGTGACTGGAATCAACAGTAAACTGATACATTCTCTTGAGAATGTGCAATCAATACTTAGTTCCTTTAGTGAGTTATTTTGACTGAAAAGATCTATTCTTATTGCATGCATCAATAGTCACATAGTGAGACAAGTAATCACTGCAGATTTCTGTAAAAAGAACCATTTATTCTCAAGGAGGTTTTAAAATTCCCATTTACTTTATGGCAACTCTGCTAATCTTTAGGAATAATAATGTTCATACTAATCAACTTAATAGATAACCATGTTATTGCATGTAGGCAAATATTAGCCACTGGGACACAATGAGATATTTTGACTTGTTCCAATAATGCCTTGTTGTAGCAAATTATTTGACTTTTTGAGATTATCTGAAATTCCTAACTGGTTAGATGTTATTGACTACATATGCTTAATCTGAAATTTAAACGGAATGAGGGAATGCATCTTATGCACTGGAACACCAACAAGTGCAGATACAGAAGAGGGATCAATGTCTTGTATAATTAGAAGGAAGCAATGTTGCAACAGCTAAACAATCTGCCTCATTATCCTCAAGGTTCCGACCAGAGAATTACATTCCACACATCTCTGGTATTTAAATTCAGATCAATAATCTAGAATTTGTAGCAACAGCTTTTCTTAGCAATGATGAAGACCATATAAACTATTTGTAAATTAGAAGGTTGTGAGGCCAAGGTCCGTTCAATAGTCTCTTAGCAGTGTGATAGTGGCTGCCTTGAGTCTGGTGATGTGTGCTTTTGTATCTTGGCCTGAGGGGGATAAGGGAAAATGTCCAAATGAGTGAGGTCTGTGTTTTACTGAGGCAGCATGAAGTATAAACAGAATTCGTGGAGGACAGTTTGGTTTCATGATGTGCTCAGCTATGGCCACAACTCTTTGCAGTTTCCTGTGGTCTTGGGCAGAGCAGTTGCCACCATGGTGCATTCTGATCATTTAGATGCTTTCTGTCTGCATCTAATAAAAATTAGTGAGGGTATGCAAATTTATTTAGCCTTCAGATGAAGCAGAGACATTGCACGCTTTCTTGACCCAGGTATCTACATGGTCAGGCCAGGGCAGGGTATTGGTAATTTTCACTTCTAGGAAATTTTAAAGTTTTCAACTCTCTTGGCCTCAGCACCATTTATGCAAACAGAAGCACATGCACCGTCCTCCTTTCTGAAGTCAATGACCAGCTCTTTTGAGTTGCTGACATTGAGGGAAAGGTTGTTGTTATGAAAAGGTTGGTCCATGTCACCAGGCTTTCTATCTCCTTCCTGTACTCTGTGAGATTCTGCCCACAGCAACAATATCACCTGAAAATTTGTGAATGCAGGTAGAGCAGAATCTCCCTAACAGTTGTGAAGCCTCCTTTAGTTCAATCATGTTCCAATGGAGATGAAATCTACTATATTTGTCTGGCCTATATGGATCTCCAGGTCCACCTGATTGAATTCCTTCCTTAAAAGCAAAAAGGCAGAGCAAGCCACCTAGTTGTCAAGGGGCAGTCAGGGATGGGTAATAAATATGGGCCTTGCCAGTGATCCTGGAGAATTCATAAACAAAAAATCTCATTCATTTTGGTACATCAGGAAAGAGTTATGAGGTCTCAGTCTTGTGGTCTACAGCAGAGAGAAAGGAGGTCGGTGGTGTTTATGATTAATTGTCATATGGAAAGTCACTTGGTCAAATGCAAGTAATGAAAGAGAGCATGTGAATCAAGGTGGTCATGCACCACTCTGGTGTCTAGAGAGAAGGGTCTTCAGGCAGTGCGTTAGGTCACTGATGCAGGGACCAGTGGGATAATAGGTTGAAAATCTGGCTGCTCTTTCAGCAGCCTCCCAATCTCAGAATATCAGCTAGATTCAGGTGGTAGATCTCAGAGACCATGGTTCATTTCCCACCTGAGGACTTAATCCTGCAAGCTCATCAGTGCAGGACAAAGGCAACGTTAATGTTGGCTGAGGCACCATCTATAGCTAACAAGAGCCCCATCCATTTATTGAGTGGATACAAAATAGTCTCAGGCAATTTTCAAAAGTGAGTATGGATTGTGGCAAACATTAAATTCAAACTGTAATGGATGAAGTGCTCATACATCTTATTTACTGTGCAAATAATGCTGGCTTTGTTTGTCTACAGGATAACAATAAGTATACTTAAAGATACTTCATTGAACTTAAGATAGCTCGAAGCATTACAAAGCGACTGCTTTCCTTTTTTTTAAACACTACTGCCTTTCCATAGTTACAGATAATTGTTGGAATTATAGCAATGGCCAGGATCTTCTGAAACCTTATCCAAGCATTTGAAGTTTTCTTTTGATTTTATGACTCTAGAAATCTGTGTGAAACTACTATGCTTCAGTAAATATTCTGAGCAAGGTGAATTATTACACCAGTGTAAATGCATGTGGAATAAAGGAAATGCTGGCCACTTGGATTGAAAGATATTGAAATGTACGATACAAAGGATTTAGCTAAGCAGGAAGGTTCAGGAATGACATGTGACAGGAGCATCAATAGACAGCAGTCATATTTTTGACTGAATAAGAGCTGTAATAAAAGTTTTTGGAAATGCTATCATAATATCAAAGTCTAGGTACAGGTAAGGAAAAGTTTTATTGGATTGCATTGTTAGGGCAGAGGATGAACAGATGGGTGGATAGTTCAGTATCAAGCAGGAGTTCAGTACTGTGCAAAAATCTTGGATGCATGTATATAGCTAGGGTACGAATATTCAGTAATATATTCTGGAAGAATACAGAAAGCAGGTGCGGCTTAGAGCAGAAGAACAAAGGTGCATGCGTTGATGTAGCATTCACCAAGGCAGAGGATAGCTTGATTTAATTTAGGGACATAGTACCATACAGCCCTTTGGCTCAACTGACCAAGCTTCCCATTTGTCCATGTTTACCCGTATCCTTCAACACCATTCCTATCTATGTATCTGTCTCCTCATAGACCATGGGCCAAGAGCATTGCCTTTACAATTCCTAGGTTCTTGAGCATGTTGCAGCTTCAATTTGAGTTGCTCTCCAGCATGTACCACAGAGACTGTGACTGACGCTATTTCTTTACCTTTTGGTGACCTTGTGACTTGTTAAACCAATGGACAGTAGGTGGATCCCTGAGAAGGGATGTAGCCCCTCATTCCCAGAGTTGACTTACCTTATGGGAAAACATTTAAAATCTGCAGGCACGAAGGATGATAAAGTTATAGAAACTCCAACAACTTAGCATTGACCATGAGAATGAGAGGAGCTCTCTTGCTGTATATAATAACCCTTTTAGTTCTTATGGAGATAGCAGGTTGGGGGCAATGGGAAGCCTGGAGTAACATAAAAAACAACTGCAGCTGCTGGAAATCCAAAATCAATACAGAAAATATGAAACATTCAGCAAGTCTGACTGTCTTTGTAGAGAGGCAAACAGAGTTAATGTTTCTAGTTAAAGATCCTCAGAACTGGAGTGCCACATCAATAGAATCTATCATTTGCTGAATGCTTGCAAAGTCTGCAAATCCTTGTGGCCGTGATGATTGTGAGTCTTTGGTCAAGGAGAAGGAAATGAAGACCCCTCTCCCTGAATAAGGGGCATCAGTGGTTGCCCAAGCCATTGCGCGGCAAGCAAAAAATTAGTGAGATCAGCTGTCACCAGCAGGAATGTTGTGAAGGCCAAACTTGGAGAAGTTTGGAGAATCAGATATCATCACAAGCACAGGCATACAACCCCGTTCCCCTTGGCATACTGCCCTAACTTGAAAACGCATCACTGGTCTGTCATCTTTGCTGCGGTTAAATCCCTTCCCAAAGTCACTGTGGGAACACTGTCACTAGATAAACTGCAATGGTTCAATGAGGTGGATCGCCACCATTATCTCAGGTGCAGTTTGGGATGGCCGTTCAACACTCTTCCACTTGTGGCAATCTACTGATTCCAAAAACGAGTAACGTACAAAATCAGTTAAGTTGCTTTGTGTTCATTGTCCCTCCTGGAAATATTTTTATTGTGCTTCTGTGGCCATTACAGGGTCCTGAGGGCACCTTCACCAAATCTGATGGCATCACCTTTAAATGGTACGTGAGCTGGATGTGGAGACACTATTAAGCTTTGTTGCCTGTGAGTGACCCATTGGGAGATTCCAGTGGGATTGTCTACATATTGACAGCATACCAGTGTCTCTACTCCCTCAGATGGCTAAAGAAATTCATTGATCCTCAATAAATTTTTTATAGGTGCACCACAGAAAACATCCTACCTGGATGCATCACAGCTTAATATGGCAACTGCTTTGTCCAAGATTGCCAGAAATTGCAGGGATTTATGAACATAGCTCAGTCCATCAGAAACCTTCCCCTCATGGACTGTCTGCACTTCTTGCTGTCTTGGAAAAGCAACTAACATAACTAAAGACCCCTTCCACCCTAGGCATTCTCCCTACCCCACCCCACCACCATAAGACAGAAGAACCCGATGCTATCTGTATGGAGTTTGTACATTCTCCCTGTGACCATGTGGGTTTCCTCCAACAGTCCAAAGCTATACAGTTGATAGGTTAATTGGTCATTGTAAATTGTCCCATGATTAGTCTAGGATTAGATCAGGGGATTGCTGGGCAGTATGTCTCAAAACACCTAAACGGCCTATTCTGCACTATATCGAGAATGGCTTCTATCCTGTTGTTACAAGACTCTTGAATGGACCTCATAATTTATTTCAGCATGGCCCTTGCACCTTATTGTCCACCTGCACTGCTCTTTCTCTGGAACCGCAGCACCATATTCCACATTATGTTATTATTTCTTCCTTGAACTTCCTCAAAGTAGTTTTGAAATGATCTGTATCGATTTCAAGCAAAACAAAGTTTTTCAGCGTATCTTGATAACTGTGACAATGATAAATAAATTACCTATTACTTATGTACATCCCCAGAAATGTCAGTTACATCACCGCATGGGGCTTGCTGCTTTACTGGGTCTGAACAAAGAAATGCAAATACTGAGTTTTTCCTCCAGATAGTGTTCAAAAAGCAAGTATTCTGTGACTGAATTTCCAAGCCAGAATATTAAAGTGCTGTAGGTATGGAGAGTAAGAAATCTAAGAATATTTATGTGGTAGATAAACTTTTAAATGAGCTGGAACCTTTATAAATGGCATGGTGAGCATGTAAAGACTAACGATGACTTATTACAGCTTGATATGTATGATAAAGAGAGGACAATCATCCAGGTATTGTGCTGATACATCCAGCACTATTGAGCTAATAACAGTGACCAATGAAAGAATCTAATAGAAATAACAGCAGGACAGGAAGCAATGTTTCTGAAAGTGCCACAAGAAATCATAGGAATCTGAAACGTAAAGAAAACACATCAGACATCATAGAGGTCATTCATTATCAGAAAGGAACAGCGAGACATTAATACATCATTATTTTTGCGCATATCCAGCACATTGCAGAAAGGAAACCCTGTTAGTTAGCCTTTTCAATGATTCCTTAAATTTGCAAAGGTACCTTTTCCTAAAAAAGATACAACTCTCTTCCTGTCTGCCTGTGAATCAACATTGACATCCAAGCAAAATCCAACTCAGCTGATGTTATTTGCATAGTCTTGGCGTCTTTCCCATCCCTGTCAGGGCTCACACTTACGCCCAAGATCTGAGAACTCTTGATCACCACTACATACAGGTTTGGTCTATTACACATGATAAGAGTGAGGGACACCAATGTACTTCTAATTCAGAGTTTGACTAGTTATGATTAAAATGACTGAAATAGGTAAGGTAACTGAGCAATGAAAACCTGCTCGAGAAATTGATGGCAACAGCAACTGAAATATCTCAGATACTGAAGTTGTGTCTAACTAGTATAGAGCAGAGAGCATCCTGATTAATTTTCCTACAGAGAGAATCTGTCCGTATCCCCTTGTCTTTCTAGAGGTGAAGAAGAATAAAAATATTTTCTGTCTTGTTCTATTGGAATATCACTTTCATATTTTAAGTGAGGTAAGGGACAGTTCCTGTTAGGGTTATGACTCATCTTTTAATGGAAATAGCTTTTTTATTTCCAGAGTGTTTTTGGATAGTCTGTACCTGTCAGTGCACCTGACACTGATCTACAGCCATGAATTTAAGATGGGTATGAGTCATTATCCCTCACAGTTTTTCAAAGTCATAACTGCATGCTGACACCAATATGGGCTTGTGTTTTTGGAAACCCCAACATTGTTACCCAAGTAATTTTTAACAGAACAAGAACATAATGTGTTCAGTCTTATACTAATTCCCTGGTTCGCTATAATCCATTCGAAATTCTCCTGCATCCTTCAGTGTCTCTTCGGTTGTGAGTGGGTGTCATGATGGACGTCAATAGAGTATCCAATTTTTGAACTCACTGTGGGACTTTCCCTTCATATCATTAACCTTCTCATTCCTTGGGACTGATATGAATAGACAAAGCCTTCAGCAGATCAGCAAAAAACTTCTAATCCAACAATGAGCATTTAATTTCACTTGTAACCAGTTTCACACTAAAGCCCAATAGCTACACAATGACGTGATGCTTGCCCACCGCAAGTAATCATCTGATATTGGATGCAGGCCTGGAATGAGGTGATTAATCACATCTTTTTTCCTTTCTACCTTCTTCTGCCTTGCTAACCCAAAACACTGGGTGATATAACTTTGGTAATCACTTGCTTATTTGTGTTGATTCCCTTCTGTTGTCAAATTTAGAAAAGAGGAATGGTCTGTCTCTGATGTTGGTCCTCTTTTCCTCCCAAGGAGAAGGGGTCTTCACACCCAACTACAAACGTACCTTTTCTCATAGTTTGTTACTGTTAGTTAATTCAATTGCCAAGATGCGTAAAGTCCTTCAGGCCTCAGGTGTCCCACACTTGAGAATGATACAATAATCTTATCTACTGTATATCTTTCAATGATACTTTTTGCATCACCCCCCCCCCACCTCACCCCCACTACTCAGGTTCCATTAGCTTGTCACTCATGCCGTCAACTTACTGGGTCCCTGCTCCTATTGCTCCCATCTACTCCACCCGGTTATCACCTCTCAGCCTCTGTTGCTATTTCTGTCCATCCTTTCTCCACCACCTTGTTTTATTATCCCCTCCTCAACTGGAATCTATATATCACTCCTCTCTTAACTGCCCCACTCCCCTTAATACAGGCTATCTTCCCCTTTACACTCTCAGTCCTGATGCAGGATCTTAACCCTAAATGTCAACCATCTCTTTAGCTCCATAGATAATATCATACCCTCTTGACTCACTCAATGCAAACAACACCCACTGTAATGCTGCTCACACCATCATGTCCCTGATCTGCTCTGATTTAGGCCATTTCATGTATGGAACATGGTGCAGCCCCCACATAAAACTTACCTTGAGAAGCAGTTAAGGTGACCTGCAAATTCCAATGAGATTGCAGTCAATGATCTTCAGTCCTTCAGCACAAAGTCCATGGTTCAGATACAAATCTAAATGCTTGGCAAAGTTTCTTTTCAAGAGGTCCATTCAAGAGATTTAGAATAATGTCATAGAAGCTGCCCTTGAGGATGGTGGGGCATGTTTTCAAATATTTGTATTTTTTACCTGATTGAAGAGGGGAGAAGAGAATGTCTGGGATGGAAGGGACATTTGATTATGTTGGCTGCTTTACCAAGGCAGCAGAAAGTGTAAACAGAGTCCATGAAGGGGAGGCTAGTTTCAGTGATGTGCTGAGCAGTGTCCATAACACAATGCAGTTTCTTGCAGTCTTGACAGAGAATACTAAGCTATGAGGCATCCAGATAAGATGCTTTCTGTGGTGCATGTAGAATAATTGATGATGGTCTACTGGTAATGGCAAATATCCTTAGATTTCTGAAGAAGAAGGAATACTGGCATGCTTTCTTAACACAGCATTTATATCATTGAACCAGGAGACGGAATTGATGATGATAACACATAGGAACTTGAAGCACTCAATCATCTCTGCCTCAGAACCACTGATACATAGATCCATACATTTTGACCCACTTCCGGAAAGCAATAACCAGTTCTTTTGTTTTGCTGATATTGAGGGAAAGGATGTTGACATGTCCCCATATCACGAGGCTCTTTCTGTCTTTCCTGTGCTTTGTCTGATTGAGATCAGGCCCACTGTGGTCACCTGCAAGCTTATAGATGGAGCTCGAACAAAATCTGATCTCACACCTGTGAATGTATGAGGAGTAAAGGAGGGCACTGAGGATAGAGCCTCATGTGGTACCAGTCCTGAGATGTTGCTGCCTATCCTTACTGAATGAAGTCTGTTGGTCAAGAAGTTAAGGTTCCAGCTGTAAAGAGAGGAGCTGAGTCCTATGTCTGGCAGTTTAGAAATGAGTTTGTTTGGAATTGTGGTATTAAAGTTGGAGATGTAGCCAATAAATAAGAGTCTTTGTTTTAAAAAAATCAGTGTAGGACTAGGGGTATGGTGTCTCCCGTGGACCTGGTTCAATGGTAATGTGCCTTCATCGGCCTTTCAAAGTATTTCATGACGGTGGATGTCAAATCTTTAATGGTCATTAAGGCACGTTACCTTTTCAGTCAAATATTGAGTAGTTTCAGAAGGAAAAATGATTGCCGGGATTCTCTTGAATTAGCCACTTTCTTTTCAGCCTTGTTTTATTCCTTTCCATGCTGGAATTTTTTGTGCCAAAGATATGAGTTAATAGAGAACACGGTAATGGTGATGCTCTCATGAAACAGCTACTATACTTACGCTTTCTAGTTTATTTATTTATTGACATACAGTGTGCAGAATAGGCCCTTCCAGCCACACCACCTAATCATCGGATAATTTACAACAAACAGTTAACTTCCTAATCGGTACGTCTTTGGACTGTGCGAGGAAACGGGGGAACCTGGTGGAAATCCACGCGGTCATGGGGAGAACACAAACTCCTTACAGGCAGCGGCAGGAATTGAACCTGGCTCACGGGTACTGTAAAGCGTTGTGCTAATCACTACGTTACTGTGCACGTCACAACTTCTCTCTGCTTGTGGATACGGATGTTGACATACTCTGTTGAAATCAGATTTCTTGTTGTTCTTCTTCTGGATATACCAAGCAATACACTTCCTGCACCTTCCTTCCCTTTATGCTGAAGGCATTTGCATTCTGTAGTGCACTTGTTGCCAGGGCCCTCATGCTGTAAATCTCCTTACTTCATCAGCCTCTGTTCCACCTTCCAACACCCCGCAGGCCCTCTGAACCTAGGCGCAGCATCACTGTGACATGATTTATCTCTTCTTCTCCTGGCTTGCTTTAATTTGTATGATGAGCTTTCCCCCTTCTTGCCACTGCCCCCCCCCCCCCATCAAGGTATTTTGTTCCAAAAACAAAGTTTCCATCTGAGATTAATGCCTCTTCAGTAGCGAATACATTTTAATCACAGATTGATAAATATTTTTAATGGTCGCTGATTGAAGTACACCCACAGACTCAAGGGTGGATTGAAGTTGGGAGTCCAATTAATAATCAAAATGCATTTCTTAATAGTCCATCTCTGCTCTCATAAGCAGAATTTGAATTTCAGTTCTCCAAGGCTTCAAGTATTATTTTTCATTACTTGTACTCATCTGTTTGACACTCCGGGCAAATGGAGAGAAAAAAAAAATGCTTCAGAAATCTTCATTGGTAAGAAAGCTGTTAGAAGCTGAGTTATTGTCTTTGAAATGTGTTGCGGCAGGACTCTGCGAAGAGGCTTTGTCTCAGCTGCTTCATTTGCTGGTGATTTTTCATCTTAAATAACCCAATCTACAAAGAAAGCTGAGGTGTAAATTTATGCCATTTTTTATTTCACAGAACATAAATTTCTCTCTGGCACACGGTGTAAGTAGACTTGTTTCAGCTAATGGGCTGTCATCCTGTGTGAAATCTGACTCTCGGTGTTTGTCATCATCTCATTTTTGGCTCAATCACTGCCACGGTCTTTGGAATGAGACAAAATTCGCCCTGTCCCCAAATGGTCCGATTAATTGACTAGAGTTTCAAACTTGTCAGCCAGTGTGATTATGTGTTGCTTGCCAGCCACAACAATACTCAAAGGTGCTTGAGCATGAGTTACAAACACCATTGCTTTGTGTGCCAGCAGAACAGCTTGGTGCAGCCTAACGTTATACAAGCTTACACCGCCTCTCACTGCACAACCCAGAGCTGGTACTGCCAGGCTGTACGCACATACTGCTGGTCAGCAATATACCACCCTGAGTTGTTCAGCATTAGGCTGCCCAGTACCATGATTATTATGAATCTAGGGTGTCAGCCATTACATCAAACCTCACTGCTCTTGCCATCCAAGGCAAGCCCTTCTGCATTACACAGGTCTATGAATGTTCCATCTTTGTTAAATTTAGTTTACAATGCTGAGTATAATATTTTATTTCTACTCCATGCTATATTGTGGAAGTCTTATTGCAGTATTTGCACCCCAGAGATACCCTGCTTTCTTTGCTGTCATCAGTTCCCTCTGTTCCAGGCATTCCTTTCACTTGCCGAGCAATCTTGGCATCTTTGGATTGTGGCCAGGGAATAAACAGAAAAACCTATCATTTCACCTGCTCGCGCTTGCACATGATTGCACAGATTTCTCTGTGTCTTGGGTGAATAAATCCACAACTGACATTATTTCAGGTTTAAACCACCAAATGGATGTATTAAACAGTATAAGAAGAATTGGATTACTGCAACAAAATAAGATAGATTTTTTGCTTTGGCCATTAAGTGTTTCTAGCCCTTCAGAGAGAGCGACAGCAACAGCAGCAAATGATTCATGACTGCTGCACTAAATTAAACAATATCATTGCATTGTATTTTCTTTCTGTTTGACTCGAGATGAAGCTAGCTGGCTTGAACAATGCCTACAAAACCTTTCAACAGACTTGCTGTTTTGAAAAAATATGGGTCCCGCAATGGTTTTACAAGAGGAACAGGATCATGTAAATTTAAGTGGCTTCGAAGAAAAGTGATTATGTGTCATCTGTTATTTTTTTAATCATATCTTATATGCTGAATACGTATTTGAATGAGCCTGTATGATGCTTATAATTAAACACAATGCTTTGGACTATGGTCAATTCTGCTATCTTAGAACACCCATTTGTTCCGATTGCAGCGGTTTCTACAGGGTCAACCAAAGGCATTCACTGATCTACATTTGCCCTGGTTTGGCACACCTCAGTTTTAAAATTCCTGTCTTTATTTTCAAATTTCTTCAATAAATTGATGTGTTTCAGAATTAGAATCAGAATCAGGTTTATTATCACCGGCATGTGATGTGAAATCTGTATTTCTGTAACCTGATCAAACCCTGTAACAGCCCAAGATCTTCCTGCACCTTCAATTCTGGCCTCCCACACAATTCCAGTTTCTAAGTGTTCTGTCACTGGGACACACTGAAGTTAGTGGATATAGAAGTTTATTCAGCACAACCAGCAGCTATTTGAGACCCTCTTGTAAGAAGAGGCCTCCCAACTCAATATTATATGACATTTTAATATCAAAGGGCAGGACAATTCTGTAGTTACGATGTGTTCACAATGCTTTCTTTGCTTTCCATATACTCTTCACACACCTCTTTCTTTGCACCCACACTCCAGACACCCAAAATGAATGTTAATCTCCATTTACTCTAGGCCACATTCATGCATGTGCAGGCATCTCAGATCTAATTCTTCTGAACTGTGTTTTAAATCCAGTCTACAATCCACATTCAAATCTGGAGATTGTTTGCTGGTGAAATTAACATTAGCTATATTCCCTAACTCCAGAAAACTTCCACCATAGCGAGTTATCAGATCTCCCTGCATTTATTTTCCCTGCAAGGGAGTCCACAAACCTTTGTCTTTAATAAAATATTTGGTCATTTATCTTCATATATGGCTTCATATCACATCTCTGTGATAATGTCTCTGTAGAGTGCTGGGAATACACTACCATCTTGAAAATGCTGTAAGATTGCTTATTAGTTTGTTTGTTGTAGTACATGAATTATATTATTTGGCCCATGTTGAATTTAGTCCCGGGACATCAAGTAAAATGAAGAGAAATAGCAATATAAAATTAAGTCCTTTTGTCATTTCCTGAAATGACAATCAAGGGTGTTGTGTTCTTTGTACGTACTGTGGGTTACTAAGAACAAACCAGATTCTGGAAGAATTAAAACTAGAACTTTTATTTAACAGCAAACAGCAACCATGTTTAACACACAAGCTTCTCGATCATTCTGTCAGTTCTGCGCATGCTCACAACTCAGTCCAATCACGTACTGACATGTGACACATAATATCACCACATCTTCCTTTCCTTTTAAAGAAAAATAATTAACAACATTAATCAAAACAAATGCATAGTTTAACATGCCTCTATCAGTCTCTCCGGGGGTTTATGAACACGAGTAGACCTTCTCAGTGGTTCACACAGTTCTTGTGTTTCGTTGTTATTTTCATGTTTCATCTGGTCTGCATCAGTTAACTCTGAAGCTGGCTCTTTCTTGAGGTCTTTGAGAAGAAATCACAATTCATTTATTAACTGTGTAATCTCTTTTTTATTCTGAGACTTCATCATTTCAATAAAACTTCTCAATTTCTTCACTTATGCTTTCATTTCTTCAATTGGATCCTGATTCTTGTCACTCTTTGGCTTCAGATCAGTATTGTACTGTACCGGCAAGTTTGGTTTTGGTGACAATGTTTTGTCAGATGCTGGTAACAAAGGGATGGGTCTGGGATTTTTCTTTATGACTTCTTTTACTTTTGCCATGTTGGAATCAAATTCTGTTCTCTCTCGCTCTTTCATCAAGTCACTGTATTCCGACTCTGTGTCACTGTCCAGGACTAAAACTCTTTTCACCAAATTCGGTCTCTCACAGGCAGATAAACCCAATATTGACTGTACATTCTTAGGCAGAACCGCAAATGAAAGCATGTGGACCATATTTTTGTGTGATATTTTTGCCACACATTTTCCTTTACCTGGAATATCTGCACCTGAATATCCAGTCACTTTTATATTTGCCTGATGTAACTTTGGTCTCAGCTTTAATGCATTAAGCTCAGATTCTGCAAGAACATGCACTTGTGCTCCAGCATCCAATTTAAACAGAATAATGTTTTAGGTTACTTGCAATGGCATAGTCCAGTCATTCTTACTTTGTTTGTTATCACAAAGCACATCTATATAAAAAACTTCACCTTCATTTTCAAGTACTGCATTTACGTGTTTTATTTTACTTCTATTTCTGCAACAGCGTGAAAAATGATTGCCCTTACCACAGTTGTTGTACGCTTTCTGATATGCTGGACACATTTTATTTTGGTGCTTCTGCTCACAGCGATCACAAAGTTTTTTCTTTCAGATGACATCTTGCTCTCTGTCAGTTTCATTGCTGTTTCTTTATTTCTCCTAACATGTTCGCGGTTATTCACAGCGTGTATGCTGCAGTTCTCGATAAAAAGCTCTTTAGCCTGTGACTTTATGGACTCTGAAGCTTTGCAGAGATTCAAAGTTAAGAGTCTTTCTCTCAGAGCATTATCCAGAATGCCGCAAACAATACTGTCTTTAATGAGAGAGTCTGTCAGCTTTGCAAACTCACAAGTTTTACTGTGGTTTTTCAATTCCATAACAAATTTGACCAGTTTTCTGCTTGCTTTTAAAGAATTTGTATCATTTGTACGTCACATTGCACTTCGGTATGCAAAATGCTACAAACCTGTCGATAATCATTTTTAGATTCAAACTATCTCCATCCTCAAAAGTAAAGTGGTTATATACCTCAATTGCGTTGTCCCCAGTCATGTGGAGTAGAATTGCAGCTTTTATTTTCTCCATTTTATTATCTGCTCCGATTGCCGATAAATAAACTTCTAAACGCTGATAAATCTTTTCCAGTTTTCAGCTACATTTCTAGTCCGCTGAAGCGTCAATGGGGGTTGCAAATTTTCCATTCTTAAAGCTGTTAGCAAACAACAAAAAAGCTTGCACTCTTTTTTTTCCAATTATTTTCGCTTCTCCTGTGTTAGTGAAATGAATTATTCTTCCAGACCAACTTCTGACACCATGTTGTGTTCTTTGTACGTACTGTGGGTTACTAAGAACAAATCGGATTCTGGAAGAATTAAAACTAGAACTTTTATTTAACAGCAAACAGCAACCATGTTTAACACACAAGCTTCTCGATCATTCTGTCAGTTCTGCGCATGCTCACACCTCGGTCCAATCACGTTCTGACATGTGACATATGATATCACCACAAAGGGCATATTTTATCCTGGTGTTTGCAAACAAAACTAAAGATGGAGATGGGAATTTGAATTTAAATTGCAAAGTAATAAATAAGCTTCAATTTCCTAGCTAACCTATTTACATTCTTGATTTTAAGTTTATAAAGCACTTTCTTTTATCATGAGCCTGTTGATCTACATTTATGAATGAAATACTAACTTACCACTTAGTATTATCCTGAGCCCCTGGTGAAAACGTATACAGTGAAGTAGCTCAATCTCCAGTGACTCGACCCTTTGTATGATTAAGGTTTACTGTTTGTTTAGACCTTTGCATGAGTAGCAGGGAATAGAACAAGCCCGAGCCAGAAAACTTTCTCTGAAAAAAACTTGTTATTCCTTCTGGATTATCTGTCTACCAAAATATAGAATGTTTCTGAAAGCAACATTCCAAAACTATTTAAAAATAATACAACTAAAATCACCTCAAAATTACAAATGAGCAAAACAAAAAAAATTATAATCACAAATAAACACCCATTATCTCCAAATGATAAATGATACTAGAATGATATTACTCATCCATTATATATTCCATTTAAATCATGTATGATAAGGTGCAGTTTATACTGGTATAATATATAGTAGATAATAATTCAATAGTTCAATAGTTCCATTTAATATTAGAGAATGTATACAATATATAACCTGAAATTCTTGTTCTTCACAAACATGTAAGAAAACAGAAGAGTATCCCGATGAATGAGTGACAATAAAAAAAGTTAAAACCCAAAACCCCCCAGTCCACACGCAAGCTGCAACAAAGCATTGACCCATTTATTTCAGTACAAAGCATCAGCACCCTACACCCACCAAGCAAGCAATAGCCGGGCACCCAAGAAAGACCATGATCTGGAGTACAACAAAAACTAATTGTTCACTCAATAATTCGACATACCACAGCTCTCTCTCTCTCCCTAAAGGGGCAGAGGGGTGTCCACTCAGCAAGAAGGGAGATAAACGAGACAAAAATACACCCGCTAATTTATGATGTTCAAGTCTGCCTCTTCGCGTTTTATCTCTGAGTTCTCCGACTTGAGAATTGACAACAAGGTACAAACGTAGAAAACCTACAGCACAATACAGGCCCTTTGGTACACAAACATAACCTTACCTTAGAATTACCTAGGCTTACCCATAGCCCTCTATTTTTCTGAGCTCCATGTATCCATCCAGGGGTCTCTTAAAAGACCCTATCATTTCCACCTCCACCGTCACCAGCAGCCCATTCCATGCACTCACCACTCTCTGTGTAAAAAACTTACCCCTGACATCTCCTGTGTACCTATTTCCAAGCAGCCTAAAACTATGCCTTCTCATGCTAGCTATTTCAGCCCTGGGAAAAAGCCTCTGACTATCCACAGGATCAAGGCCTCTCATTATCTTGTACATCTCTATCAGGTCACCTCTCATCCTCCGTCGCTCCAAGGAGAAAAGGTCAAGTTCACTCAACCTATTCTCATAAGGCATGCTCCCCAATCCAGGCAACATCCTTGTAAATCTCCTCTGCACCCTTTCTATAGTTTCCACATCCTTCCTGTAATGAGATGACCAGAACTGAGCACAGTACTCCAAGTGGGGTCTGACCTGGGTCCTATATAGCTGCAACATTACCTCTCGACTTTTAAACTCAATCCCACAGTTGATGAAGGCCAATGCACCGTATGCCTTCTTAACAACAGAGTCAACCTGCATAGCAGTTTTGAGTGTCCTATGGACTCAGACCCAAGATCCCTCTGATCCTCTGCACTGCAATGAGTCTTACCATCAATACTATATTCTGCCATCATATTTGACCTACCAAAATGAACTATCTCACACTTATTTGGGTTGAACTCCATCTGCCACTTCTGAGCCCAGTTTTGTATCCTATCAATTTCCCGCTGTAACCTCTGACAGCCCTTCCCACCATCCACAACACCCTCAACCTTTGTGTCATCAGCAAACTTACTAACCCATCCCTCCACTTCCTCATCCAGGTCGTTTATAAAAATCACAAAGAGTAGGGGTCCCAGAACAGATCCCTGAGGCACACCACTGGTGACCGACCTCCATGCAGAATATGACCCTGTCTACAATCACTCTTTGCCTTCGGCCCCATCAACAAGAGAAGGAGAGAGTGAGAATGGTCCAAGTACAAAGGCCTCTGACAGCTGATCCACTGTACCTGATACTCCATTTTCTCTGGCAATGCTTCTGTCAACGACACTGGCATAGAATCTGCTCATTTTCAGGGCCACAAAGCCTTGGAACATTGAAGGTGCGCTCATCGTCTGGGCCGTGTCATCAGGATATTGAGGAACAATTGTTCGGTGGGACCTGGGAGCGGGAAGCATTGCTATTGTTACGAAATCCCGTAACTGGATCACTTTACCAGCAAAGATAGAGAGGTCCGTTGAAGTCTGATGGTAGTATTTTTAAAAGTATTTATTGATAAAGGGCACAAAAATAAGATTAATGCAAACATACAGATAATATACATCGTCAATACTAAATCTAAAGTGCGGGTATAATAATAACCAATAAAAAATAGCTCTATCATTGTCTAGGGGATAATGTATTGTCCAATGGAAAGATAACAGTCACTGTTAGTTCGTTCAAGCTGCAACGTTTTGGGTTTAAGAGCGAGGCGGTTTAAACTTGCCCAGGTCTTTTATGATGCCAATCCGTTGAGTCAGGGGAGCGGGCTAAAAGCTGTTAGCTAAAAGCTGTTTTCCATGGTTTCAGCCACCAATTCCAGCAACGGAACTGAACACACGTGGCCTCCTTCAGATGACTTCCTGCTGTTACGTGGTCGCTTAATGTTTCTTCTGGTGCGTCTGAGGGACTGTTCCTACAGACCCACTTTTATCCCGATTCGCAGGGTCGCAGATGCCAATCAGGTTGGGGGTGTGCACTCTCTCCCTCAACCAGCCCACTTTGCCCGAGGACGTAAACGTAGCATAGTATCTCAATCCACAAATTGGTCTCCAAGAGACAATCGCCATGTCCCATAGCTTTACATCGCTGGGGAAACGAGACAGTCTGCACATCTCTTCTCCCACTTCCTGGGCCCCTTGACCCAACCCAACAGTGATCTTGCGATTCTCACAAAGGAGGGGGCTACGGACGTAACACTGTAAAGAGACGGAGTTTGAGTGAGCTCTAGGTCAGGGTCTTCCCCAGAACCCATCCTCCTTGTAAAGGAGGAAGAAAGACATTAAGGACCTAAATTAAGCTGTTTCCGCAGATGAGCTTGAAGAAGCCACTCCCTATTGCCATCATAGCTTTGCTAAAATGGATTTTATAATGTATTCCATTCTTATACAGCATAGTATATAAAAGCATGGATGTAACGTTTAGGCTTTATAAAGCACTGGTGAGCCCTCACTTGGATATTGTGAGCAATTTTGGGTCTCTTATCTAAAAAGAATGTGCTGACATTGAAGAGGGCTCAACGGAGTTTCGCAAAAATGACTCCAGGATTGAAAGGTTTGTCATATGAAGAGTGTTTGATGCTGTGTGCCTATACTCATAAGAATTCAGAAGAATGAAGAGTGACCTCATTGAAATCTATTGAATGTTGAAAGGCCTCAATAGAGGGGACGTGGAAAGGATGTTTCCTATGGTGAGAGAGTCTAAGAACAGAGGACACAGCCTCAGAATAGAGGGGCATCCTTTTAGAATGGAGATGAGGAGGAATTTCTTTAGCCAGAAAGAGCTGAATCTGTGGAATTCATTGCCACAGGTGGCTGTGGAGGTGAAGTCGTTTGGTATATATAAGGCAGTTTTGATAGATTCTTGATTAGACAGGGCATGAAGAGATACAGGCACAAGGTGGGAGCTTGTGGCAGAGAGGGGAAAAGGATAAACCATGATGAAATGGTGGAGCAGATTTGATGGGCCAAATGGCCTAATTATAACTTACAGTCTTATGTTTCCATATCATATTTATATAATGCACTAAATCACATTTACAAAACACTATCACTAACATATGTTGCATCGTATTATATGTATAACACATTCATAGGCTTCTAAACACAGACTTATAACACACGCAATATCAGTATATCATACACTGCAACATTTGTGGAACTTTCAGGTAATGGGCAAAATAGTTAGGATGGCAGGAGGTGAATCCCTTGCTAGAGGATACTCAGCTTCATTAAAAATTGCATTATTAATCATTTGATCCCTTTCCAATTCTTGGGTGATGGTTAATCCATGATATCGAAGCAAAATTGGTGTGCTGGCCTGCTGAGATGGGCCTCTAAATAAAAAAGCCTGGATTTTGGAAGTGATGGAAAGATTGCTTTGAGTTTCAATTATAGTTTGCAACAAGTTTCCTTGTGTTGGCTGGATACTGTTAGATTTGCTTTTCATAGATTTTTGAATGTATTTATTTGCCCTCATTATTCATTGCTGCTTGGCTGCTTTCTTACTGACACTGCGTGTACCAGCAACACTGGTACACTGTACTGATGCTATACATCATCATAAATCTGTGCTGTCTGAATGGACAGAAGAAGTGGCTGTTTGTATAAAATATATGTGTTAAATAAATCACAATGCATTTAAAATTCAGGAATCAGATAGAATCATGTGTTAATGTAGTCAGAATGCCCAAATCTTTGTGACAGGATGACCTAATTTTTGCCTTTGCTGAGACCTTGGAAGGAGTTCTATACAGAGTTGAAATCATATTCCTACTAATTTACATATAACTTGATAGCTATACTGACCACCCTGATACTGATCACTGATGAGTGACATGTAATATTCATGCCACAAGGTTTCGATTCATTCAGTAATAAGCCTCCTACCTTGACATACAATAACATCTCTGTCACCAAGTGCTGCAACCTCAGCAGCTTAGGGGTCACTATTGGTAAGAAAATGTACTGGACCTGCCAGATAAATTCCAGAGATAGACCCACTCTAAGGACTTTCCATCATCTACAAGGCAGAAGTCAGGGTCAAGATGGAATACTCCGCACTTGCTTGGATGAGCTCAGCTCCAAACACTGTCAAGGTGCTCGATATCATCTACGACAAAGTAGCCCCACTGACTGACACTCCTTCTATTGTAGCAAGCATTCACTCCCTTCACCAGTGTACAGTGCTGTATGCATTATCTACTAAATATATTGCCTTTACTAAACCGGGCTACTCCAACAGCACCACCTAAGCTCACAATCTCTATCATCAACATGAACAAGAGCAGCAAATAAATGGGAACACCATCATCTGTAAGCATCATCATCACCTTCCCCTTGACTTGGTAATATATCATTGACCCTGAATCAGGAGCACATCAATTCCCTAACCAACAGTACCTGAGGAGAAACTTTAGCAGAAGAGTCACAACAGTTATCAGGAAGGTAGCTCACCCTCCCCTTCTCAAGGACAAACAGAGATGAATAATAATGCAGCTCTTGCCGGTGATACCCAGAATGAAATAAGCAAAAGGTAACCTCAACAGTGCTATGATTCCAAAGCTCCTAGACCCAGACAAATAAGACAGGACAAGTCGGCAAAAAAGACTCAGAGGCACAAATGGGGAGTCTTTGAAGTCTAGGAGTTGAGGACTGCTTGGAACTGACTGACTGGAGTTCATGAAGCAAACAGGAGAGACAAGTTTCTGCTTAGTTCTCTGAATGTCTAAATAGATATTGTCTTATGGAGTACTTGAGACTTGCAGAGAGGCATCTGATTTATTTCTGTGGCCCTTGTTTAATATGATAGATGGAAGCTGAGGAACAGCAAACATGAAGGTACCATTCCAGAGTGTTCACTCACCTCACTGCCTACCAAGTCTAAGTGAAAACTGCAAAGTTAAGATTTTTTATTCAATAAAAATGAAAAACTGCTGCTGAATATTGCCACTAGTTAGTTGGTAACATTATAAATGCTGCTATTAATGAATTCATTAATTAAACATTTGACAGCAGGAAGTGAGATGGAATATTGAGTAGTGAACTGGCTTGTGACAGGGAATGGAACTCACTGTATTCACAGCCATCTTTCATGGTGGTACTGATTGCCAATTAAGTGCTTCAAATGCATTCTCCCCAGTAATCACCGTAAAAACTAGTACACGTATCTTCCTAGATGCTATATTCTACAGAAGATACTATAAACCGGGAAGATTTGAACACTGGTGCAATGTATGCAGCAGCTGAAGTCTAAGTGAAATCTTTGATCCTGAAGAAAAGGGTCAATGTAGGTAATTAAGTTATCTTAGTTTATATTAATATGTTTAATTGTTTGCTTCTAATGTCCTTTCAATCAAAATTATCTGTTACCATTTTAGATTTTTTAAAATAATCTATTTTAAAATTCTATTTGAATCATTTTAAAAATATCCCCAACCATCAGGCTGTTTGGAAGACTGAGAGCTCAATGAATCTTGGGGGTTGGTGGGACTACAGAATATGCTCCCTAAGGTCTTCTCACTTCCCTGAAACTGATCCTCCATTAAAAATATATACACACAAACTAGGTACTGGGAGGCAGCTCACCAACTTTCTACATCCAGGAGAAGAGAGTTTGAATGTTTGGGGTTGCGGGAAGAACCCAAGGGCTGAAGAGAGGGAGGAAGGACAAGCAAATAAAAAATTTGTAAGAACAGATCTCCACAATAAAACCCAAACCATTGACACTGTTTTCCTCTCCACAGTTGGTCTGTTGACTGTTTTCACATCTTTTTACATTGTTCCAAATTAATTGGGAAGACTGGTTGTTCATCAGATTTAATGCAAAAGCAGAATCTGTGAGTTTAATGAACGATTTGTAATATTGAAATAATTTATCAAATAATTGGAAGTTTGTAACCTTATCTGCACAACCACAGTAACAACATGATTTCCAACATGCTTCTGTAATTGAAAATAGGTTTGATTATTCAAATGACCATGTGTAGGAAGTTTTCTTTTACACCTAATCTCAGCGCTTAGCCTGAATCTATAATACTGTAGGAGCGTCAACAAAAATCGACATGGGTGTAATTACTTCTCACATACACTTTATTCCAAAGCAAACAAATGGCAACGTTGTGTGTATATATATAAAAGAAAAAAACCCTGCTCCCAAAATGAAATACATACGATGTAACATGTAACATACACAGTGGACTTAACCCTTAACAATCTGGGTGAATTCTCCCTAATTAAATTAAGGAGTCCCTACAATATTGGGGTAAAAACTAGTCAAAGCTCATGGACAAGCCCAACTGAAAACTTTGATGAAAATTTATTAAAATTGAGTAAGTGCTATAATAAAATGATACAAATAATACATAATGAAGCAGGATGAAAAACTACTCAAACTTTAAGTATGTAAATTACTACAATCATTGAACATTAAGTTTATTGTTGTGTGCACAAGTAGAGCGAGGTATAGCTAAAATGAAATACTTGCAACAGCATCACAAACACACAAAATATAAATTATACATGTTATACTAAACAGTGAAGAATAGAAGTCTGTTCAAAGTATTGTAAAAATATGTCTGTACTGCCTGCCTGACAGTAACATCAAGAAGTGGGCATGACCCAAACCTTAGGGATCCTTGATGACAGATTCTGTCCTCTTGAGGTTATGCCTCCTGTAGAGGCTTTCAATGATGGGGAGGACTGTGCCCATGATGGACCAGGCTGTGACCACTGCTCTCTGCTGCTTCTTGTCCCTGTTCATTGAAATTTCTGTACCAGGATATGCTGCAACCAATAAGGATACTTTCAACAGCGCACCTATAGAAATTTGTTAGAGTATATGGTGACATCCCAGTTCTCCTTAAGCTTCTTAAAAAGTAAAAGCACTGACCTACCTTCTTCATAATTGAATCTTTACTTTACTTTACTTTACTTTATTGTCACCAAACAATTGATGCTAGAGCATACAATCATCACAGTGATATTTGATTCTGCGCTTTGTCCTCCCTGAAGTACAAATCGAAGTTGATATAATAAAAATTTAAATAATAAATCATAATTCGAAAATAGAAAAGGGAAAGTAAGGTAGTGCAAGTGAGGTCCGGATATTTGGAAGGTACGGCCCAGATCCGGGTCAGGATCCGTTCAGCAGTCTTATCACAGTTGGAAAGAAGCTGTTCCCAAATCTGGCCTTAGGACAGGTCATCAGAGATGTTGACGTTCAGAAATTTGAAGCTGCTCACTTTTTCCGCTTCTGACCCACTAGTGAGAATTGATGCAAAACCTTCCAAATTCCCTTTCCTGAAGTCAACAATTAGTTCCTTTGTTTTGTTGTCATTGTGTGTATGTGGTTGTTATTGTGACATTGTTCAACTTCCATAATAATATCATTTATCTTAATCCCATAACTGTAACATATAGTTCACTCTGACTCTGTGGAGGTGAAAGGCTCTTTTTGCAGTTATATTGTA
Source organism: Hypanus sabinus (assembly GCF_030144855.1). Lineage (NCBI taxonomy): Eukaryota > Metazoa > Chordata > Chondrichthyes > Myliobatiformes > Dasyatidae > Hypanus > Hypanus sabinus. Next base: position 82,352,093 of record NC_082716.1, read on the forward strand.
AGCTTTTATTTCACTTTACATATTGCTTCCTCAGGAATTCTATACTGGTGATCAACTCTATCTCCCATCTTCTGTATTTAATATTTCAGTAATATTGTAAATATATTGTTTAATTAAGCATTCTTTGTTTGTTTACAAAATTAATTATGGATTATATAGTATGTAAAAATACATGAATAACCTACATCATTACACCATCATTGCCTATGTGTGCACCTCACTAAAGTAAAATCTGAACGTACATGAGTTATCCCCGGCTCTGTGTTTTTCTTTCGGTTTATATTCTGGATTTACAAAACGTAGCAATTCCCTCCAAGTTGTCCAAGTTTGCCCTCAACTATCTTTATGCTCAGTCTAAAAATACCTATGAGAATTGTTTACCCCTTCATTTGACCTGCTACAAGACCGTGAACTGCTTAGCATATGAAAGATACTTTAATGGAGAGAAAGCATGAGGTTATCAGCATTCTGAATGTTCAGTGGATGGATTTTATTCTAATGATTATTCTGTGGTTTAACATTGGGGATGGGAGCAGATATGTCATATATTTCCTTCATAAACATATACATTACATTATATATGTGGGTAATTTATATTTCCTTTATTTATGTGTTACCTTGTAAATTTTAGTGGCATTAATAGGGATTCACAGAAACACTTCAGTTTTAAGAAGCAAATACTTCATGATATCCTTTCAACTTTAAGCTTGTCAGTCACATTTTGGTTTACCGTGAACTAGGCATTTCTGTTGAAGGCAAAGAAGACTCTACATTAACAAATTGAGATGTAAAAAGCCTGTGATTAATGTTACATTAAAATGGCTTGTTTTGGTCAGGTTTTGAAGCAGCCTATCTATTTATCAAGAGACTGTAGTGAGAAAAGGGTTTTATATAAGTGAGCTCCACAGAGCAACCATTAATTGTAATCAGCCAACAGCAATAAAGTGAGTCGAAGCTCAAAACAGACTATATTTTCTCATTTCTTTACAAACACATGTGGAGGCCATTTGGACCAATGAGTTCAAAGCTCTTCACCAATCTGATCACTCAACAGTATATTTCCTTGACTGGTACAACTTATCAATGATACACATTTACCCAGGTTGAAAATGATTGTATAACATTAAGATATAAATTAGTTAGTTATATGCATTTGTTTTAAGAATTGGTTTTATGAATCAAAAATGGTTTTATGAAATATGGTTTTATGAAACAGTTTTATGAATCAAACTGAAATTTGGGTGGCCTTTCAAAATATAGCACGATAGAACATACACTTATAGAAGCATGCAGTTTGGGGCAACAGGGTAGTCTAGTGGTTAGCACAACAGTTTACAATACCAGCAATCCAGGTTCAATTCTCATCACTGCCTGTAGGGAGATCATACATTCTGGCCATGACTGCGTTGGTTTCCTCCAGGTGTTCCTTGCACCAAAGACGTACCGGTTGATAGGTTAATTGGTGATTTTAAATGCTCCTGTGGCTAGGCTAGGATTACATCAGTGGTTTGCTAGGCAGCACAACTCGAAGGGCCGACTCCACACTATATCTCAATAAATAAAAAAAGCAAGTTAGTTTCTAGTCTAAATGCACTCAATATTGCTTATTGAACTCAGAATCACCTTAACGTACTCTGTCATGGCTCAAGCAAAATGCCTCTATTTTGTGAACATGCACTCAATGGAAACAAGAGATTTTTCTTGTATCACAGCAGGCAATATCTAGGTTGTGGTAGAAGATTCAATAACCAATCTTGAGTGTTGAAGTATTGACCGTTCAGTTCCATCAATTTCAAAATCCTGTGCAGCCAGAAAGGGAAGTGTACCGATGTGATCATAAAACATGTTTCAATGAGGTGGAATCATGAGTCTGTTTGATCTCAATCTTTCGGAATGCCAACCCACTTAAGATCCTGCGATCTTCCCAATTACCAAGAAAGGTTGTATTAGTCAGTTTAGGTTGGAAAATGTACAGTAAAAGTCTCAGGATTGAACATGGCTATGTTGTTTACCAATGTCCAATACCTGTACCCACTAGAATATAAGCAGCTGTCAGTTGTCCAGTAGCAATACCTACTTCACTCAATGATACGTGCTTGGCCCACTGCTCTACTCTCTCTACACCCACGACTGTGTGGCTCAGCACAGCTCAAATGCCATCCATAAATTTGCCAATGGCATAACTATTGTTGGCAGAATTTCAGATGATGATGAGGAGGCATACAGGAGAGAGATAGATCAGCTGGTTGAGTGGTGTTGCAGCAACAACCTTGCACTTAACATCTGTAAGACCAAGGAATTAAGGAATTGATTGTGGATTTTGTGAAGAAGGAGTTGAGAAAACATACAACATTCCTGCAGTCCTCACTGAGGAATTGGCTGTGGAAAGGATAAGTAGTCTCAAGTTCTTGAGTGTCAACATCTCTGAAGATTTATCCTGGGTTCAACACATTGATGCTATTATAAAGAATGCACAACAGCAGCTATATTTTATTAGGAGTCTGAGGACCACAGACTCCTGGAAATTTCTATCTTGGAGAGCATTCTAACTGATTGCATCACCACGTGGTATGGAAGGGCCACTGCATAGGATCAGGAAAAGCTGCAGAAAGTTGTAAGTAGCATCTAGGACATCTTCAAAAGGCGATGTCTCAAAAAGGCAGTATCCATCAAAAAGGACCTTTCCTCTTCTCTTTCTTACCTGGAAATACAGGTGTTACAGTATGTACCTGACCATATCAGCCTCCACAGGTTAGACACTCAGATTCTCCAGAGTATGAATAGCTGGTGCGGTCTCTTTAAAGATTCTGGTCCACGTCGCTAATTGGGGAGGGGTGTAGGTGCAAGATTTAGATACTTAAAGAGCACCTGAACTAAGGTTCAGTGCTTAGTCATCAGCTCAACTTTGGTTCAGTCTGTGATTGTGTTTAGGATTTCTGTCTCATCTAGATTCTTGTCCAGTTTTGTCAGGGTCTTGTCTAGCATCCAGTCAAGAACCTTGTACACATGCCAGTCTTGAAATTCTGCCTTGATTCTAGTCTCCGATACTCCTGAACTTGCACCTTTACCATCCTTGCCTAGGACTCTCATCAGAACAGGAGCCTGAAGACACCTACTCACTGTTTCAGAAACAGCTTCTTCCCCTCTGCCATCAGGTTTCTGAATTGACAATGAATCTATGAACACTACTTCAATATTTTTCTCTTTTTGCACTACTTACTTAATTTAATTTACATATATATTTCTTATTGTGATTTATAGTAATTTTGCTTATTATGTATTTCAATATTTTGCAGCCACAAAAAAAATCAAAATTCATGGTGTGTGCCAGTGATGTTACACCTGATTCTGATTTATACATGGCAAACTCAGAGGAAGTAGGCAAGACTAATTTTCTGCAATCCCTTTCAGTTTTTGCTCCTTAGCACAAATGTTATTCCTCTGGCCATTTCTTAGTGACACAGTGACATGTTTTACCTTTGAATAAGGGGCAATGAGATGAGTCTGATTTGAGAAGCTGTCAGTGGATTGATGTTTGTCTCTGATGTAGAAAGCTGGTTGAGGTGATTAGCAAATATTGCAGTTCCTGATGTGTGATGGAGAAGTATTCAGACAGATGAGATCTGAGCCCTGAGTTGACTTAGGTCCAATGAATCAATGCTGGATATTGTCTGTTGTGGAGAAACAGGGATTTAGTTCAACTCTAAGAAAGAATATAGGTAAGCCTTTCAGTTTTATCTCCTTAACACAACTTTTATTCCACTGGCATTTTCTTACTGACATAGGGGAAGACCCTTTGCTTAAGTAATCACAGAGCTGGATGACCATGAAGGAGAATAGAAATATGAAAACTAAAATAATGTAAGCATTTTTTTTCTGAACACCTTGGCTAAAATTGTGATCGTATTCAATCTATTAATAATTATAGAACTGCCCAGAGCATTTTCTTTTGAAAGCAAATCACAGCAGATGCAGCATTGTCTTTGAGATATGTAATCATAAGTTTTGCAAACTAAAGCTTTTGGATCGATTCTTTTCCTATGGATATTAATGGTAGAGGATCCTAATTATCCTAGTCTTTTGAGAATCCTTGATATCTTCTCACACTTATCAAAGTGATTCTATAATAATCCTTTCACAAGGCTTCCTCCTGGGAGAGAATCTTTGAGGATATTACAGTAATAGCAGTGAAGGCTGCATTGTCTTCTGATCTGCAATGGGCAGATGCATGCAAGCAACTGTTATCATTCTCTGCACGTGTTTGCATTAAGCCTGATTATGAGTCAGTGGCATAAGCCTCCATGTGCTCCTGCTAACATTCTGCCTATTTGTTATATTTCCACTGTTCTGCTTGCTGCATTTCCTGAATGATAACAGTGAATACCCTTCAAAGTTAAAGTACTTCGTGACATCTTACATTGTGAAAGTAACCATACAAATGAGCATTCTTTCCATTTTTACATTTATCTTTCTGCTTTGTCTCCCCCTGTTAGTCTATTGTTCATTCTCCATCCTTATTCTTTCTTTGCAGATGTGTGAGAAGAGATTGAATGGAAGAGAGAAGGAGAAAGAAATGGTGGGATATCGAAAGGCAGTGAGATATGATGAATGTAGCCATGTAATGTAGTTAAGCGAAAAGCAGTGATTTATGGGAAATGTGGCAACATGTGAGAAAAAGGAGGTATGGTTTGTCTACAGCAGGAAAGTGAAGGGATGACACCATTAGCAGAAAAGGAGTGGGGAGAGAGATTGCTTACATGAATTTGGGAAAAGATTTGCAGCCAGAAGTCTTAAAAGGAGAAGCAGAATAATTACTTAACTAAGCTGAGAAAGCCAGGTGCAGAGTATTAGATGCTTGCCAAGCCGCAATGGCTATGGCCAGGTGTCGTTAGAAAAGAAATTTCTTTCAGATCCCCCTTCCAGAGGTTTCTGCTGTCCATGTGGCTTCTGTTCATTCTTCTTGCTGTGCTCAATGTTAAGGTCAACCACCACCGGGATGCTCACCTTTGTGCCCCAGCTACTGTAGACAATAAAATGGTCATTAATTGTTAGAATGAATCATGTGGATTATTAAGAGTTTAATTTTTAGGAAGAATCCAAATTGAGTAGATTGTACCAATCTTCATAGAAAATCATTCCAGCTACAAATCTGCAAGCAACTGATAATACCTTTCATTTGTTCTTTTGTGTGAAAATAAGAGGACATTGTGTGGAATATGGAGCCCTAAAATGGGATTGCTGACAGCAAAACGGCATTGCATGCTGGTGGGTATCATAATCTGCCTCATTGACGCTGGTCCAAGAAAGGCTCTCTGTGCCAAGGACAAACCTTCATCCTTTGTGACATCTGATGAAGGTACTTTTTGAAGCGTCCAATGCAGGGGCCATTTTGCAATTAAAAGGAACAGGTAGGCGCGGGGGATCTTAGCATCCAAAGTAGCTGTTCTATTGAGTCCATTTTTTGCCCATTAATTGAAAATATTGAACTTTGGACATGATATTTTGAGCCAGAGGTTTCGAATATGTACTAAATTTGGCTTAGATTAGTGCAGCCACATGGCAAAACACAATGATATTGCCAAACAGTCACTTTATAGAGGCAGTGATTAATAGGTCTGTTTGTATTTGTCAAATGTTTAGCATTTGTGCAGCCTCTTGACAAATATAAAATGAGTGATGTGAAGAGGAACACAAATCTCTCAGTGGAAATGGCTGAAAGCACTGGTGCATGGGTTGGGCCTGACCATGAAACCAATCTGCAGAAGCATGAAGACATGTGAATCCTATGAATTGCAAAACTAATTTATCTTGGGATGGCAGATTTTTTTTTTAACTGAGAAGTCAGAACAAATCCTTTCTCTGTGATGGGAGAGTGTCAAAGAATGAAGGCTATGCATTGTGCTGTGTCTAATTGATATCTTTGGCTTCATGAACATTGCTTTGACAGGTCAGTCTCAAAGAATAGCTTGGAGGCACAGGTTGTAAATTTGTACAAAATGGACTTATCCTAATCAAATAAGTGAAGCAATCTGATTGGTTTATGTCTTGAATATACTTAGTTTTGGCCCTGAGATGTTCCTTTCAAGTGTTCTGATGCATTTTTAAAATTCACTATTAATTCTGACAAAGATACACATTTCATATGCTAAGCTTTCACAGATCTTTCATAAAAAGGATACTGATTAACACTGAGAAACATATTCTCTTTTTAATAATGAATGATTTCAATGTGAAGGAGGCATCAGCTTGGAATCAACTTTATCCTGCGACAGGAGATACCCAAACTATACAGGCTCAGACCCATCGTGACAAGTTTTCCAGTAATCATCACACATGCTCCCAACCTTGTATCATATGAAGCACAGATTACTACAATTACATGACTTTTACCTAGAGGTTTTACAAGTTGCCATAAACAAGCTGTTTAAAACTGCAGATATTGGAATGAAAGGTAGACAATGCAGGAAAATCTTAGTAGGATAGGCAGCAACTTTATTTGAGAATGAAGACCTGAACTTAAAACATGCTTCCCTCATAACATTTCCTAGTTTGATGAAGTGCTCTAACTTGAAATGTTAACTCTACTTCAACTTTTATGGCCTGATCTGCTCAATACCTCCAAATCCTTGCTTTATTGTGATGTTCCAATGTGTTCTTAGGATTGCTTTTAGCTAAAGAAAATAAACATTTGTGAAAAAGGGGATATTATGACTAGACACCAAAAACATGAGGAAGGGAGTGGAATTAATGCAGTATCTTAAATAAAATAAAAATATTTAGGAGGGGAATTGCAAAGACAGAGGTCTGGGCAGTTCAAAAGCATAGATTCCAATGGTGGGGCCAGAGATTTACAGGAGTTGGGGGGGGGGATGTTGCATTTTCTCTGTCCCCACCCAACCACCACAAAAGAGACATAGAACAATATATTGGCCACATCAGCCACTTCAGAACATAAAGCTGGAATGGAAAGAAGTTTTGATTCTTGATTGATGAACTGTCTCCGAAAAGCATCCGGGATGAGTCAAAGATGATGAGGGTTAAATGAAAAACATCTTGCTCAGGTTTCTGAGATAATGCGGAATGTGAAAGCATTGGAATAGGACTTCTATCATCAGTGGATCTTGTATCCATTATGTGCTAGCGACAGGCCAGATGTTTTAAGGCAACAGCTTCCAAACCTATTGCTTCCCTTTTTATTATATTGAACACATACATTATAAAGCCCCAAACTTACGTCAAGACCCCAGGTGAACTGAACTGGTCTAGCCATATAAACACTGTGGCTACCAGAGCAGGTCAAAGGCTAGGAATCCTGCGACCTCCTGACTCCCCAAAGCCAGTCCACCATCTACAAGGCTCAGGTCAGGAGTGTTATGGAATACTCGCCACTCGCCTGGATGAGTGCAGCTCCATCAACACTCACGAAGTTCGACACCATCCAGTACAAGGCAGCCCACTTGACTGGTACCCCTTCCACAAGCATCAAATCCCTCCATCATCAACAAACAACTGCAGCAGTGTGAACTATCTACAAGATGCACTGCAACAACACACCAAAGTTCCTCGGGCAGCACCTTCCAGACCCATGACTATTCCCATCTAGAAGGATGAAAACAGCAGATACCTGGAATACCACCACTTGGAAATTGCCTTCCAAGTCACTCACCATCCTCAGTTGGAAACATATCACCATTCCTTCATTGTTGCTGGGTCATGGAATTCCCTCCCTAACAGCACCGTGTGTGTACCTGCACCTCAGGGACTGCAGCAGTTCAGGATGGCAGCTCATCACCACCTTCTCAAGGGCAACTAGGGATGGGCAGTAAACACTGGCTTAGCGGGCAATGGCCACATCCTATAAATGAATAAATTAAAAAGTCTTATCAATTATAAGTATCTCCCTCACTTTAGTGAGGTTATATTTATGAATTCACATTTCAAAGAAAAAGTACTTAGCTACTTTAATCTCTTTTCTGAAGGAGTTTTAGTTGTCAGGAGTCACTATTTCAAGCAGTAGATCCTCTCTCCTGACCAAGGAGGAGATATTGAAACAGATTAAACAGCTATTTTGTTTTTATTTTGAGTAATTTTTAATACATTATATTTCTACAAAGGAAAAACACATCTACTGTACTGGGTAAAAATCAGGCATGCGCGTTCACGCACTCACACACACACACACACACACACACACACACACACACACACACACACACACACACACACACTCACACTCACACTCACACACACACACACACACACTCACACACACACTCACACACACACACTCACACACACACTCACACACTCACACACACACTCACACACACACACTCTCACACACACACACTCACACACTCACACACACACACTCACACACACACACTCACACACACACACTCACGCACTCACACACACACACTCACACACACACTCACACTCACACACACACACTCACACACACACACACACACTCACACACACACTCACTCACACACACTCACACACACACACACACTCACACACACACACACTCACACTCACACACACACACTCACGCACTCACACACACACACTCACACACACACTCACACACACACACACTCACACTCACACACACACTCACGCACTCACACACACACACACACACACACACACACACACACACACACACACACACACACACACACAGAGCTAGGACGTCTATGACTTTTGCATAGTATTGTATTTGTCAAGGTGGAACTGAGACTGAGTTTGTAAATCTGGTGGGAGCAAAGGATGTTAAGAATGGCGAAAGTGGAATGACATGGGGGGTGGGTGCAGGTGGCAGGAGGAGTGTCAGAGGTGCAGGAAGAGTGGGGGTGGTTTGGTGCAGACACCCTAGCCTTGAGACACGAGGCAAGATAATTTGATTTGAAACAATTGGCTTATTGATCATTACAGAATGTCCCTCTGGTGCTTCCTGCTCCGTCCCCTTCCCTGGTCCCTTCCCACTCACAGTCCATAATCAAGACCAACATCAGAATCAGATTTATCATCACTCACATATGTCATGAATTTTGTTTTTTTGTGGTAGCAGTATTGTGCAATACATAAAATTACTATAGTACCGTGCAATTCTTACAAACTAGAAAAACATACCAATAAGTTGCAAACGAATAACTCATCAATCACAGAAAGCAGTCTCTGAGATGGGATCCTTCTTAGTTGAGGATTAAAGAGTGGGTTTTGTGTCTGCATCTCTGTAATTTAGCCCTTCCTGCTTCCTAGTATTTGTATCAGTCTTTTTAACCAATCTTCTGGTAGCAACCTCATCTCCAAGTGCCCGTAATTGCATTGATCAGGTCAATTAGATGGAGTATATTTGTTAGGTTAACATGAACAATGATGTTTCACTTTTGTGGACAGTCTTAATCAGGACTGTATACACAATATTGTTTCTCTTGATTAGATCAGAAAAGGATAGACAAAAAGAAACAGAGAGAAATTTAAGTTACCTAGCCATAATCATTTTCATCCTTGGTTGGTTGCTTCTGCCATGCTAAAAAGCTGAGGTCAGCAATAAACATCTTGAGCCTAGATACTGAATATCAATTGTCCTGTAAGTTGAAAGAACAAGGATGGGAGGAGCCTGGAAGAAACATCAGCACCTGCTAGTTCTCCTTTAAGTATGTTTTTTAATAAAACCATCATACGTTCGGATGCTGTTCATAGGCTTCAGTTCAGCATTCAACACAATCATCCCTCAGAAACTGATTGGAAAGCTGAGCCTATTGGGCCTGAACACCTCCCTCTGCAACTGGATCCTAGACTTCCTGACTGGGAGACCGCAGTCAGTCTGGATCGTGAGCAGCATCTCCAACATCATCACACTGAGCATGGGGGCTCCCCAGGGTTGCGTGCTCAGTCCACTGCTGTTCACTCTGCTGACCCATGACTGTGCTGCAACACACAGCTCGAACCACATCATCAAGTTCACCGATGACACGACCGTGGTGGGTCTCATCAGCAAGAATGACGAGTCAGCTTACAGAGAGGAGGTGCAGCAGCTAACGGACTGGTGCAGAGCCAACAACCTGTCTCTTAATGTGAACAAAAGAGATAGTTGTTGACTTCAGGAGGGCACGGAGTGATCACTCCCCACTGAACATTGACGGCTCCTCGGTAGAGATCGTTAAGAGCACCAAATTTCTTCGTGTTCATCTGGCGGAGAATCTCACCTAGTCGCTCAGCACCAGCTCCATAGCAAAGTAGGCCAGCAGTGTCTTTACTTTCTGTGAAGGCTGAGGAAACAGCATTTTCAAGGATCCCATGTACCCCTCATATGATCTCTTTTCCCTCCTGCCATCTGGGAAAAGGCATTCAAGCTCTCACGACCGGACCATGTAACAATTTCTTCCCCCAAGTTATCAGACTCCTCAATACCCAGAGCCTGGACTGACACCTTGTCCTATTGTCCTGTTTATTATTTTTTGTAATGCCTGCACTGTTTCTGTGCACTTTACACAGTCCTGTGTAGGTTTGTAGTCTAATGTAGCTTTCTCTGTGTTGTTTTTTTACATAGTTCAGTCTAGTTTTTGTACTGTGTCATGTAATACCATGGTCCTGAAAAACGTTGTCTCATTTTTACTATGTACTGTACCAGCAGTTATGGTTGAAATGAGAATAAAAGTGACTTGACTTGAAATATATTACATTAGCTACTTAGGATACTCTGAATATGCAGACAATGACACTTAACTGACTCGCAACTAGAGTATTATAGAGTGATTTGGAATGAGCAACATTAAAATTTACTTTAAAGTATCTGCAAAGATACAGGCTATTCTGCCCACAATGTTTCTGTGCCCTCATATCTATCTAGACAAGATTGATTTACCGCATGATCTTTGTTTCATTTTGCCATGACCACACCTTTTTCACGTTGCTCAGACCAATTTCAATCACCTTTCTTCTTCCAGAGGTTCACCTCTGTTGTGCATTCCTGGATTAGCTGCCCTTTGCTCGGTCCATACCTGCTCCCGGTTTACCCAGTATGATCTGCTGTGACGTCACGTTTCAAGTCCAATTGGACTCTGCCCTTTCATGACGGCTTGAGCTCCACTGACCAGCTCTGCACCCAGTGCAGTACTTGGGATGGTCCTTACCGCATCGGTACTGCTCCCTGCTGTCATCTACCAATGTGCCCTATGTGGTTCGCTCTGCCTTCTCAGCCCGTTCATGCTTCACTCTCGCTGATACATTGGCCCGTCACCCTGGATCTCCTCACTCTGTTTGGTCTACATCCCCACACCCACCATTTCCTGCTTTGACCAGGATCTTCTGTGCTTTCTTGCACATTCTTGGTTTCCACCTGCTTTACCCTGCCCAGTTTGATCGTGCTTCACCCTACACGGTCCACCCTGCCTTCTGATTTTTAAAGTCCGCTCGAGTTTTCCCTCGCAGAGTCCGCAGCCCGGTTTGCTGAGTCCACTCTGGCTCATCCTGCACCTCTGCACTTCTCCCTGTTGCCTCTGTTTGATCTTGGTCCACTTGTTTAATGCGCTACCCCACACCTCCTCACATTGCCCGGTCCGCCTCAGCTTTACGATTGACCTGATTTGGGTGCATTTGATTTCCTTTTTAGCTGCTTCAGCACTTTTTGGCTGATTGGCCTGTTCCTGTCTGTACTCTTCTATGTTCTATGTTCTAACTGGCCTTTGCTCTGCACTTCATTGTTTTACGTTGACCCAAGCTTCGTACAGAAACTTCAACATATAATGTCATAACAATACCCAGTCAGGACAGACGGGAGAACTTGACTAATGTGGTGCTGTGGGTAGAACTGAAAAATAAGAAAGGTGCAACCACTTTAATGGGGCTGTATTACAGACCACCCAATGGTCCCAGGGGTTTAGAGGAACACATTTGTAAAGAGATTGCAGACCTTTGCAAGAAACTTAAGGTTGTTATAGCAGGGGATTTTAACTTTCCACATATTGACTGGAAACCTCAAAAGGACTGGATGGGATAGAGTTTGTCAAATGTGTTCAGGAAAGTTTCCTTCATCAGTATGTACAATTCCCAATGAGAGAGCATGCAATACTGGAACTGCATTTAGGGGGGAGAAAGGGCCAGTAAGTTTATGAAGGGAAACATTTTGCATCTAGTGATCACAGTGCCATTAGTTTCAACATAATGCCATTAAATATGCTAAGTAATAGGTCCATGGGTTGAGGTTCTAAATTGGAGAAAGGCCAATTTTGATGGTATATGGTCTGGCAAATGTGGATTGAGACAGGCTTTTTTTCTGGCAAATAAGGTACTTATGGAGTATAAGACATGCAAGAGAACACTTTAAGAAAGAAATCAGGAAGGCTAATAGAAGGCATGAAGTTGCTCTAGCAAACAAGGAGAATCCTAAGGGATTCTACCGTTTGTACATGTTCGTTAAGACCAAAAGGATTGCAGGGGACAAAATTGGTCCTCTGTAAGACCAGAGTGATAATCCATGTGTGGAACCAAAATAGTTCGGGGAGATTTTATGTATTCTTTGCATCTGTATTTACTTGGGATACAGAGTCTATAGAAGTGAGGCAAAGTGACATCAACTTCATCGACCCTGTACAAGTTACAGAGGAGGAATTATACTGAGGCAAATCAGGGTGAATAAATTGCTGAGCCTGACAAGGAGTTCCCTTGGACCCTTTGAGAGGCAAGTGCAGAAATTGCTGGGGCCTGAGCAGTGATATTTAAAACAGACTTGAATTGAATTAACTTTTTTTTTGCATTCTTCAGATGCATGAGGAGTAAAAATCTTTGCGTTCCGTCTCCATCTGAATTGACAATGTACAGATTAGTAATTTGTAATAATTTGTATGTACAGTAAGGTATACAACAGAACTATCAATATAGCATAAAATTGTAATTGTGCCAGCATGAATTAATCATTCTGATGACCTGGTGAAAGAAGCTGTCCTGGAGTTGTTGCTCCTGGCTTTAATGCTGCAGTACCATTTCCAGATGGTAACAGCTGGAACAGTTTGTGGTTGGGGTGACGTGGGTCACCAATAAATCTTTGAGCCCTTTTTACCCAACTGTTGCTGTGAATGTCCTGAATAGTTGGAAGTTCAAATGTGCTGTGCTGTCCGCACGACTCTCTGCAGAGTACTGGGCTGTCCGCACCACTCTCTGCGGAGTCCTGTGCTGTCCGCACCACTCTCTGCAGAGTCCTGTGCTGTCCGCACCACTCTCTGCAGAGTCCTGTGCTGTCCGCACCACTCTCTGCGGAGTCCTGTACTGTCCGCACCACTCTCAGCGGAGTCCTGGGCTGTCCGCACCACTCTCTGCATGGTCCTGTGCTGTCCGCACCACTCTCTGCGGAGTCCTGTGCTGTCCGCACCACTTTCTGCATGGTCCTGTGCTGTCCGCATCACTCTCTGTGGAGTCCTGTGGTGTCCACACCACTCGCTGCGGAGTCCTGTGCTGTCCACACCACTCTCTGCAGAGTCCTGTGCTGTCTGCACCACTCTCAGCTGAGTCCTGTGCTGTCCGCACCACTCTCTGCGGAGTCCTGTGCTGTCTGCACCACTCTCTGCGGAGTCCTGGGCTGTCCGCATCACTCTCTGTGGAGTCCTGGGCTGTCCGCACCACTCTCTGCAGAGTCCTGTACTGTCCACACCACTCTCTGTGGAGTCCTGTGCCGTCCACACCAGTCCCTACAGAGTCCTGTGCCGTCTGCACCACTCTCTGCATGGTCCTGTACTGTCCGCATCACTCTCTGCGGAGTCCTGGGCTGTCCGCACCACTCTCTGCAGAGTCCTGGGCTGTCCGCACCACTCTCTGCAGAGTCCTGTGCTGCCCGCACCACTCTCTGCAGAGTCCTGCGATTGAGGTAAGTACAGTTCCCAGTTCAGGCAGTGATACAGCCAGTCAATGCTCTCAATTGTGCCCCTGTAGAAAGTTCTTAGGATTTGGGGACTCATGCTGAACTTCTTCAACCATCTGAGGTGAAAGAGGCGCTGCTGTACTATTTTCACCACACAGCCGGTATGTACAGACCAAGTGAGGTCCTCAGGGATGTGTATATTGAGGAACTTAAAGCTGTTCACCCTCTCAACCCCAGATACACTGATGTCAATAGGGGTGAGCCTGTCTCCATTCATCCTGTAGTCCAAACCAGCTCCTTTGTTTTTGTGACACTGAGGAAGAGGTGGTTTTCTTGACATCACTGTGTCAGGGTGATGATTTCTTCTCTTTCGGCTGCCTCATTATTATTTGAGATAAGGCCAATCAATGTAGTATCATCTGCAAATTTAATTAGCAGATTGGAGCTGAGGGTGATGACACAGTCAGGGGTATACAGAGAGTAATGGAGGGCACTTAGGACACAGCCCTGAGCCTGTGTTGAGGGTCAGAGGGGCAGAGGAGAGGGAGCTCACTCTTACCACCTGTTGGCAATCTGACAAGAAGTCCAGGATCCAGCTGCACAAGGCAGGGTGAAGGTCAAGGTCTCTGAGCTTCTTGTCAAGCCTGGAGGGAATTATGGTGTTGAATGCTGATCTGTAGTCCAAGAATAGCATTCTCACATTAGCACCCCTCTTCTCCAGGCGGGTAAGGAGGGTGCGTGGAGCTGTGGCTATTGCGTCATCTGTCGATCAGTTGTATCAGTAGGTAAATTGTAGGGGGTTCAGTGTGGGTGGTAGTATACTGCAGATGTAGTCTTTGACCAGCCTCTCAATGCATTTGATTATTATTGATGTGAGTGCATCGGGACGCCAGTCGTTTAGACATGTTACGTTGGTCTTTTTAGGTACAAGGACAATGGTGGATGTTTTGAAGCAGGAGGGCAGTCTACACTGGGAGAGGGAGTGATTAAAAATGTCTGCAAACACACCAGCCAGTTGTGCCGTGCACACTCTGAGTACTCGCCCTGTCCTGCAGCCTTGCAGCTGTCCACACAATGGAAGCACCTATGTACTTCAACCTCAGAGATGACCAAGGTGCAGATCTCATTGGCGGCTCTCCTTGGGGGCTCAGTGTAGGTGACATCAAACCGAGCATTAAAAAAAAGATATAGCTCATCTGGGAGAGAGGCAGCACCACTGCATTTGGCTTTGAAGTCTGTGATAACCTTGCCATAAGCTACATGTGTTGTTGGTGGAGGATTGTGTCTGGATCTCGTTATTTCACTGCCTTGATGACTTTGCATACATCATGGCTGCATTTCTTGAGTTCCTAATGGTTACCAATGGTGAGAGCTCTGTCTCCTGTGGTGAGTGCGGAGCACACAGAACTGTTGATCCAGGGTTTCTGGTTCGGATAGACCTTGACTGATTTTTGGGGGACAAAGTCCTTGATGCACTTCTGAATGAAGCTCGTGACCCCTTCCTTCAACTTGTAGACATCCTCATCACGAAAGACATTCCAACTGATGTCATCAAAGCAGTCCTGTAGCATGGAGACTGACTGGTTGGACCACCAGTTGACATTTATTTTTACTATGGCCGCCTCTACCTGTACACAGGATGGAGGAGTGATCAGCCTGCCCAAGCGGCAGTCAGAGGAGCGCTTTGTGAGTGTTGTGGAAGGGAGAGTAGCAGTGGTTGAGTATGCTGTCTCCCTGCTCACCTGGATGTGTTGACAAAACTTCAGAGAGACTTTAGTCAGTGATGCTCGATTAAGTTTTCTGGCAATGATGAAAGGAGCAGGATGCTGATGGTCTTGTACAGTTCCTTGAGAGCCAGGTCAGTATCAGCCTGCAACGGAATATATACAGCTGAGATAATAACAGCCATGAACTCTCTCGGCAGCCACTGCAGCACAAGGTACTCCAGATCCGGGGAACAAAAGGACTTGAGGGCATGCACATTCCAGGGGTCGCACCAGCATTATTGGCCATGAAGCATACTCCTCCTCCTTTACTCTTCCCGGAGAGGTTTTTAGATCTGTCTGCCCAGAACAGGGAGAACCCCGAGGGCTCGATGGCATGATCCGGTATCTCCTCCGTCAAGCAGGTCTCCACGAAGCACAGAGCATTATACTCGTTTGGTTCCTGTTGGTAGGAGATTCTGACTCTCTGTTCACACAGCTTACCATACAGGGACTGACCGTTAGCGAGAAAGCATGCCATCTGAACCTCACCAGGACCTCGGCCCTTCTCTCTTGCCTCTGCTGACACTTCACTAGATGAGCCTACCATGGAGCATAGAAGTAGGGGTTCCCAGTGTAGAAAAGGCACCACATCGTGGGTAAATGACCAATGTTCAGAAGAGTCAGTCGATCATATCTGGTGTGACTATCAGCTCCTTGAACAAGAAATGCAAAGGGAATTACAGAAATCAGTATACACTGTAAAGTTGGTATGAGGCTCACAACACAGCTGTTGTAAGTGGTGCCATCTTGGTAAGGAGAGGTAACAGAGGACTGGAGGATCTCCGCTGTTGTTCCCGTTTAAAAAAACCTCGAAACATAAACCGGGAAATCAGAGGCTTCCGAGTCTGACATCAGTTCTGGGAAAGTTATTGGAAGCTATTCTAAGGGACTGAATATATAAGTAAACATGAGGAAATCTGCAAATGCTGGAAATTCAAGCAACACACACAAAATGCTGGTGGAACACAGCAGGCCAGGCAGCATCTATAGGGAGAAGCACTGTTGTCGTTTTGGGCTGAGACCCTTCGTCAGTCCTGATGAAGGGTCTTGGCCTGAAACGTCAACAGTGCTTCTCCCTATAGATGCTGTCTGGCCTGCTGTGTTCCACCAGCATTTTGTGTGTGTTGAATATATAAGTATTTGGATAGATGGACTGATTAAGGATAGTCAGCATGGTTTCCTGTGTCGTAGGTCAATCTAACCAATCTTAGAGTTTTTGAGGAAGTTACCAGGAAAGGGGATGAAGGAAAGACTGTGGATGTTTCTACATGGATTTTAGTAAAGCATTTGACAAGTCCCCACTTGAGAGGCTGGTCAAGAAAATTCATTCGTGTGGCATTTAGGACAAGGTAGTAAATTGGAATAGACATTGGCTTTGTGAGAGAAGCCAGAGAGTGGTAGTAGAGGGTTCCTTCTCTGACTGGAGGCCTGTGACTAGTGGTGTGCTGTAAGGATCAGTGCTGGGTCCTTTGTTGTTTGTCATCTATATCAAAGACCTGGATGATCATGTGGTTAACTAGACCAGCAAATTTGTGGATAACACCAAGATTGGGGGGGGGGGGGAGGTGTAGAGTACAGTGAGGAAGGCTATCATGGTTTGCAGAGAGATTTGCATCAGCTTGAAAAATGGCAGATGGAATTTAATGCAGACATGTGCGAGGTTATGCAGCTTTGGTAGTTCATACTGTGAACAGTAGGGCATTGAGGAGTGTGGGAGAACAAAGGGACTTTTGAAAACAGGTGCATCAGTCATTGAAAGTGCTGTTAAAGGTAGATAGGCTTGTAAAGAAAGCTTTTGGCACATTGGCCTTCATAAATCAACATACAGAGTACAGGAGTTGGGATGTTACGTTGAAGTTGTCTAAAATGTTGGTGAGGCCTAGCTTGGAGTATTGTGTGCAGTTTTGGTCACCAACCTACAGGAAAGATGTAAATAAGATTGAGAGAGTACAGAAAAAATTTACAAGGACATTGTCATGTCTGGAGGATTCTTTAGAATGCAGAAAATTGTGAGAAGATTTGATAGGGGTATACAAAATTATGGGGGGTATGAACTGAATAATTGCAAGCAGGCTATTACCTCTGAGGTTGGTGGGATGATAACCAGAGGTCATGACTTAAGGATGAAAGGAGAGAAGTTTAAGAGGAACATGAGGGTTGTGGAAGTGTGGAATGAGCTGCTAGCACAACTGGTCCATGTGAGCTCGACTTAAGCGTTTAAGGGATGTTTGGATATAGGGATATGGAGGGCTGATCTATGGGAGTAGACAGTACAGATGATTTCAGCATGGACTGGATGGACCAAAAGATCTGTTTCTGTGCAGAAACTCAGACGGTCGAGCAGCATGTATGGAGGAAAAGGAAAACCAGGAGACTGAATCATGACTCAAGCAGTCTTCGTTTTTCTTTAGCTCCCGTTTTAGAATGAATCAGAACATTACATTAAGAAACTTCACAGAGTCTCACAATACTCTTATTCACCCAATGGTGTACAAGGATGATCACTGTGATGGGCTGAGTTCAGATCAGGTTGTGCCTGCTCCCAGGTTGCTCCATCATCTTCACTTCCCAACCTATTCCTCAACAGAAAAAATCTGTGATTCAGCAGTTCTGCAGCTTGGGTTATCAATATATTGTGACAGTGGGTGAAAATTGGTCAAGTGGAGGTTTGATGTGGAAAACAGTGTGGTCATCTAATTCTGTAAAAGGAATCAAAAGGGAAATTATTATTTTCAATAAAAATCAAACAACATTATATTGTAAAATTACGCTTGAATAACCTTCATGTATTTTATTGCCAAATAGATTTTAATGAACATTTCACAAACTACAATTAAATGGTGTTCAAAGTTTACTATATCTTAGAAATGTATTTCATTGTTTGATTAGTGTTTGACGGACATTGTATAAACCATCGTCAAGCAGTCAATGGTTACTAAATACACCACATTCCCTTATAAAGTTTAATGAATAATCTCTATCATTTTCTTAAATTACATTAAATGGATACTTTGTACATTTCTATTGAACAAATACATCTCAGGAAAGATAATGAAGGAACCACAGCAGTTAATTTGTGCAGCACAAGTTTGCCCGAGCAGTATTTTTTATTTATAGTTACTTAGAGATACAGTGTGGAATGGGCCCTTCCTGCCCCACAAGCCACACTGCCTGACACCCACCTATGTAACACTAGGTTAATCGCAGGACAATGTACAATGACGATTAATCAACTAACTGGTACTTCTTTGGGCTATGGGAGGGAACTGGAGGACCAGGAGGAAACCCATACCTTCATGGGGATAACGTACGAATTCTTTACAGACAGCGCCAGAAACGAATTCTGAATTCTGTAACATCCTGAACTGCAATAGTTTTGCATTAACCACTATGCTATACTGAGGAGATAACCCCCAAATTGATGGCAAAATACTGGGTCTGGGTGCTGATGATCCACTTGACAAGATTCCTCAGAATATTTGACATCCACCTGAATGGGGCTTCAGCTTTGTATTATTTAACAATCGATGTTATATTCTCCAATGTGAGTTAATGAATATCATTTATAATCATAGTGATTAAAATACAATTAACTAGAAACTCATCTCTGGTTAATAATACCAACAACACCCTATATTGCTACTGCTGCACATCTTATCACAGCTCTGAAATTCACTCCGTTGACTTCAGTGGAACTGAATTTCAGAATCAGTGCAAGACGCAGACAATACTATACAGTACATCAAGGGCTATTAACCTGAGATGAATTCCCAGGCAATATATTGTGATTTAGATGGCACATTTCAGCAAATATAATTGAGAAAAAGATATTAATATTAAACTCTGTTCCATTAAATATCTCTGCCCAGATTCATTTATGCTTCTAAACCATTTCCATATTTAATTCACAGTGAATTTTAAATTTGCAATCTGTTGTGGCAGACAATTTTCTCTGTAGGATTATAGAGGATTTGACTGCCCTAACCAATACCACGGCCAATAGGGCTGCAGGCCAACTTGCTTTGACACGTCTGAAATATTTTCCCTCGGAATAATAACAGACAATTCTCAACATTTAATTTTCAACTGACAGGAATTTTTTTTTGCTCTTGCTAAAGACAAGATTCATTAATCACTTCATTTGTTGCTGCAGCCTAGGCTCCCCATCAAATGCTGCAATTTACACAGACTGCGCAAAAGGACTGCAGGCTGTATTTCATGAATTTAATGTAACTAATTAAAGCAAAGATCATTTCTATTTCTCCACTTTCAGAAATCAAAGCTATTAAGGTCCAAATAGGGTGAGCCTTGAGATGAGGGAAGTATTCTCCTGGGTATAGTTCAAAGAGTCAGCTGAGAATTTTCCACAGCTGACTGAATGATAATTGGGTTATAATGCAAAATGTATTACTGGTCAGTGCACAAATAGTCAGGCTAGAGCTTCACCTGTGGTTAATCACCACTTCACATCATGTCCTTGGAATTGTTGAACAATGTTCATGGTAATGACTCTGCTTGGATTTGTGGTTTGTCTGACCTGCAGAATCAATGTTCATGGATATCAGCTGCTGTCTTTGCTGATGCTAGATATTTAGATCATGGGCCAGCTGTAAGGGCTATAATTCTGTTACTAAACTATTGTACTCATGATGAGAACTCTCACAGTATTTTGTCTCTTCATTAGTGGCACAGGGTATGGAGCATCAGAAACCCATTAGCTCACACAAGTGTATCTTATTACCGTGGGCTTTCCAACAGTACAATACCATATAAGAATAAAAATATTCTTTTAGTTCACCGTATATTAAGTGGCATGTCCCATTTGCATTCTTACACATTTGTTTCATATTTGGTAGACTCACTAGTAAATGACATGGCTTCAGAAATTCTGGGATGTTCTGTGAAAATTGCACAAAATCAACACTCATTCCCCCTGCCATATCAAATTCATCTTTATATAACCATTTCAACTTTCTCAAAATGTTCATCCTCCAAGAGGACCACAGCCTTGTTGTGATTTGGAGGCTTGCATGCCTCAGTGACCCCAAGAGCTTTGTTGGTTCGAGTCAGGCTTTGTTCTTTGGCTCTTGGTTGGTAGGATTGCACATGCCAAACAGGTCAAAGGGTAGAGGTGGGACTAAGAGTGGTCCAATAGTCTTACAGGTTCAACGGTTCATCTCAGGGTTAACAACCCTGACTAGTGTAATACCCTGTTTAAGATTTTAACTGCTGTTTTAGCAGTTCTGTAAGAGTAGTCTGTTCTGCTTTCAGCTTGTTTGGGTTTGAGTTGAGATTATTCAGTCAGGATGGTAGAACTGTGAGGAGAGGTGGGAGCTGGGAGAAGACAGAAAGAAAAGATAGCTGAGGATACCATCTCTGTTGCACAAGGTGCTTTGTGCAGATGAATGGCTTCAGGGACGAAGGATCAGTCACCTGTGGGAAACCTGTTTGTTTGAGATGGATTCCAAGTGACAGCATGGCGTGTGCTTTCATGCAGACTGACGGTTCAGTGCATGAGTGACAGACAAATTCAAGATGAGCTCCAACATTTGACTGTTTAAGAGTAATGGGCCCTTTTTGTTTTTTTCTTCCTTTCAATTCTTAACTGCTTAAATTAACATTCTTTAATACACTTTTTGAGAGTTGTTAGCAGCGTAGTATCTGTTGTTTCTTTTCGGGGGCAGTAACTCACACAGCATTCACACAAACCAGGCTCTGGTGGGTGAGACAGCCCACCCTCATGGAGTTGGCAGGACCAAAGCTGATGGAGAAAGGCAGCAAAAGGTGGGTTTATCGCCATGGAATCCACTAGCTGTTAGCGAGGGGCTGACGAGCCGGTTTTCCAGAGGAAAAGGGGGTTTCGCTGGTAAAACAAAATTGTTACAGAAACAGCAATGAAGACTCCTTCTGTACCTGAGTGTGACGGTATTCTTGAGCCTCCACCCGGGATTTGCATGACTGACAGTATTGAGAACTGAGAGGAAGCTACGGACATGCTGAAGGAAGCCTTGAACGCC
This sequence comes from Hypanus sabinus, assembly GCF_030144855.1. Taxonomy (NCBI): domain Eukaryota; kingdom Metazoa; phylum Chordata; class Chondrichthyes; order Myliobatiformes; family Dasyatidae; genus Hypanus; species Hypanus sabinus. The sequence continues at coordinate 82,373,743 of NC_082716.1, forward strand.
AGCAGAAATGGAGGACGTTCATAGCTGCCTGAAACACCAGCGTGTAACGGGCAGAAAGTAAGTAAATGAGAAAAAAGCACATCAACTCCTTCAAAATGTATTCACTTATTTTTTAGTTTAACTCTACCGTCCAAAGCCTTAACATTTCTCCATTAGCACTCAACTCTATCTGTTGCTGTTGCTAAGGACTTTCCAAGAGAAGCATATCAACCTGCAGTTGAATAATACTTCACATTCTGTTTGGAACCTTGCCAATGGACTTTCTGTGACTTTGACTGTACTATCATTTCTCAGTAGCATGACAGCAACTATGAGATGGTGTTAATGCAATGTCATATCCTTCTTGTTGTTCCCTTCTCCTGGAGCCTGTGATAAAACCAAGAAAGAATGCGCTGTATTTCATTACTGTATCACATTTCTCTGATTCATTATTTCCAATCACCTGTAGAGAATATGAATGGAAAATACAATGAACACCAATTATCATCACTGGGAGCTTAAAATAATGGGATGAAAATATTCCCTAGTTGTAACAGTTCTGCATAAAATTTCAGTAATGGATGTCGGAGGAAAGATACAGTATTGTGCAAGTCTGAGGCACATTAATACAGCTTGGGTGCCGAAGACGTCTGCACAGTATTTGCCAATGTGGAGCGGAGAGTAAGTTTGGCAAAAGCAAAGGATGTTGGAAATTGCAAAGATGGAGCACCACAGGAGGTGTGTGGGGCAGGTGGTTGAGGAAGAGTCCTTGGGGTGCAAGGATGGTGCGGGTGCAGACACACGCAGCTCTGAAACACCAGGCAAGGTCATTTCATTCTGAACGATTGGTTTATTGATCATTACAGAATGTCTCTGTGGTACTTCCCGCTTCCTCCCCTTTTCCTTCCCTTTTCCCCAACCATGACTCCCCTCTCCCTGCCCCCTTCCTACTTTCAGTCCACAACAGAAAACCACATCAGAGTCAGGTTTATCTTCAGTCACATACATCATGAAATTTGGTTTTCTTTGCAGCAGTACAGAGCAATACAGGAATTAACTACAGTACTGAGCAAAAATTTTCAGCACCCTATAGATATGTGCTGATAACTTTTTCACACCACTGTATATTTATCACTGTTGTCAATATTTAGGACATACTTTCCTCAGTACTCAGTCACGTTAAATGGTAAATAGTTGAGGCACAGTGAGAATGATGGAGGCACACGTGACTGCAGACGCTGGAATCAGGAGCAACAAACAACCTGCTGAAGGTACGCCTCTCATCACCACGCTGGTGCGCTTTCCCTTTATGTGGAGGAAGCGGGGATGCCAAGCTGGGCTAAAGGTCCAATGAAGAAAACGAGGCTTTCAACTCCCAATACAGTCTCTGCTAAGTAAAATTGAAGATCTCAGAGCTAGGGTGATGTGCCAAAGAGACATGCGCACCATGTACGTCTTCCATTTTACAGAATCTGGGTTAACTCCCTGTCACGCAGGTGAGGAACTGCTAGAAAATTCAGCAGTCTAGTGATCAAGGAGGCAATTAAAAGAGAGAGAGGACTCTAACTTGGTCTTAACTGTGACGTTGACAGAAAGAGTACGGCGCTAGCTGAGACACGAGCTGGGAAGTCACCATGGTAACAGCTCAGAGCGGTTGAGCTAACGGGTGGCTGGAATTTCGAATGGATCATAAAAAGATGAGGCCTTTGGTCTGATAACGGCAGAGGAGACACAACTCTCCCAGCCAAACATATACATCCACTAGCCCAACACACAAACCTAATCCTAAAGTCCAAAAGGGACACACACCCCCACAAACCCTAGGCACTTCCCGATTAACCCTGGCTTCAGCCCCACAAACCCTAAGCACACCCCGATTAACCCTTGCTAAACCCCCACAAACTGGATATCCTATGTCAAGAGGGGCAAGATTCAACAAAGGCAAGTGTTGGACCTGTTTAATGAAGGCGTGGGCCAGATCAAAGTGGCAGGGCCGCGTGAAACTGAATCTCAAGTGACGAGATCAAAAAGCACAAGAGGGCTGATTTGCCCACTGCCCGCATAATCCCATGCCCACACTTTGAAAAGTCCAATAACTCGGCTGTACTTCTGCTATCTGAATACACGCAGAGACTGAAGACCGCAGCACCAGTAGTGAGGACCAAGAAGGCAGGAGTGCTTGTAGGACTGCTTGGAATCAGTGGATTGGACTGTATTCAGGTATTCATCTTTGTGTCTGAATGAATACACCATAGTTGCCACTGACTTCATTATAACCTGTGTGGATGAGTGTGAGCCAAAGAGAACTTACTGTATATACCCAACTCAAAAGTTGTGGATGAACCAGGAGATTCGTAGTCTGCTGAGGGCTAGATCTGTGGCATTCAGGTAGGGCAACCCAAGTCTGTACAAGAAAACCAGCTATGACTTTCAAGGGTGAAGAAACATTTCAGAGCGAGTTTGGAGAAAACATTAGATGCATGTCAACTCTCACAAAATGCAGGCCCTGATGGAGTAGCTGGTAAGGCTCTGAAGACCTGTGCCAGCTAGCTTGCGAGTGTGTTCAAAGACATTTTCAGTCTCTCATTGCAACATTTGGAAGTTCCTACCTGCATCAAAAGGGCCCAAGATGAGCAAGGTGAACTGTCTTAGTGACCATCATCCAGTAGCACTTACATCTACAGTGATGAAGTGCTTTGAGAGGTTAGTCTTAGCTACAATTAACTCCTGCTTCAGCATGGACCTGGTCCCACTGCAATTTGCTTATCACCACAATAGGTCTATGGTGGATATGATCTTATTGGCTCTCCACACTGCCTTGGATCACCTGGGCAATATAAAAACTGATGTCAGGACGCTGTTTATTAACTACAGCTCTGTATTTCAGTGTTTAACACCATTATTCCTACACTGCTGATTGTAAATCTCCAGAACCTGGGCCTTTGTGCCTCCCTCTGCAACTGGATCCTCATCTCCCTAACCGGCAGACCATGGTCTATGTGGATTGGAAATGACACCTCCACCTCGTTGTGAATCAACACTGGCGCATCGCAGGGATGTGTGCTTAGCCCACTGCTCTAGTTTCTCTACACCCATGGCTGTGTGGCCAGGCACAGTTCAAATGCCATTTATAAATTTGCTGATGACGCAACCATTGTTGGCAGAATCTCAGATGGTGATGAGCCGGCGTACAGGAGTGAAATATACCTGAAAGTGGAGAGGTGTCGTTGTAACAAACTTGTACTCGACATCAGTAAGACCAAAGTAGCACCAGTCCTCATAGAGGGATCAAAAGTGGAGAGAGTGAAGAATTTGAAGTTCCTGGATGTCAGTATCTCTGAGGGCCTGAACTAACTTGCTATTCTTGCTAACTTGACATTCTTGCTATTGAGGGAGTGCAGCGTAGGTTCACAACATTAATTCCTGGAATGGCGGGACTGTCTTATGTTGAAAGATTGGAGCAACTGGGCTTGTATGCACTGGAATTTAGAAGGATGAGAGGGGATCTGATTGAAACATATAAGATTATTAAGGGATTAGACACGCTGGAGGCAGGAAGCATGTTCCCGCTGATGGGTGAGTCCAGAACTAGAGGCCACGGTTTAAGAATAAGGGGCAGGCCATTTAGAACAGAGATGCGGAAAAACTTTTTCACCCAGAGAGTGGTAGATATGTGGAATGCTCTGCCACAGAAGGCAGTGGAGGCCAAGTCTCTGGTTGCTTTCAAGAGAGAGTTAGATAAAGCTCTTATAGATAGTGGGGTCAAGGGATATGGGGAGAGGGCAGGTACGGGGTACTGATTGTGTATGCTCAGCCATGATCACAGTGAATGGCAGTGCTGGCTAGACGGGCTGAATGGCCTACTCCTGCACCTACTGTCTATTGTCTATTGTTGTCTAACCTGGACCCAACATATTGATGCAGCTATAAAGAAGGAAAAGCAGTGGCTATACTTCAATGGGAGTTTGAGATTTAGTATGTGTCAGGAACGGGGCTGGATGGACCCATACGTAGGACACAGACACTGAAGTACTAGGGGGAGGACAGGATAGAGATGCCATGGCATTTAAGGGTAGAGCTGGGGTTCAGGTAGATGGAGTTCAGGCAGGCAGAGCGGAGCGGGCTCCCGGAGTTCAGGCAGGCAGAGCGGAGCGGGCTCCCGGAGTTCAGGCAGGCAGAGCGGAGCGGGCTCCCGGAGTTCAGGCAGGCAGAGCGGAGCGGGCTCCCGGAGTTCAGGCAGGCAGAGCGGAGCGGGCTCCCGGAGTTCAGGCAGGCAGAGCGGAGCGGGCTCCCGGAGTTCGAGTTCAGGCAGGCAGGTCCCTGGGGTTCAGGCAGGCAGGCAGGTCTAGGTGGCTAGATAGGCTGGCGGAGAGCCCTCCCTGGGTGGGCTGCATATGTCCCGGGTAGGGTCGCTTCCCAGGCGGAAACACCGGAGGCCTGGGTACAATGCGATCCCCTAGGCGGGTGCGGGGCACGATCCCAGGGTTCGGGCGGAAGAGGAGGATGGGGCAGAACCCTTGCCGGGCAGCGGCAGACCAGCCGGGCCTGTCCGACAGAGGCAAGGGATAGGACGGGCATAGGACCAGGGTGACCAACACAACAGCCATGATAGCAGGAAAATCGGGAATGGCCGGCAGACAGCGCGACCGCGTGAACAAAACAAACGAGCGGAGAAGCTGGACCAGTGCATGGGAAGAAAGGTGGTGGAGAGGACCAACTGGCAGTACTGGTACGGGGCAGAGAAGCGTGATGAGGAGTAGATCTGAGCCCGGGCAGGATAACAGAATGCAGAGAAGAGTTCGGAGCCGGCAGGGAAACAGAACAAAACGACCACCCGCCTGGTCCCAGTCCCAAGGCCCCTTATAAACACCTGCAGCTCAATGAGTTACAGGTGTGTCTCCTTGAACCAGAAGGGTCCTAACTAGATCACGGGTGACGGGAGGGACAACTGCAGGACCCGGAGTGTGGAGCCCTTGGACCGGATCGAGACCTGGAACGCGGATTCCAGACCGGACCGGACCCTGACAGTATGTTACCTGAAATACTTGCAAATTTCTCCAGATGTACCATAGAGAGCATTCTAATTGGCTGTATCACTGTCTGGTTTTGCGGGGTTGGGGTGTGCTACTGCACAGGATCGAAGTAAGCTGCAGGGAGTTGTAAAATGAGTCAGCTCCATCATGAACACAAGCCTCCATAGTATTCAGGATATCTTCAAGGAGTGGTGCCTCAAAAAGATGGCATCCATCATTAAGGATCTCTACCCTCCAGGACATACCCTCTTCTTGTTGTTACAATCAAGAAGGAGGTACAGAGGCCTGAAGGCACACATTCAACAATTCAGGAACAGTTCTTCCCCTCTGACATCCGATTTCTGAATGGACATTGAACCCATGAACACCACCTCAATACTTTTAATTTCTTTTATTTTGCATTATTATCTACAGATATTCACAGTATTTTTGCACTATATTATCATGTATTGTATTGTACTGCTGCCACAAAGTTAACAAATGTCATGACATATGCTGATGATATTAAACCTGATTCTGATTACGTGTTCATTCTCCATTCTGAGTTCAGTTGCTTAATATAACAGACAGACGGACATACTTTATTGATCCCGAGGGAAATTGGGTTTCGTTACAGTTGCACCAACCAAGAATAGTGTAGAAATATAGCAATATAAAACAAAAACTAAATAATACTAGATAAATTATGCCAAGTGGAAGTAAGTCCAGGACCAGCCTATTGGCTTAGGGTGTCTGACACTCCGAGGGAGGAGTTGTAAAGTTTGATGGCCACAGGTAGGAATGACTTCCTATGACGCTCAGTGTTACATCTCAGTGGAATGAGTCTCTGGCTGAATGTACTCCTGTGCCTAACCAGTACATTATGGAGTGGATGGGAGTCGTTGTCCAAGACGGCATGCAACTTGGACAGCATCCTCTTTTCAGACACCACCGTCAGGGAGTCCAGTTCTAACCCGACAACATCACTGGCCTTAGGAATGAGTTTGTTGATTCTGTTGGTGTCTGCTACCCTCAGCCTGCTGCTCTAGCACACAACAGCAAACATGATAGCACTGGCCACCATAGAATCGTAGAACATCCTCAGCATTGTCCGGCAGATGTTAAAGGACCTCTGTCTCCTCAGGATCAGGATCAGCTCCTCTGTTGGTCAGGATAAATATTTGTCCACATTTGATCATTTTAGAAAGAGAAAACGTGTGACTTGGTTGTAGTGCCAAGTCCCAACATCCTCAGGTGGCATGTCTGAGCAGGTTCTGCACTGATGGAAGAGTCTCAATTGAGGTCACGTGGCTATAAAATAAAAGGCACTCACTAACATGCATAGAAACTATTTCCAGCAGAGTATTCTTGAACTCTTGGAATTCTCGAGGTGGATGGTTAAAAGAAGGTGGGTATATTTTGGCAAGATCACGAAGCGGAGGGCACCAATACAAGAGCTGGCACAGGAGATGAGTTAAAGCCTGGGGCAGATCAGCCATGATTACATTGAACGGTGAACGGTGTTATGAGGGGCCATGTGTTCACAGAGGGAATGAGGGCACTTCACACTCATGGAACTGCACATCAGTAGGATTCCTTTTGGTGGAAAGGTTTTAAAATATTAAAACCACCACCAATACTTGTCTCATCACTGTAATATTGAAGACATTTTAGACATCATCATAATGTTCATGAATCTCACATATTATAACATTTGGCAAAATTCAAACACTTTTCCATGAAACACGGTTATCTGTTTCTACTGGAATCAATTTAGCACCCACACTCATAATGTATTGTCATGAATGTGTTATCACTTGTAGATGGCTCATTAATAAGAAAATGCAAAGTATTTCTGCTAGCTGTTGGCTGGTTGTCTTTAACTACTCTCAGGATATTGTTTGTCAATATCCGTGTTCCTGATTAAACCAATCTGGCAAATCAAATGAAACATCTTGAATTTCTTCAACACATGAAACCCAAATTGAACTACCCTGCCCTTTCCCACAAGAGTTTAATTTCTTGATGCTTGGAGCATGTGCACAGCACAGAACGTCTGCAGTAAGGAAACATTACTCACCATACATTGGAGTGCTCTTAATTATTTATATTTTGCTTTTACAGCAGATTATTGGAAGTTAAGTATCCATTAAATTGAAGTTCATTTGTCTCTTAATCCTGAACCACCAATATTATTAATATTGTAGAGGGTGCTGTGCCTAAACATTAATGAGCAAGTTTTCCTTGGATTGGAGCCCTTATAGCAGTACTGAACACTTGCCTCATGCCAGCAGTGTCATGAGCAAACAATTCCCAAGCATGATGATGAATAATCACCTCCCTGCACACAGTTTTGCTGCAGCCCCTCACAATGCAGTACTTGTGAATGTTCAGCTGTCCATTTGGCCTTCGGAAAAGCATCTACCCTTTCAGCAAATGAAAATGTAGATAGATAGATACTTTATTAATCCCAAAGGAAATTACAGTGTTTTAGTAGCATTACAAGTGCAGAGATATACAAATATACAAATATTAGAAGAAAAATAGAAAGAAAGAAAATGTTACCTCAAACAGTTTAATGGAGTAGGGGTCATCACTTCCCTGGCTATACGTTGACTCATTATCAAGCCTAATGGCCGAGGGTAAAAATAACCTCATATAGCACTCTTTGGAGCAGCGCAATTGTCTTAGTCTATTACTAGAAGTGCTCCTCTGTTCAGCCAATGTGGCATGCAGAGGGTAAGAAACATTGTCCAGAATTGCCAGGATTTTCCATAGGGTCTTTTGTTCTACCAGCATGTTCAGGTTGTGAAACAGAGCCAACGTTTCTAATCAGAATATAGAGCCTGTTGTCATCACCCTTGTTGATGCCTTTGCCTCAGCACACCACTGCAAAGAAGATTGTACTGGCTACAACAGACTGGTAGAACATGCGAAGAAGAAGCCTGCTTACAACAAAGGACCTCAGTCTCCTGAGGAAGTAGAGTAACTTTGGCTCTTCTTATACACAGCCTCTGTGTTGGTGCTCCACTCAGGTCTGTCATCCAAGTGCATCCCCAGGTACTTGTAGGTCTTCACCACATCCACGTCCTCACCATCAATAGTAACAGGGAGCAATGCAGGCTTGGTCTTCCTAAAGTCCATCACCAACTCTTTTATCTTACTGACGTTGAGCTGCGGATGATTCAGCTTGCACCATTTGACAAAGTCCTCCACCAGGGCTATGTATCCATCCCTCTGTCCTCCTTTTATGCACCCACCTATCACTGAGTCATCAGAGAATTTCCGTAGATGACATAACTCAGTGTTGTATTTAAAGTCCGAGGTGTTCGGAGTAAACAGGAGGGGAGCTAATACAGTCCCCTGTGGGACCCCAGAGCTGCTTTTAGCCATGTCTGACACACAGCTCTGAAGCCACACATACTGTGGTCTCCCAGTCAGGTAGTCCATTATCCAGGATACAATGGAAGTGCCAATCTGCAGTGAATGGAGCTTTTCCCCCTGCAATGAGGACTGTCTTCGCTTTACCAAACAAAACCATTGTGTTCCCAGGAAGAGGGGCAAGTTAATGACAACTAACTGTAAAGAATGTGAATAAAGAAAAAATGGAGAGTAAGTTAAGTGTTATTTTATGTGGACTTTCCTATTCCTGTTCTGACGTGTTGGTCCATCTTATGACAAGATGAGACCACCTCAGGGATTATACCCCATCTGGGTACCCTCCAACCTAATGGCATGAATATCGATTTCTCCTTCCTCTAAACAAATTTCCAACCTTCCTTTATTCCCCACTCTGACCTTTTCACCTGCCTATTACTTCCCCCTGGGTCCCCTTCTTCCTCCCTTTCTCCTATGGTCCATTCTCCTCTCCTATCAGATTCCTTCTACTCCAACTCTTGACCTTTCCCACCCATCGGGCTTCATCTATCACCTTCCAGCTGGCCTCTTTTCCCTCCCCCCATCTGTTTGTTCTGGCATCTTTCCCTTTCCTTCTTAGTTCTGAAGAGCCTCGTCCTGAAATGTCAGCTATCTATTCATTTCCACAGATGCTGTTTGACCTGCTCTGTTCCTCCAGCATTGTGTGTGTGTGTGTGTGTGTGTGTGTGTGTGTGTGTGTGTGTGTGTGTGTGTGTGTGTGTGTGTGTGTGTTGCTTTGGATTTCCAGCATCTGCAGATTTTCTCATGTTTATGTTAACTTGTGTTTGTCCCATTCTTTGCTGATGCAGAAAAATGCTAATTTTCATGGCATTTATACCCTGTTCTTTTGACAACACTTGGATGTGTTCAAATGAATTGATATGATGTTGTCAACAAATTTTCTGAATATTCTGATCCTTATTTTTCATTTGGCTTTGAGATGCTTTAGAGTGAAAACCGGAGTTCTGTAGAGTTTGGTAGACTTATTGCTCCCATACTCCACAAAGTCTACCAAATTCTACAGGACTCTGGTATTCACCAGTGGAAGTGTCATGAATGAAGGAACATATGGGCTGTTTTTTTTAAAACTGAGGTCTGTAGAAATTTCTTCACTCAGAATAGTGTATCTCCAGAATTCTCTGCCTCTGAGGGTAGTGACTTAGATCATTAGATATACTTATGATGTTTTAAGTAATCACATCAAATTTTGGGGCAGGCTTGAGGGACCTGATAACCTAGCCCTACTCCTATTTTTTGCTGGTCTTATGTTTTGTGCAGGATTTCTACTGGGCCCATCCTTCTAGGGATTTCTGGAACTTCCTTCTCATAAGTTTATAACCTTTCTAATTTAAAGTTTAATTCTAACATTTAACTTAGAAAGGTTAATGCTAACCAAAACTTCTTCTCCCAGAGAGTTGTGGAGGTTTGGAATGCACTGCCTCGGAAGGTAGTGTAGGCCAATTCTCTGAATGCTTTCAAGAAGGAGCTAGATAGGTATCTTAAGGTTAGGGGAATCAAGGGATATGGGGACAAGGCAGGGACTGGGTATTGATAGTAGATGATCAGCCATGATCTCAAAATGGCGGTGCAGGCTCGAAGGGCTGAATGGTCTACTTCTGCACCTATTGTCTATTGTCTTCTACTTTGAAACAGGTTTATATACCAAACCTGGTTAAGAATCAAATTAGTTTCCTAACACTGATTTCCTGAGAATCTCCACTGTCTTAGTAACTGTGACTATTGTGTGAATGCCATTCATAATTAGCAACTTAGATTACTGTTTGTGATCACTACCTGTTATTACTGCCTGCATTGTTGTTTATAATTATCGAACACAATTACACTCTGTGATTACTATATGTGATTGCCATTAATAATTACACTGTTCATGTTATTAACTTTGATTATTGGTTAAGATTATTACTATATTTTTATTTACTTGGTGAGATACAACCAGGACTCTTCCCTTTCTGCCCTTTGAGTCACACTGCTCAGCAACCCCTGTTTTAACCCTAGTCTAATCACGGGACAATTTACTATGACCAATTAACCTTCTAATAGGTACGTCTTGGACAGTGGAAGAAAACTGGAGCACTCGGAGGGAACCCACGCGGTCACAGGGAGAATGTACAAACTCCTTACCGACAGCAATGGGAGTTGAACCCAGGTCACTGGTACTGTTAAGCATTGAGCTAACCAATACAATAAGGTGCTGACTTTTCATATTTACTGTTGCTGAAAAGTGTTGCCAATTAGTGTTTCTAATAATATATGTTGATTAGTTCAGTTCTGTCATTTCAGTTCAAGTTTAATTGTTATTCAACTATAGATGAATATTCATAAATACAGCCAAGTGAATCTGGCTTACTCTGGAGTCAAGGTGCAAAATACAGTATCAACATTCATACGTAGCACAAGGCACACATAGCACATATAAGATATCAGCAAAACACAGTTACACAAAAAAAACAATACAGTCCAAAACCCTGGTTCCATGAATATTGCAGCAGTCTGCAGTTGAACACAATATGGCTTGTCTTCTGCCAAGTGAACACAGGGGGCAGTATCGACTCTTGCATGGACAGCACACCACACCACCCCCAGCACACTGGTGGAACACAACGATGCCTCCCTGGCACTGGCAACAGCACGATCTGCACCGTTCAGCTCCTTTTGTTTCTCTGCCAATAAGCAACTTGCTTATAGTGTGGACCCGCAATAGTTGTTATTGTCCAGCAGGGCCATGTGATCATAAAAAATATATTTTAAAAGGACAATAATACCTTTGGTTCACTCAGTAGAAACCACTGCAACTGAGTGCACTGCCATCTTATGATTCCTCACTGCTGTTGATAAAGGAGTGAGAATATCGGTTATAATTACTAGTTATGATACCCGTTCATGACTAACAATGCCCACTGTATTCTGTATAACTGAACACCTTGAGAACTCTGCTATTTGCATGCTAGCTTGTGACAATCCTATTCACCTATTCCCTTGTGCCGCCAAAATACTACAACTCTTGATCAATCAATGTCTTGAATTTATCATTTTCATCATTGTCTCCGAGCCCTTCTAGGCCCCATTTCTGTTTCTTTGTGTTCTTTAGCCATACAGACCTTTATAATCACTATGCCCAATCAGATTCATTCAATCTATGCACATCTCAAAGGCTCTCTGTCACTCATGGTGTGACTGTTAGGAGTTTGTCCATACCATGAGAGGGCACGGGCAGTAAAATTCAAAGTGTGAAAACAGTTAATGCTGGGGAACAAGGGGAAACTCAACCATGGTAACAAAAGCTCAGAAATGTTTGCAGTTTGTAAACAATTGGCAAAGAGGCATTTGGCAGTGATGGGCTACCATGCTTGGGTGACTTCCATCATCTGTGTGTTTGGTAGCAGCAGCATGGGCAGATGTTTGCCTGCAAACCAACAGACCAATGGTTCTTGCTTTTCTCAACAGAAATAATGCTTGCCTCTGGTGCAAATACATTAGGAAAAACTGAATTAAAAAAAAAGCTCACCAGGGCTTGTTAACCATTCAATTAAGAATGGCCTTTGGGGGCCCTTGGTTTCAAAGCAGTCTGCAGCTCCTCTCTCTGCTATCTTGGGAAATCAACCTTATATTTTGCCCCCAGCCTGAAGTCCTTAACAGCTGAATCCTTCCATTAGAAAATCAGATTTTTTTTTGGTTCCAGTATTCAAAACTTGACAATACCATTGATTACTGGAGACGCGCAGTCAATCTCCTGGATAGACCTGGACGTGCAGTGCAAAACACTTTACATATTCCGCTTGCTGTGAAAGTGATAGCCGAAGGAAATTGTAATCCAATTGTTGTGTGAACTTGAAGTGATAAAACAGTCCAGAAATTTTCCAAAACACACACGTCACTGCACTCCCATAGCATCTGCCAAGCTGACAGGCTGCAAACTACAAGAGATAACATTGCAGACTAGAAGAAGATGATGTTTGTACCTCACAGAGCAACCTTTTATCTTTGCCAAATTGCTTCCTGAAACTCAAATCAGGATTGTAAACTTTCTGATTAACAGAAAAGACTTCTTAACCCACATAAGGGAAACATAGCAGGAGCAATGAGTGGGGAAGGTTTGTTGCAGGTATTCATAATAAGAAAATACAGGGAAAATTGTGTCAACAGGCTTACTTGAGTAAGAAATATGGGGCGGAGTGGGTAAACTGAATTGGGAATGCTGACCTTCCCTTAAGTCCAAACTCTGAGAAATAAAATTAGCAGACCACCCTTTCCACCCACTTCCCTTGTGAGTGAACATTCTGATTCTTTTGCTGATTTAAACACCAATTCATTCATTAATTTACACAAACATTATTTGACCATTTATCATGAGTCATTTCACTAGTTGGTATACCAAAGCTCTTCCAGTTAACATACTTCATATCAGTCAGCAGAGCTCCTCTCAACACAAACATGAACTGGTGCATGAAAACTGTAGGCAACTAGTACACCAGCCCCTCTGTAAGTTAACGCATAATCCTTTCCATTGATGAACACGTGTCCGCTCATTGGGACATTCAGTAACTCCTCCATCCTGTTCCCATTTCACACTAACCCTCTTATTACACCAGCCACTCCAACATTAACACATCAAACCTCAACCCACTAATGGTTTATTTACCACTGAGTTCACTGACGTTTCCGGGGTCATGGTCTGAAGGCCAAAGGCCCAGAAACAGCCTGTCCCAGGCTTGGAGGCCATGGTGTGTGTGTAGGTGGAGGGCATAGAAAAGGGGTCTGTTTTTCTATTGTTGCCCATTGAATGTTAGCTGTGGGTTGTTCCGCTGAGCATTGTAAAGCATACTACGTTGGTGCCAGAACGTGTGGTCGCACTTGTAAGCTGTCCCCAGCGCATCCTCAGATTATATGGGCTGTTAACACGAACAACACATTTCACTGTATGTTTTGGTGTACATGGATTAATAAATCCAATCTAATCATGGCTACAAGAGGATGATAATCCCATCACTGACCATCAGGTCACCATTTACCAGTCATTGACCCCATCTCCATTGGAGATCTACCTCCACTGCACGGCCACTAAGGCTACATCCACACTAGACCGGATAATTTTGAAAACGCTGGTTTCGTGTAAAAATGATAGGCGTCCACACTATGCATTTTTGAAAATATCTCTTTCCACATTGAAATGGAGATTTTGGCGAATCTCCTCCTGCTCCGCATGTGCAGGACACGTCTATTGAAAACAAGCGACATGTTTGGTGTCGAATCTTGCCATAAAAGAGCACGCTTGTGTAGTTACAGACTAGAAAAACTTTTAAAAATGACGGACAGCTGTTGGCTCTCGCGCAGGAGAACTTAAAGCTAAAAAAAAATACTGGAGTGTATGGAGGCAACCAACAGGGAATTCACGGACTGTATGACCCGGCTGATGACCAACATTGAAAAACTGACTAACTCTGTTGCATTAATAAAGCACCTTGTTAAATGTATAAAACATGTCTGCATCAGCGTTATCTTGTAATTCCATACAATGTTACATTAGGCTGCTATACCTCTATTGTCAGAGAAGTACTTGCATAAAAAGGTAAACCACCTTCATACAAGCAAGGACAGAAAACAGGGCAAAGTGAGTATACTTATTTATTCAGTAAGTTATGGGTCAATGTATTTGGTGAGTACATTTCTAACTCTTCTGGCTTCAGTCTCATTGCTGTCTGTTCTGAAATTGTTAGGTTGCGTTCAAGAAAACAATGAAATGGCGCGCTGCCGTCTGTCAGTTTTCAAAAGGCTCCGGTTACCCCGTCCACACTGATCTGCTCGAGCAGCATTTTCAAAAATATCCACCTTGGAAAGTGTTTCTGAAAAGCTCCAGTTTCGGGGGACAAAAACACTGTTTTAGTGTGGACGGAGGGTAAAAGCGAAGAGAAAAAGCTTCAGTTAGGGATTTATCCGGCGTAGTGTGGAAGTAGCCTAATCCCTGGAAAAATTCATTAGCAGTTCGGGATCTGTTACATCCAAGATTTAGATTGTTCTTATTTTATGGAACCCATTTCTACCTCAAACTACAAGAAACTGCAAAAGCTGCAAGAAATGAGCTGTCGGAAAAACTCGGCCTTTCCCACCTTGACTCTTTTTCCGGTTACTTCCCGACTACACTTGTTTTGGATATTTGCTTTGTGGGCAATTGGAACACCCATAGGAAAACCCACAAGGTCACACCAACAACATACAAACTACTTACAGCCAGCAGGGGGAGTTGAACCTGTAAAGTGTTGTGCTAACCACTACGCTAACGTGCTGCCCCAAACATTGAGAAGACCTGCTGAATTCCTTTGGGAGTGAAATGGAGAATAGGTGAAACAATAGCCAATTAACTGAAACAACCAATTCAAATGTGTTGGGGTAGAGGATAACAGGTGTTGTGCAGCAAATGAGGATGGAGTATGGACTTAGATGGAAGAGATAATACACTAGAAACCCTATGAGTTCAAATAGTTATTTTAGTCTGTCAATAGGAATCCATAAACCGACCATCAGAATTTGTGGTTTTATAAACAGATGCACAATCTGGAAAAGAATGATACATTTATGGTAATTTGGTTGGGTTATAATGTGATAATTGCATGCAATTTTAGGCACCACGTCATGGGAGTTATGCATGAAGTCCTACAAAGAGCAAACCATCATTCAACCAAAAAACACATTTCTAATCCTTAACCAATTAATGCTTGGAGGACATCTCCTTTGTTCCAACTACAAATAAGGATCCACAGCTGTCAACCACTTTCCTTGGTGTGCAGAGTTAAATATAGTTCAAATCAAGCCATAATAGCAGATTTCTTTCTCTAAAGCATATTAGTGACCCAGTTGGGGTTTTGCAACAACCTGTTGTTTTTTGGTGACCATCACTGAGACCACTTAATTATTGAATTTCACATCTGCTACTAAGCAATTCAAACTAATGTGTCCATATCAAAAGTCTAGACAGTTGGATTCAGGACCAATAATTTAACAACTCAGCCACCATATCCAAAACTCTGTGCTTTTCTAACTATTTCAAGCAGGGGGAGCTATAGAGCCTTGGTTAGAGTCATTTATTCATTCATTGAATGGGTGATCATGATTCTTCTTGGCAAACTCTTCTATGAAAGTGGTTTGCTGTTGCCTTTTTCTGGGCAGTGTCTTTAAACAAGATGGGTGACCCAGCCATTATCAGTTTATGTTAGTGCTGCTGAAGATAGGAGACAACTTACTGGCAGTTCTCAAAGCAACAAATACAACTAAGTATTTAATGAATAACACATTTTCTGTAACAAAAAAAAATCATGGAAAAGTCACTGCAAACAATAATGAGGCAAGCAAAGGTAAGGCTGACTTGAAAGTTAAGGCGTTTGGGTGAGAACGAGCTCAAGGCATGTTCGAAATAGACTCGTGGCATGCAAAGCAGAGAGAAGTTGGAACAGAGGAGTTTCGGAGCCTGTCCACCACAACTGAGAGTGAGATTTGATTGATCTAAGTGCCAGGCCAATTTGAAAAGGTCGAGTACGGGCCAGAACATGACAGCAGTGTCCAGGCCCAGAGTGTATTGATGCAACAAGGCCTGAGCCTTAGAGTGAGGAATGAGCTGATTTAAACAGCAGGCCAGATGGATTGAAAAGGTGGTGTGTCAGGACCGGAGGCAAGGGTCGGCCCGGTTTTGCTTGCTGCTCTGCAACATTTGTTCCGCTATCCACTGCATTGAGGCTGAGGCCGTGGCTCTGCTCCAGTAGCTCCGGGCTTCCTGTCTATAGACTCACGCTCGTTCTGAAAGCTGTTTGCTCACTTTTATTGTTTCTCTCTCTCTCTCTCTCTGTGCATATTGGCCATTTGTTGGATCGCTTATGGGTTCTTTTTGGGTTTCTTGTTTTATGACTGCCCGTGAGGAGACGAATCTCAAGGTTGTATCGTGTATACATACTTCGATAATAAATGTACTTTAATTCTCTTCAGAGATTTTCTGCTTGGCGTCAGCAGGACTGGTGATACACAACTGCTCACCTGACCATCCACCACCTGATCCCATGGCTCTGATCGGGGGTGGGGGGTAGTGGGGGAGTAAGCAGGTGCTACACCTTGCCCAAGGCGAACAGGGGGAAGGAGCACTTTACACCTCCTTTGGTAGACTCATTCATTTCTGGAACAAAGAAATTTTAAAGCCACAATGGGCCAATAGACTCGGTTACTATTATAAATCTACTCTGACATTTAATATTGTCAGTTATGATAACTGAAAACAAGTTCACATAGTAGACAAAAGTTCAGTGTTGAGGAATTATTAGCGGTATGGCATAATTTTACAGGTTTTTTGAGCTATCAATTTGACTGCACCATCTCTGGTCTCAGAACCAGCATGAATAGCTTTCTTTATGAAGTTAATTAGACATTTCATGGTAAATCAACAACCTCACTTTCACCTTATCTGCATAATCTGTTGATCCATACATCATCAAATTATGGGACACAGGCATGAGGAAGCAAAGCAGTTGAGTTATTTTAACAGTTCATTATTCTTTTAATTATTACTTGAGAATTGCCATATTAATTTAGGGAAGTGATAAGAAAGAAAATTCTAATTTGATCTTAAATTCAAGTCTCTCCTACACACAGTGAAACTGTGCCTGGGTATTAAGTGATAAATAACACCTGACAGGCCTGACTACATGAATGCACAGTTGCTCTGTAGATAGTAATATATGTGTGTAATATGTTTGCTTCTTTGGAGTTGATCAATAATCCTGAGACTTTTGGGCAGGAGATGGATTGTACCTTGTACTATTAGAACCTAATTGAGAATGTCAAATCTGTCGTAGAGGATGAACATAATGGACGCCCATTGGAATTTTCTCTGATAATGGCAAAACACTTGGACAGGAGATGCATTGTGCAAGCTGACTGAAGTAATCTCTAAGAAGCAGTATGTTATGTTTTTTTGCTTCCTATAGAACAGCAGAATGGTGAACACTGAGCTATTCATGTACATCCAAATAACTTTAATGAAATAAAAAGATTTACCTATGTTCATCAACATGAACTGTTTAGCAGGATAGAAGGTGGACTTCTAGCTTCTGCAGAACGTTGATAAAAAAAATTGTCACTGATTGTTAGTCGCATTACTTTGGAGCACAAGTGCCTCCTTTTTTACGCTTTCACACATCTTCTTGTTGCCATGGTGCAGCATTATTCCTTATCACTACACATTCTTCCATTGAATTGGCAATTGGATCAGTGGTAAAGGAATAAAATGTGTTTAACTGATGTTCATGGGCCTTTCTATTCTGCAGGATTGCGTTGGACAATGATTGGCAGTTACTCCACTGTTTTTCATCCTATTTTGTGCACAATCACAAATCAAAATGAAGGAAGACATTCTGCATTGACCAACACAAGCACTTTATCAGTTTTGTCAGAACTGACACTAAGTTGAATATGTTGAGATCACAAAATGGTGCTTACTGCAATTTAACTAAAAGAGTGCTATTGTATATGAATGTAAGAATCCTGAATTTCTGCTTTTTGTCCAATATCCAACATAATAGCAAGCAAATTTCCAAATCATGTATCTTATTTGGGTGCTTTGGAATATTTTTGAGGAGCAATGTAAGGTTCTTCTATGAGGTTACCCTGCTTTGAGTATATATTAAAACACAAACTGAATTCTAAACTTTATATCCTTGATCATCTTTGGTTAGCAAATCCAATAGTTCTACATTATTTGCATTTTGTCATCAAGTGAAGTCAAAAATGAGAAATTCCTGTGTCAGCTTCAAGGTAGCGTCGGTTCCCATTCTGGGCTAGACTTTCTGGGAGTACCGCGCTCTCAGAAGTGTTATTGTTTGGAAATGATGACACTGTACTCTTCATTTGATGGTAACACCTCCTACTTGCCCCACAGCATGTTATTTCACTGACTTACTGCAGATTTTAGCATTGGCCAATTTTCCATTACATTGTAGCTTCCATTCTGGAGGAGTCACATTCTGACAGGGATATACAGCTACAGTACTGTGCAGAAACCTTAGGCACATAAATGTATTGATAGGGTGGCTAAGACTTCTGCACAGTACTGTACATCAATGTGGAGCAGAAAGTGAGTTTGTAAATCTGGCAGGAGCAAAGGATGTTGGGAATGGTGAGTTTGGAGCACTGAGGGATGGGGTGTGAGGCAGGAGCAGAGAAGGAGTACCAGGGTGGGAGGTGGCAAGAGTGCAGACACACTCAGTCCTACGACACGATTCAAGGAAATTTGATTCCAAACTATTGGCTTATTGATCATTACAGAAAGTCTCTCTGATGCTTCCCACTCCCTCCCCTCTCCCTTTCCCTTTTCCCAACCATGATCCCCCTCTCCCTGATGTAACTGTCAAAAAGTTATATTCTTTGACAGGAAGAATATAACTACAGCTGTGAAGATCCCTGCAGCACCTAGTGACTCAGTGATCTCTATCCCTGTTAGGCTGTCTTTAAGGAGGGTGAAACCTTGCAGGACCTTGCAAGGTGGCAGGCCCTGATGGAGTACCTGGTAAGGCTCTGAAAACCTCTACCAAACAACAGTTGGGAGTATTCAAGGAATTTTTTTCAACATCTCACTGCTACAGTCAGAAGTTCCCACCTGCTTCAAAAAGGCAACAATTATACCAGTCCCTAAGAGGAGCAGTGTGAGCTGCCTTAATGAACATCTTCCAGTAGCACTCATATCTACGTGATGAAATGCTTTGAGAGGTTGGTCATGGCTAGAATGGACTCCTGCCTCAACAAGGACCTGCACCCACTGCAATTTGCCTATCTCCACAATAGATCTATGGCAGATACAATCTTAACGGCTCTTCACATGGATTAAGATCACGTGGACAATATAAACATCTATGTCAAAATGCTGTTCGTTGACTAGCTGACCGCTTAACACCATCATTCCCACAATCCTGATCGATAAGCTACAGAATCTGATTCTCTTTACCTCTCTCTGCAACTGGATCTTTGGCTTCCTAACCAGAGGACCACAATCTGTGTGGATTGGAAATAAAATCTCCTCCTCACTGACGATCAACACTGGCACACCTCAGGTATGGTATGCTCAGCCCACTGCTCTACTCCCTCTACACCCATGACTGTGTGGCTAGGCATAGCTCAAATACCATCTATAAATTTGCTGACAATACAACCTTTGTTGGTATAATTTCAGATGGAGATGCGAGGGCATACAAGGGCCAGCTAGTTGAGTGGTGTCACAGCAACAACCTTGCACTCAATGTTAGTAAGACGAAAGAGCTGATTGTGGACTTCAGGAAGGGTAAGACAAGGGAATATGAACTAGTCCTCATAGAGGGAGTGAATTGGAGAGAGGGAGTGTTAAGATCTCTGAGGATCTAGCCTGGTCCCAACATATCCATGCAGCTATGAAGAAGGCAAGACAGTGGCTGTATTTCTTTTGGAGTTTGAAGAGATTTGGCTTATCAACTAAAATATTCTACAAATGTACTATGGAGTGCATTCTGACTGGCTACATCACTGTCTGGTATGGGGGGGGGGGGGCGGTGGGGTGGTGGGGTGCTACTACACAGGACCAAAATCTCCACCTTGGGTCTATGCCAGTACCCAATACACCAATGAGTACCCAATGAGTGGTACCTTGGAAAAGTGACATCCTTTATTAAAAACCCCCATCACCCAGGGCATGCCCTCTTCTCATTGTTACCGTCAGTTAGGAGGCACAGAAGCCTAAAGGCACACATTCAACGATTCAGGAACAGTTTCTTCCCAAATACGATTCCCAAATGGACATTGAACCCTTGAACACAATCTCACTTTTTTAAAATATTATTTCTGTCTTGCGCTAGTTTTAATCTATTTAATGTACATATATATACTTATTGCATTGATTTACAGATTTTTTTCCTGTATTATCATGCATTGTATTGAACTGCTGCAGCTAAATTAACAAATTCCACACCACATACCAGTGATAATAAACCTGATTCTGATTCCCCTGTAAGGAGTCTCTGACCCTGTCGAATGCATGGGTTTTTCTCTGGACCCTCCAGTTTCCGTCCATAGTCCAAGACATGGCAAATGGGTTAATTGGTTGTTTTAAATTGCCCTGTGTTTAGGTCAGGGTTAGTTGGGTTTGCTGCAGATTGCTGAGAAGGCATAGCTGAAAGGGCCAGAAGGGCCTACTCCACTCGATAATGCTAAATAAATAAATAAAGGAAGGAAATGGACCATTGAGTCCACCGCATACAATCTAAAAGACTTACTTAATAATTCTTAATTTGACTAAAGGGTTAGTAAAGAAAAGAACAAAAAAAAGAAAAGGAACAACAACACACAAAAAATGCTGGTAGAACACAGCAGACTAGGCAGCATCTATAGCGAGAAGCGCTGTCGACGTTTCGGGCCGAGACCCTTCGTCAGGACTAACCGAAAGGAAAGATAGAGGTTTGAAAGTAGTGGGGGGAGGGGGAAATGCGAAATGATGGGAGAAGACCGGAGGGGGTGGGGTGAAGCTAAGAGCTGGAAAGGTGATTGGCGAAAGTGATACAGAGCTGGAGAAGGGAAAGGATCATGGGACAGGAGGCCTCAGGAGAAAGAAAGGGGGGGGGGAGCACCAGAGGCAGATGGAGAACAGGCAAACAACTAAATATGTCAGGGATGGGGTAAGAAGGGGAGGAGGGGCATTAATGGAAGTTAGAGAAGTCAATGTTCATGCCATCAGGTTGGAGGCTACCCAGCCGGTATATAAGGTGTTGTTCCTCCAACCTGAGTTTGGATTCATTTTGACAATAGAGGAGGCCATGGATAGACATATCAGAATGGGAATGGGACGTAGAATTAAAATGTGTGGCCACTGGGAGATCCTGCTTTTTCTGGCGGACGGAGCGTAGGTGTTCCACGAAACAGTCTCCCAGTCTGCGTCTGGTCTCGCCAATATATAAAAGGCCACACCGGGAGCACCGGATGCAGTATACCACACCAGCCGACTCACAGGTGAAGTGTCGCCTCACCTGGAAGGACTGTCTGGGGCCCTGAATGGTGGTGAGGGAGGAAGTGTAAGGGCAGGTGTAGCACTTGTTCCACTTGCAAGGATAAGTGCCAGGAGGGAGATTGGTGGGAAGGGATAGAGGGGAACGAGTGGACAAGGGAGTCGCGTAGGGAGCGATCCCTGCGAAAAGCAGAAGGGGGGGAGGGAAAAATGTGTTTGGTAGTGGGATCCCGTTGGAGGTGGCGGAAGTTATGGAGAATTATATGTTGGATCTGGAGGCTGGTGGGTTGGTAGGAAAGGACAAGGGGAACCCTATCCCGAGTGGGGTGGCAGGTGGATGGGGTGAGGGCAGATGTGCGGGAAATGGGACAGATGCATTTGAGAGCAGAGTTGATGGTGGAAGAAGGGAAGCCCCTTTGCTTAAAAAAGGAAGACATCTCCTTCGTCCTGGAAAGAAAAGCCTCATCCTGAGAGCAGTTCCTCCCTCACCACCATTCAGGGCCCCAGACAGTCCTTCCATGTGACTGAAGTCACAACATCTTCTTAATCATCCTCTTCGGAAAGTAAATTTCTCCAAGATGTCAGTAAAACAGAAAAAAGATGGAGTTACTCAGGATGTCAGGTAGGATCTAGGAGAGAGAAGAATTGATATTGTTTTAGGTCAATGAAATTCCATCAGAATTCTGAAGCAACTGCCTCCTCTTGTATCAAGATGAAGCCATCCTCAGGGTGGAGGAAAAACATCTTATCTCCTACCTGGGTAGCTCCACCCTGATATCATCAACATCAATTTCTCGTATTGGCAATATACTTTCCCTGCCCCGCTCCTCTTCTTCTATGCTGATTGGCCTCTTACCTCTTCTCACCTACTTATCACTTCACCCTGGGTCCTCCCTCCTTCCCTTTCTCCCATGGTCCACTCATCTCTCCTAACAGATTCCCTCTTCTCCAGCCACTTGTCTGGACCAATCACCTTCCAGCTGTCTTCCTCCTCCTACCTGCACATTTTCACTCTGGTGCCTTCCCTCTTCTTTTTCAGTTCTGAGGGAGGGGCTCGATGTGAAAAGTCGACTGGTTATTCATTCCCGTAGATACTGCCTGAACTATTGATTTCATTCAGCATTTTGTGTATGTTGCTTTGAAATATTAATTCTGTTTTTCTCTCCACACGTGTTGCCTGAACGGCAAAGTTATCTCCAGTACGTTCCGCCTTTATTTCAGTTCCAGTTATTTACTTCTCTAAAATGTGTAACTGACTGATATATCTAATGCTTTCCAACAAAATTGTGGTTTAAGGGAGTTTTCATAATACAGCAGAATTGAACTGATGGTAGTGATGTGGAATTATGAAGCTGCAGGAGTTGGGGAGATCAAAGGCTATTGAAGTCAAGTGAATTTTTTCCATTAAAGGCATTTATTGAAGAGTAGGCCATTATAAATCAAGGAGAAGAGGGAGGAGCAATACGGGGCGAAGTATGAATATCTCTGCAATTAGGATGTGACAGTTTATAGAGATATACAATGGGAAAACAAGAGGTAATTTCAGGATTGGAACTTTGTGTGGATTTGAAGGTTGGTTACAAATTCCTGAGCCAGAGGTGGAGAAAATGGATCTTTTTCAGTAGTAAGGAATTAGAATTCATGAAAAATGTGTCCAACTAATTCATGTATATGGGAAGATAATTTTCTTTAGACTGCTCGCAAGATCCAGGACCAAGCTACGAGTTAGGTTTGTGGAATTGAAAGAAGAGATTGCACATCAAGAAGGCTTTGGACTACATTAACATTTTGTGAACTATTCTGCAATTTACTTACACTACCTTGTCAGTGAATGTCTGTAGAGCAGAAAAAGAGGATGTCCTATGACTTGGAACAACATTGGGCAGCTTGGGAATATGTATTAAAATGCTTAGGTAATAGCAAATAAAAATTTAGAATTGTCTGGCAGTTCTTCTGGAGAATGAAACAAAATTACAGTATTATGCTCCTTCCCTAGCATTATCAAACTGAAATATTAATTCCACTTTACTCTCCACTGATGTAGTCAGACTTACAGAGCTCATGGGAATCCCTGGCTAATGATCACTTGAGTGGCACCATTCAGGATGGCATTTAGAACCTCAGTACATGTGGTGGGAGAATGCAGAATCTCAACTTAAGCAGCAGAAGAATTGTACCCATTCCCAGGGAGCCACTCTTTCAAACATCTCCTGCTTTAGGAAAGGGTGAGTTGGTGGAATGCATCTTAGTGACCACAGACTCCACAGAACTGGAGTGGAAGTAAATTATCTTTGATTTTGAGCAATTGCCTAAGAACAAGAAGAAAATAAAATTGTTCATCCCAAACTGGTTTAACGATTCGTCCATATATTGTGGTGCTGTGTTTAAATAGATCATGTCAAATGTTTTCCAGAGATGTACGCTGCTCAGTTTGCATCCTTGTGATATGGTGGCCTGTAACAAAACACACTTCAACCTTACAATGAAATTAACATTTCAAAGTGATTCTGAACAATTCTCTACATAAATTAAGGTAGCTTACAACCTCATCTAACAGTTGTAGTTAGTTAAGGAAAGTTAAACCAAATATTGAAACTTGTATTTAGAAATATCAAATTAGATAGTTTGAAGCAGGTAGACTACTTCATGACATGATGGCCTCTAAATAAATTGTGCTAAATTCCATAATGATGTAAATATTTTAACATAATTCAGAATAGGTGTTTACATGAAGTAGATTAGAACAGTTTATTCAACATTAATTAGATATGCTCCCTGTCATTTTTACTGAGATTCTCCCTGTATTTGCTATCCAGTCAGAATGGAGCAGGTGACAAGAAAGGCTGTCAGCTGTTCTGAGGTCCGTGGGATTGACTTTTGGGAGCTATCGCAGCTCTCTCTAGTAAACTCATCAATACGGTGTTGGAACTTGGAAAGTTAGCAGAACATATCAGAGCAGTGAGACAGAGTGATGGATCCTGGAGATTTGCCAAATAATCCCTCAGGCCAATGCCCTCATGTATGCGGTGGCCCAGTCAAACCGACCGATAAGGAAATCACCATGTAAGCCAGCTTACTTTTAACTGGTTATATCCCAGCAAGCACCATCACGACAAACCACAGTGAAGAGTTTTGTGAACTCACTGATCTTACATCAGACAGATACATATTGGATGTGGTGAATGCATGTGAACCTTATACAGAGCAAATAGATTTTCTGTTGTCTGAATGTTAAAGCCCATTGTGGAATGATGAAATAGTAAAATTTTAAAATTCTTAATTCTAATGCTAATTGACCTCTATGTTTATTAGTGTTACACAGTAGACTTTTAACATGGAAAATGTTCCATTCCATTAACATGTTCCATTTAACATGGAAGCAGGTCTCTCAGCACACCACAAATATGCTGACCACTGGATACTTAACTGTATTCATCTCATTTTCAGGCACTTGATCCACAAACTTCTATGCCTAGGCAATTTAAGTTCTCATCTAGACACTTATTAAATACTGACATGTGATTTTGGTCATACCACTCTCTCGGGCAAAACATTCCAGATACTTACAACCCTCTGGATGAATAAGGTCTCTTAGAGACCTAAGAAATGGCCACCAATCCTCTGCTCATTCAGTACCCTGCCTTAAGAAATTTCCCCATATGTCAAAATCCTGGGAAAGTTGGGAGCTGCATTTCTTATTGAATTGGACTTCCTCAGGATCCTTGGCCTTAGAATCAGGGATCACAACCATCCACCCCTCACTGCCATCCGGTACCCATCTCCACAGCAACAGGAAAATCATGAAACTGCATCTTACTCTGGCTTTTTATGCTTACCTGTCAATGTAGTTGTGCCTTCAACATGCAGAAGATGTTGTTCCTCTG